>NC_084799.1:55051602-55365187 GCF_963169125.1 Humulus lupulus
CGATCCCACCAGCAATGCAGGGTCAAATAGATGCACTTGTCATGGTTTTCTAGGGTCTAACAAAGAAACCTTTTAATATCGAGCTAGCTCATACAAGTGGGAGTCCCTTCAGTGCTAATATCCAAGCTGGTCAACCACCACCAAAATACAAGACCCTGAAACTCCCAACATACATTGGGAAGGAAGACCTAGTACGACACACTGGGAAGTTCGAGGATCAGATGGAGTTACTTGGTGTGGAGCATGATTATAGGTGCAGGGTATTCCCTACCATTCTCTCTAACTCAGCCCAGGAATGGTATTGGATATTCAAACCTGGATCCATCACTTCCTGGGAACAGTTCAAGAAGGAATTCTGCAAGGTCTTCAGTGCCGGATGGATTCAACCAGTTTATGCCAATCAGCTAGCTGACATCAAGCAAGGGAAAGATGATCCCTCAAAGACTACATCCAAAGATTCACGAGAGAGGCAAATCGAGCGTCCACAGTAGGAAATGAAGGGAAGTTTGTTGCCATCTCGGTAGGAATAATTTATCGTATTCCCTTATGGGATAGCATACACAGGAACCCCATCAACACCTTGCAGGAGTTCTTGGAGCGAGCCGAAAAATACATGAAGCTAGATGACGCAATCATGAAAGAAGAAAAATGCATAAACCATCCAACCATTACCAAGGTAGACAAGAACGACACAAACCCTCAAGGCGGCAATGGGGGCAATGGTAAGAAGAGGAATACCTCAGGGGCCAAGTAGGGTGGAGAAAAGAAAGCTAAGTTAGCACCATCCAAAAAACAGCCTAAACATCAGCCCTACCAGCCCAGGTTCACCAATTATATCGTCCTGACTACATCAAGGGCTGAGATTTACTTAGCAACATATCAGGAGGTACCATACCAAAAGCCACCACTCTTGCGCTCAGAAGGAAAGAGAGACAAGAATAAGTTTTGTCGTTTCCATAATGATTATGGGCATGACACAAATGAGTGCAAAAAATTGAAGGATGGGATAAATTTTCTTCTCCGATTAGGAAAACTCTTGAGGTATCGAGTCAAGACTGAAACCCCCAGTAGGAATCCAGAATTCTGAAGGCAGAGGAGTCTGCCACTAGAGCCAGCAACCGTAGACTTCACACTAGATACCATATGTGGGGGGCCCCACACAGCATGTAACAATAACAATGCTCATGAGTGTTATGCAAGGACCTTAAGACATGAGGTAGGGGAGTCTTCCCAGTGTATGGAAGTCGAGGAGCGGTTTCCAAAGAATCCAAAGTATGAAAGTGAAACTCTCACTTTTATGGAGGATGACGCCAGGCACGTGAGGTACCCCTACAATGAACCTTTGGTCATTACCATTCAAATCACCAATGCCCGAGTGAAAAGATGCTTGGTGGATACGGGAAGATCAGTAGATATCATCTACAAAACATCCTTCGAGATGATGAAGCTCACGATCAAGGACCTGACACCATGTTCCCAAGTGATATATGGGTTCACGAGAGAATGCGTAGCACCAGTAGGAACTATCAGACTACCAGTCACGGTGGGGGATGCCCCCGGGCACGAGACTATGATGACAAATTTCTTGGTGGTAGATTGCTCATTGGCTTACAATGTAGTGCTCGGGAGACCCCTCCTGATGGCGTTACACGCATCAATATCTATCTAGCATCTATTTTTGATGTTCCCTACAAGCTCAGGGCAAGGATGCATACAGGGTAACCAAAGGGAGACACGAGAATGCTATAATGGATAAGTGGTCAAGGCAAAGAAAGGACCATGCGTAAACAACATGGTAGTAGCTTGTTGTGAAGAGAAGGAAGGAACCGATGAGGTTGTCAACATGGAAGTTGACGTTGAAAGAAACACTCTACTGGAGCCGAGGGCTCCTTTTAATGAAGATTTGTTATTATAGCAAGTTTCCCAAAGTGAGGGAAATGACATCGAACCTCGCTTTGGGGGTGACGTCATGGGGATAGGACCAGTCGAAGATCTGGATGAAGTCCTACTAGATGAGGAGGACCCGACTAGAGTAATTAAAGTCGGGAAGGACCTAAAGGTGGAAATTAAGGCATGGTTGGTAGAATTTTTGAAGAAAAACCACGACATCTTTGCCTGGTCACATAAGGACATGGTTAGAATTTCTCCATCCATGATAAGTCATGTCCTCAATGTAGGCAAGAACTACCACCCGTGCAACAAAAAAGGAGACTGCTTGACAAAGACCAATCTCAAGCCCTGAAGGAGGAGGTCGAGCGGCTCAAGGAAAATAGTTTTATAAGGGAGGCCCAAACCCCGTGCTGGTCCCAAAGCCAAATGGGAAGTGGAGAACATGTGTGGACTTCATAGATCTGAATATGGCCTGCCTCAAAGACTGCTTCCCACTACCCAGGATATACCAACTGGTCGATGTAACTGCAGGACATGAAATACCCTCATTCATGGATGTGTATTCTGGGTATAATCAAATAAATATGCACCCTCCCGACGAGGAACATACCAGCTTCTGGACAGGAGTCATAAGGAAAATATGCACCCTAATGTTATAAGGTGATGCCATTTGGCTTGAAGAACACAGGAGTCACCTACCAGCGTTTAGTGAATGGCATGTTACGAGACCTGATCGGCACAAATATGGAGGTATATGTCGATGACATGTTGGTCAAGTCCAAAGAAGTTGGAGGGCATGTTCGAGACTTAGAGGAATGCTTTGCAATACATAGAAAGTATATCATGAAGTTAAACCCTCTCAAGTGCTCGTTAAGAGTTGTTTCTGGTAAGTTTTTCGGATAGATATTCAATTCACGTGGAATCAAGGCTAACTCCAAGAAGATCAAAGCATTGATCAACATGAAGTCACCTACCACAATCAAAGAATTGCAAAGCTTAACAAGGAGAGTAGCTGCTCTCAGTAGGTTCATATCAAAGTCTACGGACAAGTGTGTCCTTTTCTTTAACTTACTGAGGGGCAGAAAGAAGGTCCAATGGACTGAGGAATGTGAGGAAGCTTTCCAAGCCTTGAAGGATCATCTCGCTCAACCTCCCGTCCTAGGGAAGCCAATATATGGTGAAGTACTATTCAACTATTTGGCAATCATCGAGCATGCAATCAGCGTTGCTTTGGTAAAAGAAGAGAACAGGGTAAAACACCCTATGTACTATATCAGTAAAAGGCTAGTAGGTGCGAAGTCTAGGTATCCCCCTCTTGAAAAGCTAGCCTACTATTTAGTAATCGCCTCTCGAAAGCTGCATCCATATTTCCATGCTCACTCGATCCGAGTCCTGACCGATCAACCACTGAGACAAGTTCTTCAGAAACCAGAGGCCTTAGGACGATTACTCAAGTAGGCCATGGGACTAGGAAAGTTTGATATCACTTATCATTCGTGGACGGTGATAAAAGGATAAGCATTGGCATACTTCATAGTCGAAGGCACCAACCTTGAAGATCCTTCCTACCAATCGAAGAATGGAGATACCAAGAAGGAAGGAGATACTCCTGTATGGAAGCTATATGTTGATGGAGCATCCAATGAACACAACTCAGGCACAGGAATCATATTGATCACTCTGGAAAATCACTGAATCCATTACGCTCTCAGATTTGGATTCATCGCTTCAAACAACGAGGCTGAATACGAGGCATTATTAGCAGGATTACGCTTGTCTCGGGATGTGCATGCACAGTCCCTAGAGATATTCAATGATTCCCAAGTAGTGGTGTACTAGGTACTAGGGTAGTATCAAGCCAAGGGACTTAGGATGGTGCAATACCTGAACAAGGTGAAGGACTTGTTGGCAAAGTATAAGAAATACTCAATTACACAAGTCCCGAGGGAGCAAATTTCCAACGCTAATGCCTTAGCAAAGCTTTCCAGTGCCAAAGATGCGGACACTCTGAATGTCATTCCTGTCGAATACTTGGTGGAATGAAGCATAGCCGAGCAAGAGGCAAATGTATTGTTTTCGAATAATCTGTGTAACAACCATTGTGCTTCAATGAATGAATGAATTTAATTTCTTAAGTTTCACTTAATTCTTTAATTTTCTTTCAACGAGGGAGTTGTCCTTTAGACCTGTCAACACCATCAGATCATGTTCGATTTTGGTCCTTGAGGGACCCATCGACCCATACGATCCAAAAGAGAAACAGGTCCTAGGACCTTGTCATCAAGTTGTCGGATTTGTTCGATTCTGGTCCTTGAGGGACTTATCAACCCATAAGATCCAAACAAGAGACTGGTCTGAGGACCTTGTCATCAAATCATGGATCATGTTCGATATTGGTTCTTGAGGAGCCTATCGACCCATACGATTCAAATGAGAGACAGGTCCTAGGACCTTGTCGCCAAATTTATGGATCATGTTCGATCTTGGTTCTTGAGGAGCCTATTGACCCATACGATCCAAAAGAGAGACAGGTTCCAGGACCTTGTCGCTAAAATTATGGATCATGTTCGATCTTGGTTCTTGAGGAGCCTATCGACCCATACGATCCAAACAAGAGACAGGTCCTAGGACCTTGTCGCTAAATTTATGGATCATGTTCAATCTTGGTTCTTGAGGAGCCTATCAACCCATACGATCCAAACAAGAGACTGGTCTGAGGACCTTGTTGTCAACTTATTTGATCATGTTCGATCTTGGTTCTTGAGGAACCTTTCGACCCACACGATCAACAAGAGAGACATGTCCTAGGACCTTGTTGTCAAACTATGGATCATGTTCGATCTTGGTTCTTAAGGAGCCTATCGACCCATACGATCCAAATAAGAGACTGGTTTGAGAACCTTGTTGCCAATTTATTTGATCATGTTTGATCTTTGTTCTTGGGGAACCTATCGACCTATACGATCAACAAAAGAGATTTTTCCGAGGACCATTCGCCATTACTTAATCATGTTCGATCCTGGTTCTTGAGGAACCTATCGACCTATACGATCAACAAAAAAGACTGGCCTAAGGACCAGTCGTCATTATTTAATCACATTCGATCCTAGTTCTTGAGGAACCTATCGACCCATACGATCAAAAAAGAAACTGTTCTGAAGACCAGTCACCATCATCAAATCATAATCGAATCTGTTCCTTGAGGGACCAATCGATAATTTGATCTAAGACTCGTTATAGGCTCGATTAGCCCATCTAGACCCAGTTGGTCCAACCTAGACACTTCTATCTACAATCATTATAACGAGTACATGAGAGATTACGTAGAACGTGATCGACACTTGCTACACAATCAGCGTCTGTGTATAGGTATCATTACTACTGAGTATGAAACCATCACTCATCTACCAATGAGGGACAAGCATTTTCTGTTTGCATCATTGGATGAAAAGGATAGTACTATGTGTCTAAACTCTCGAAGCAAGGCGTGGTCCATTAGCAAGTGACCAAGGCTTTTAAAACCCATGATCACTTGGGGGAATATAGTACACACTGATCGGGGTATACACAAGCAATGAGAGCGTGCTTTTAAGTACTAAGCAAGCTCAAGTTTTTCTAGGACATTTGTTCAACATATGTTCCGAAAGTGCAAGAAACAAAAACAAAAAAGGCATTGGTGAGGAGACTCCTAGCCATGTCCTTATAGGGTGGTCGGCCAATCCATCAACCCTAAAGGGGGGTTGGCCTGTCACCCATGGGGTGGTTGACCTAACCTGTTTTGTTCATGGTACTTGGTGAAGTATCATACTGTAATGCCCCGAAATCCCTAATGCGGTTTAATGGCTAGATTAGTAGGTCGGGAGAGCCATAATTGTTTAATTATTCCATTAAATGATAATATGCATGTTTATGTGAATTATATTATAATATGATTTAAATGCATGCACGTGGGTCCACATTTCATTACAGGGGTGTTTGGTAATTTGGCCCGTTGAGGGTGTAATTGTATATTTGTATGCATGTCGGTGACATATTGTTGAGACCACATTATAATGTGGGTTTGTTCGAGCTATTCGGCATGAGACGATCTTGGAATATTGATTAGCGGTCTAGTTATAACAGGCTTAAGTTTGGGGCTCGGGATGAGTCTCAGGGTGATTTTAATGATTAGAGCGTTGCCGGGAATTAAAGGGTAACGAGATATGAATTATTGGTGTTTGATATTATTGAGAATAGCGGGAATTGGAGAGCATTAATTATGATTACCGAGATAAGTGGGAAATACCAATTTTGCCCTTGGGAGCCTTTAGAAATCCTTAATTTACCTAGGGGTATTTTGGTCTTTTCACCCCTAGGATAGATATAAGCCATTTATGGTTGTAGAAAAGAAGAGAAAACGGAGTATAGTTCAAGAGCTTTCCCGTACCTTTTCTCCTTTAGTTTTCTTTGTGATTTTTGAGCCATTCTTGAGGATTCAAGCCTAGGAAGTAAGCCTTGGGAGCTTAGGAGTGTGTTCCTCCATTGAAGAGCATCATAATTTGAGCTTGAGGTAAGTTTTTAGCCATTAAATTCCCTGGTTTGCTCTGTTTTAGTTCTGGATTTCAGTTGGGATTTCTAGGTTGGATACTTGGTTTTGTTGGGAGTTTTGGCTAGGATTCTTATGGTTGTGATGTTTGGGGTATGTGAGGATGGTTTTTGGATTCATTTGGCATCAAAAATGGGATTTGGAAGCATTGGAATCGAGTTAGAACTGAAGGAGTCGAAGAAGGAGGTTTCAGGGGAAAGCTGGTTTGGGGGTAGCGCTACAGCGCCAATCATACGGCACTATAGCGCTACACAGGATTTCTGTGGGTGGTTTGGGGTTTGGGGGTTCTGAGAATAGCATTGGGGCGCTATTGAGCAGCACTATAACGCAACTCTGTTCCTCCAGAATCCTATTTTGAGTGTTTTTAAGGGTTTTTGGCTCGGGGTTTCAATCCTTAAGGCCCGGGATCGAATCTACTCACTGTGTGGGCATGTTTCGAGGTCCCGAGAGTGGGGTTTAGATTAAGACCCTCTTATTGTTGATTTTTATTAATGGAGGTTATAATTGTTATGATTAGGTAACCGCTAAGGAATCAAAAGGTCGATCGTTCTCAGGAGTCGTTCTTATTATATTTCTCGCTCGAACCAAAGGTAAGAGAACTGCACCCCATATGTGACATGCATGGTTGTTCATGAGGCAGGTTGATTGTGTAAATGTGGACATGGATTGATTATTGAATGCTTAGCGAATCTTGCTCACTTGTGCATGGTACTGACTAATTAGTCAAATTTGGCAAAGGTGTCAGTATCAACTGTGAAGATGGGACTTATTAGTCAAGTTCGGCAGTGGTACTGAGCACTGGTCACACAGTGCTGACTTATAAGTCAGGACGGTCTTAGCATGTTCAACGCAAGCCAATAAAGATTAGATCTAATCGACATCTGCATTAAATGACTCAGAAGAGGGTTAATGCCAGACCGACCTCAAGTTCGATGAAAACTAAAAAGCGCTTGTGTGACTTACCCATCAGTCACTCATTTGTTAAGTTAGAGACTTACCCATCAGTCTCTCATTTGCTTAAGTTAAAGACTTACCCATCAGTCACTCATCTGTTTAAGCTAGTGACTTACCCAGCAGTCACTCATCTATTTAAATTAATGACTTGCTTGTCAGTAACTCATTATGGTTTACCAGAACCTCAAGTGTTAAATCAATCATCTGTTTAAGATCCATAAGCTCTGTGTGATTATAATAATAATCAGTTGTTGATATTTATATGCATTACTGTGTTTTCTTGCTGGGCCTTGGCTCATGGGTGCTATGTGGTGCAGGTAAAGGGAAAGAAAAGCTCACCCAGCCTTGAGTGGAGAGCTTAGGTGGTGATGTGTACATATGCAGCCGCTTGACCACCACAGCCAAGGAGTTCTCAGAGGAACTAGGGGCTTACCCTATTTTTGCCGCTTAGGTCGGCGGGTTTGTAAATTTGAAACAGTAATGACCATTTTGAGTTGTAAATAACTTTTGAATGTTTTTATGGGCCCATGAACATTTTTATGTATTAAATAAAATATATCATTTCCTTTTGATTAGTTTTCCACCTTAGCCTGTTAATAACACTTAGATGCACGTTTTTAACCAAAGGACTCGGGTAGCGAGTCAAGTTTCCGGTTCACCGTAACTGTTCTGGGGTAACCAGGGCGTTACACATACTACTCACATTACCATGATTGTTAGCATGAAAACATAAAAGAGTAAGGTTAGTATGGCACGTGAAATACATTTGTTCAGAGTATACTGATACCTGAACCAATGAGGGTTGTGAGTTGATATACTTAGTAAGCATTGGAAATAAAAAATTTCAATCAATACACTGAGTACTCATAACAAAAAAGCATAAAGGCATAAAATGTCATATGTAAGAATTGTCAAGTACAAGGTGCCCCACCAATGGCATGAAAGGAAAGACGGAGTAAAAGACCAAAAGAAGACTAACTAGAGTGTGGAGTATCATCTGAAAGACCACCCTGAGCCTTGGCAGCCTCACGAGCCAGACACTTCTTAAGCTCTTTCGCTTGTGTCTTCTCGGGAAAGAAATCCAAATAGATATTTGTTGGAGTTCCAGATCAAGTAGAAGCAAGAGAAAGATATCTCTGAATTCTCCTCTCGAGCCTTATCCTGGGCAGCCTTGACCTCTCGCTCCTTCCCGACAAGAGCATCCTTTCACGGTTGGTCAATGTCAGCAATCATCTTCTCTTTCTCAGCTTTAGACTATTGGAGTTGATCGGCAAGTTTCCCTCCATCTGGGTTATCCTGAGAGTTAACTCGGTCACTTCCTACTGTTTGAGCTCCACGGTACTGCGGAGAGTGTTGATCTTTTCATCTTTCAAAGCAATGTCTGCATCCCAAAAGCCAAGAACTCGCCTAAGGTCTAGCACCTCATGGCAGATAGCTTCAAGCTCAGAATGAAAGTTGGACCAAAATAATCTGCCACACCTCGAAAGTATGGATGAAAAGGAAGTAGGGAACCATACTTGATGGCAGAGCATGTCCGTCGGAACCTATGAATAGAATGCTCCTAAGGATAAGTAGCCTAGAGATGAGAGCCCTCAGTATGTTCTCTCTAAGAAGAAGAGTGATGGGGAACCCAACTGGTATCCCACAAAGGGCGTTGCAAGGAGTCTCACTGACTGGGTGGACTCCGCTGAGAAGAATGAATTCGCTGAGATGTGCCCCGAGAGCCACATGAAGTACTATGCTGAGAAGAGATCTAAGAAGATTCAGGTGAAGAGCCTTGGGTGATGTGCCAGGCAATAAGAAGACTATCTTCAGAAGCTGGCCGAGATGTCTATTTTACTCTTGCCATTGGGCTATACCTTTTCAAGAAGTCTTCCTCACTGAACAAATATCAAGCAGAGCGAGGGAAAATCCTTTTCACCCTTTCCAAGAACTCTTGGGGAGTATGCTCGCTTACTGACTTGTCTAATGAAGAGGAGTTGGACATCTGCAACAAAGTAAAAATAAAGAGCAAAGTTAGTAAGTGAACATAATGAAGCTCCCTACCACGGACCATATAGGCCAGTAGTTGGGGGCATATCCATGAACTAAGGAGCAAAAATGAAGAAATCAGTGGAAAATGTCTATATAGGGGGTCGACCCAGTGAGACTAAGCTCAGGCCAACCACCATAGGACTCCCCTAGAATTGGAAAAATTGATCGAAGTCTTAAAGGGGGGTCGGCCTAATGGACCTAAGCCTGGGTCGACCACCCTGAGTCCTTAAGATTACAAAACATGAAAGAAGGGGCATAGGTGGTCAGCCTACCACCTTAGGCCGACCACCCCAGGGATGCAAACCTCAGAAAAATGCCAGAGGACTAAAGTTCAAGTCTCCATTAAATTGTACAATACAAAACCCCAAAGATATCAGTAATAGAAGAGAAAAAAAAATTTAGGGTCCCAAGTGGTCGACTTATGCTTGGGCCGACCACCCTGGATCCCTGGAAGTCACCCAAGGGTGTGGTGGTCGGCCCATAAGGTAAACACTACTCGACCCATAAGGGAATGGACATCCCTGGAAATCGCATAAGGCAAGGGAAATGCAAGGGAAGCCCTAGAGGTACTCAACCCATGATGGAAACCCTAGGGGTGGTCGGCCCATGAGGGAATGGACATCCCTGGAAATCACCTATGCTAGGGTTTGGAATCCTAGAAATTTTCAGGCTAATGGATCTCAAAGAGGTGGTCAGCCTAGGATTTTACATCCCTGAAATCGCATGTGCTAGGGTTTGTAACCCTGGAAATCGTTCAGGCTAAGGAAATTCTAGGGAAATCGTAGACTTGATTCAAAAAAGTCAATTATTTTGGATCAAAATAAAAAAAAACAAGAAGATTCAGACAAATTCCTCAAAGATGCAAAGTATTTCTTCTAAATCTAAGCACATTTAAATTAAATGATGTAAGGATTAGGAGAGAGTACTTACCCAAATAAAGATCTGAGTTTGATGAAGAATTGGAGAAATCAGGCTTGGAGACTCCTATGGGTGAGGCGCATAGAGCAAGGAAGTGAGAAGTGAGGCCCTACTTATAGCCTCTCAGGCTAACCATATATTTTTAGGAATTCAAATTTCCTCGAAAAATATCTGGTATGGTTAAAATTTCAAATTCCTTGAAAAATATCTAGTATTTTTAGGAATTCAAATTCCTTCAAAAATATTTTGTATTTTAGGAATTAATATCCTTGAAAAATATTTTGTATTTTTAGGACTTCAAACTCCTTGAAAAATATACTAGAATTTTAGAAAATTAATTTTTCTTGAAAAATCTAGTTATTTTTAGGAATTAGCAATTATCCTTGAAAAATTCATGCGGAGCAAATTATCGATAGTTGATAAAAGTACTACGTAATGTCCCGAGGGACATTTCTATTAAAGTACTGCTACGATATGTTTCTTGGGCCAAATCAAGTTTACCAAAATGTTGAACACAATACAATAAACTTGGGGGGCAAATGTTATCCCTAAAAAATCTAGGGATGACATGGAGAATGAGAAAGCGGTACGTGGCATCACAAATCAGGGAAAAATGATGAAGTATTGAGAAAAGATCAATGAGCAAAAAAGATAGGTCCAGGGCCTATAGGGAAGTTGACATGGCCTAAACCCCCTAGGGGTGGTCGGCCCAAGCATGCCCAAGAACCCCTCGGGGTGGTCGGCCCACCCTATCCTCCATAGGGTGGTTGGCCTACACTCCTGAAATGGGTAAAACTCACGCTCGTTCAGATGAAGATCAGCAGGCCTAGCACCCAAAAGGTCATCAGGCCTAGCCCTAAAAGATCAGCAAGCCTAGCACCCAGAGGGTCATCAGGCCTAGAACCCTAGCTCTAAAGGCTCGCCGGGCCTAGCACCTAAGTATCATAGATCAACCGAGACTTAGAATTTTCCTAGAGGTTTCAATCGTGCATTGCCTACCATTATCCACAGAAACAATGATAAGACCCACGATCTCATAATCATGGGGAGGTGGACACGTATCTCCACTACCTAATAATCGTGTGCCAAACCACGATCCCAGTATTGCTGATCATGTAACAGCCTCTGGGTACTATAAATAAAGGACCCAGTGCTTCATTTTAAGGGATCACTTTTTATGGAATTTTTGAGATCTGAAGAATATTTTGGGAGAAAATCTGGGTAAATTAGAAACAAGTGAATACTTTTGTTCATCAGTGTAATTGTCGAGTGATACAATACTAAAAGCTAAGTGGATTAGGTTATTACTATTCATCAGAACAGGGCTGAACCACTATAAAATTTCTCTGTTTGTTTAAGATATTCGTACTCTATTGTTTATTATATTTATTTTGTTCAAAAGGTGTCGTATATTGTACATACGACCGTTGGCCAATTTCACATGTCAACAGAGTCCATCTACTCAAATTCCGTCTGGGATCTTGTGGAAGCACTTAATGACTTTAGGGCCATTGGGTGCAAGTGGATCTACAAGAAGAAACGAGGTGTTGATGGAACGATCAAAATTTATAAAGCTCGATTAGTGGTAAAAGGTTATACCCAAAGAGAAGGTGTGTACTATGAGGAAACTTTTAGTCCGGTAGCCATGCTCAAGTCCATTCACATCCTCCTATCCAAAGCGGTCGCTCTCAACTATGAGATCTGGCAATGGACGTCAAGGAAATTTTTCTTGACGGGAAGCTTGACGAAGTCATTTATATGGATTAGCCCGAAGGATTTAAAGTAGCTGCACAAGAAGGAAAAGTTTGCAAGTTGAATAGGTCCATTTATGGACTTAAGCAAGCTTCTCATTCCAAGAACCTTAGGTTTGATGAGATAATCAAAACCTATGGCTTTGAATAAAATATTGATGAGCCTTGTGTTTACCAACTGAAGGCAAATCAAATAGTGGTATCCCTGGTTCTTTATGTAGATTATATCTTACTCATTGGACACAATGTTAAGAAATTATCAGATGTGAAGAATTGGCTGAGCACTCAATTCCAGATGAAGGATTTTGATGAAGCAAGTTATGTTCTAGGTGTCCAGATCATTAGGGATAGAAAGAACAAACTCTTAGCTCTATCTCAAGCAACTTACACTGATAAAGTGCTTGAACATTTCTTAATGACAAATTCTAAGAAAAGACGTCCACCGTCCTGCCATGGAATTCTTCTTTCAAAGAAGCAGTCTCCCCAGACTCCTGAAGAGGAAGATGCAATGAGAACATTTCCTTACGCATTTGCAGTTGGAAGTCTGATGTATGCTATGTTGTGTACTAGACCAGATATATGTTATGCAGTGGGAGTAGTGAGCAGATATCAGTCAAACCCAGGACCAGAACATTGGATAGAAATTAAGCGTATCTTGAAGTATTTAAGGTGGACTAGGGATTATATATTAGCTTACAAGGGTGGTGTTCTGAACCCTATAGGCTATACCAATTCAGATTTTCAGACTGATGTCTCGATGACAGGAAGTCTACTTTTGGAATGGTGTTTACTTCTGAAGCAGCTAAGGAAATAGTCTGGCTAAAGAATTTCTATTTAGATCTTGGTGTTATTCCAGATATGGATAAACCACTTGTGTTGTTTTGTGACAACACAGGAGCGATAGCGAACTCTAAAGAACCTCGAAGTCACAAGAGGAGTAAGCATATAGAAACGAAGTACCACATAATTCGAGAATATGTGGCCATGGAAAATGTGAAGGTTATAAAGATTGCATTTGAAGAAAATCTTGTAGATCCATTTACAAAGACACTACCAGAAGCTACATTTGATAAGCATATCAAGGAAATGAGATTAGTAGAATTAAGGCATTAGTTTCAATTACTACTAATGGCAGTTTGTTGGGGTTTTATGCCCTAATTAAAACCCAATTTCTTAGTAATCTAATTTTATTATCAATAAAAGAATAGAAATCATTTTTGACTTGGTCAATCACTTTGTTCACATGTTTTATTTTCATGATTATTTGCTTAATATAAACTTCTATTAAATCTTGAGCATATAGCTAATCATATTTATAGTGACGTAATCATAGTGGAATATAAATATGATTATATGTTCAAAAATAAGTTAGTCCTAAGATTAGTCAATGCACAGATTTACACTTGCCAATCTACGATATGATCTACTTACACATTGTAGTGTAATGTTATTTCCAGAACCTTAGCAAAGTAGATAAGATTGGATGTATTTGTTACATCGGACAGGACCGATATTGATAGTAGATAAGATATGTAAACATACCGTTATTATCTATTCTAGTCATAACATATAGTTGACCATAGCTCAATTCAATCTTAATTCTGAGTGGTTAGTATTATGACTGATTGTATTATTTGAGTTCTTTGACTTGTTCGTTACAAGCTTACCCTACGGACTAGCCCATACTTACATCTTGGGAACTCGATAATATAATTGAGTGGGAGTGTTAATCATAGATATGAACATTTATAGCTTCTGATGAAGAAGTAAAACGACGGTTTCCTTTTAGTTTGGTTCGAGGTGCTAAATGATAGAGATCTCATTTCAGTAATTAATTATTAGTTTACTGAAATATTATTTACAAGGAACTAAGTGTTTCAAGGATAAAATACAATGAGGGGTAAAATTGTATTTTAGTCCCATCTCTTTGTAGACCGTCGATAGAGGATTGCGTGATAATTATGGTTGTAACAATGGATAACTAATAATGTATCTATGTTCCTGATAGAGCGTTCTATGAATTCAAGAGTGCAATTCCAAGTATTTAGTGGAGTCACGAGGAATTAATAAGTTAGTAAATTTATTTGTTAAATTCATGATAACTTATTGGAGCTTTATTTCATAGGCCCATGGACCCCACAGTACCTTGGATAAAATCATATAGATAGTCTCAATTAATTGATTTAATCATCAATTAGAATTATCAAAGTTGACACGGTCAATTTTCGATAACTTCACAGAGTTATGCAATTTAGAGAAGAAAAGAGATTTTAGGGCAGATTTATTAATTAAGACAAATTGGTGTCTAAATTAATGAATACGTTTAAATCAAGATTCAAATTATAAATAATTATTTAATTAATTAATCTATAGAAAATAATACGGGCCTTGAATTTAAGTCCAACGGGCTTATTATTTAAATGGGAAATTTCACGGGCCTAAAGCCCATGATAATTTCAACCTAAGGGATGATATTGCCTATTATTTTATTAATTTTTTAATTAAATAAGTGACATATTTGATCATTTAAAAGGAATGCTAAGTAAGAGTTGAAAAAAGATGATCAGAAGATCTAGTTTTGATACTTTAGGGTTTTAGCTCTCTCTACAACAAAAGTCCTTTTCTACGACTCTATATTCTCTTCTCTTCTTCTCTCTGTATCTATCTTATGTGTTGCGAATTGCCCACTCTATTTTAGGTGATTCTAAGGATAATGAGGAAGGTTGTGAAGAAATTTAAAGATCAGTTCAATTTCTTGGTGATACCCTACGACAGAAAGGATATAAGGGTTAGAGAAAGTGAAGGAATACTTGTTCATTCTGTTGCATATAATGTAAGTGTTCTTATACTTATCTTTTTTAAAATTCAATTATAGAAACATGTTCCAGGTTTTCTTATATCAATTTGTTTAATATATGATTTACATGAAAATAAATAAGATCCTATATAAGTATTCCCAACAAGATTCTCATGGTTTCTCAACCCTGGATGATAATAATTTTGCATATTGTTACCTTGGTATTTGTAATTTCCTTTAGACACATATTATTCTTGATCTTGATTCAAACCAACCCCAAATTGTGATGAAGATGCAGCTAAAACACTCTCAATGATAGATGGGCTACATTTGTTTGATAATGTACCATATGATTCAATACCGGCTTCAGCTCAAAATTATTAGCAACAATGGCAGGATTAATAATTCCAGTGAGGTTCTCATTAACAACATGCATACAGAAATCATGAACTTCCCATTGTTGTTGTGGTTGTGGTGGTAGTGGTAGATTTTCTTGGACATTTGCTCCAACAACCTTAGCACCAGTACTATTGTATCCTTGATTGTTATTATCCATTCCAAATAACATTCGTCTTGCCCTTATCTTTCTAAGTGTGCATTCAATTTCATGATCGAAAGGTTCAATTGAAATAGAGTTTCTAACTCTTCGCATAAATTATGCATAAATCAGGAGCAACAATGAAGTTAGTAACAAATAAAAATTAAATCTAATGTAAAACATAGACTTGTAGAAATAATATTAGAAAAAAATAAAAAATTTCTATCCCCAGCAACGGTGCCAAAAACTGAATACAGATTTTTTCACTGTAAGCGTACGGTGTTATTATAGTATAGTTTTAATTAAAAAGAATGTTGAACCCACATGAATTGATTTATTAATTATACTAATTACTAAACTCTTAAGCCTTTAATTTTAGTTAGAGCAATCGAATATAGGAATGTTTAACAAAATAAATAAAAAAATATAATAAGAACGATGAACGAATTGAAAATCAGATAATGTAAACCTATAATATTTGTTTTGCTATTTCTAATCATGAATCTTACTTTATCAATTATCCCAATCTATTCCCCTAATTTGTAATTTCAAGAACCCTAATTTAATTCATCTACCTTTGTCAAGTGTAAATGAAATTATTCTTAATTAATCAACAAGATATCTCTATTCAATATCAATTAAACAAGAATTCATTAAGATTACATCTCTCTAGTGTAAAATCATAAATCTCAATTCAATTCAATGGTGAGCATGAAAAAGGTAACAGTAAACAAAAGAATGTGTAACATCCCAAAATTCCTAATGAGGCTTAGTGCCTCGATTAGCATGCCGGGAGGGCACATGGAATAGTTATGTGTTAATTAATTGAGTAAATATGTGATTATGTGAAATGTATGAGTTATATTATGATATGACTGGTTATGCATGTTTGGGTGTATTAAATGTGCTTATAGGCCTACTTATACTAGGAAAGGGCATTTTTGTAATTTTGACCAGTTGAGGGTATAATTGTAATTATATATATTATATGTTTGGGACCACATTATTACGTGGATATATTTGTGATATTCAGCACGAGTCAGTCCTTTTGAGCAAAGTATCAGAAAAGTCACAACGGAGGATAAATATCTAGCTGGGGTGACCATTAGCGTCGTGGTGTTGGTAGGGCGCGCCGCGGCGCGTGTCTAGAGAAAAGTCTAAGTTTTCTCTCTGGCTTGTAGAGGGTCGTGTCGTCTTTAAGGAGGGATGCGACTCAAATGCGAAATGTTGCCCAATTAGGGTTATTAGGCTTGGGAACTCAAACTTAAGGGCTCAGGAAGGATTCTACTTCCTAATTCAGTAGAATTCTAGGTCTCAGAGGCTAGTATATTATTCTAAAACTTTTAATCAGTTTAGATTGTGATGGTTATTTATTATTACATTGTGACTAGGTTTACCGCTAAGGCTCGTTATTAGGGATCGTGCTCGAGATCGCCTTGTACTGTCAACCTGGGACCCAAGGTAAGAAAACTGTCTGTTCCCGTAGAGCATGGCATGGCCCGATTATTTGTACTTATATTGTGCTCAGAGTTATGCCTAAATGTTTGTACCTATTATGTCATATGTGTTTGTGATGGATTGAAAAAGGCTGGGAGCGACAAAGGTTGGGAGCAGCTAAGGCCGGGAGCGGCAAAGGCCGGGAGCGAAAAAGGCCAGGATCGGCAAAGGCCAGGACAGGATCAAAATTAATCATGTTGAATGGAGGCCGCCAGGGCAAGGCCATATAAGGGTGATGTACTCACCCACTCAGTTAAGACCGTGAACCTGGTTGTTGGTAATGCACCCTAACTGGCTTAGGCCGCTGTTGTGAATTTTAATAAAAACTTATGGATTGTCTGTTGTGCTAAATTAGTTATGCATTTATTGAAGTAAATTATTATATGTTGTGGTGTGAAGTTTTCTTGCTGGGCCTCGGCTCACGGGTGTTCTATGGTGTAGGTAAGGGCAAGGAAAAGGTCTATCAACCATGAGTTGGAGGGCATGGAGCGGTGCATACATGTTTGGCCTACCTGGCCGCCATGATTGGGGTACTTTTGAGGAGCACAGTAAAATGTCTGATTTTGTCGCTTAGGTCGACTGTGCAGTGAATTTTGAATTGTAAATATGTTTTAAACAATATTTTGGGATCCCAATGTAACTCTTTTATTATCTTAAATGAATGTCCAAACCTTTTTATATTGAATTTTTATCAAATGATTCCTTACTTTAATATAATCACAGTTTTGGGTCTAACACCTTGATTAGCAAATCAAATGCACATTTTAAAACCACATGGTAACGACTCTAGAGTAGTAGGGCATTACAACTTGGTATCAGAGTGTGCCAAGGTTTATGGTTCCTGGATTTTGACCGAATATGTACACTTCGTTGCCAAAGACAAGCTCAACCAAGGGTTGGTTGGTATTAAGTGAAATATTTGTCTAATTCTTATCTGAATCTCTCTATCTGCTTGATGATATAGAGAGCATAACGTATATAAATGTATTTTGTGGGAGTAAGGTTTGATAATTGATGCATGAATGTTATAGACTTGTGTCCTGGTATGCATATTGTATGTGGTTATTATATTGTTTTCCTCTGCCCATGGAATAGTTCTAGATATGATTATCATGCCTAATAGGTTAAGTCATTGACTGTAGACAGATTTAGGTTATGTATCCAAGGTAGTCAATTGGACTAGGCATTGTTAATACCGGGGTTGCGAATGATAGTCGGGGCCAGAATCCTCCATCTGCCCCCTGGGGTTGGCAGCAGATGTTTGCTGGCATGCAAGCAAGATTGCAAAAGCAAGAGGAAGAGATTAGGTGGTTGAGACAGCGGGATCCATCATGGAACGCTGCTCTGTATGTTTTGACAACAATGGCACCAATTTCAGTTCAACCTGATGGTGGAAACATATGGGAATTATTTTATGAAAGATTCCAGAAGCATTATCCTCTAGCTTTCAAAGGAGGCTTGGATTCATTCAGAGATGAACAATGGATGGGCATGATTAGCTCCATCCTTGACTATATGGGAGTGATAGGCAATGATAGAGTGACTTGCACAACGTATATTTTTCTGGAGGATGCCCGAACATGGTGGGAAGTTGTATCCCAGACCCAGAATGTTGTCGTGATGGGTTGGGAGGAATTCAGACAATTGTTCAACAAAAGGTACTACTGTGACGTATTTTGAATTGCGAAGACCAATGAGTTTATGAACTTGGTTCAAGGTAGTAAGACAGTGACAGAGTATGTAAAAGAATTTGATGGGTTGGCCAAATTCGCTTTTGATTTGGTACCAACAGATGTGGCCCAGAAGGAATGATTCATTCGAGGATTGAACTCTGGGATAGCCCAGAGAGTTAGGATCACTCCAGTACATGAGATTTATACCTAAACTCAGGTGATAGAGAGGGCCCTTGCTATAGAGAACATAGGAGATGAGATATGGAGTGAGAGTGTTGTAGGGCAGGAAGCTCGGATGATGGTACCCCCATTTTTGGGATCAGGTAGGGGCGGAGGCCCTAGTAACCAGAAAGAAAGACCCCTGATAATTCTACTACTCTTGATCCTGACAGGAGGGGTCATAGTATTCAAGGCGGCTGCCACGGCAGCAACGAGGTCTGGAGAAGTTATCCAGTGTGCCCAGGTGTAGGAGACGCCATCTACGATAATACCGAGTGAAGGCATGTATTCTATGTGGAATAGTTGGGCACTTCAAGAGGGATTGCCCGAGATTTAAGAGAGGAGAACCAAGGAGTGCAGATTGCATGACTCCAACTCGAGTGTCCGCCTTAATGCATTCAGAGCTCGAGGCTGGTTCCTTAGAGACGACAGGTTGGCTTTCTAGTTCTCGTTCCTTTATATTGTACTGGTTAAGTCTGGTGCTACGTATCTCTTAGTGGAGACATAGATTTGTGGTGCATATTGTATGGTTATTACGCTATGGGGCTTAAGATCTTGTGTCTGCTAGGTAAAGTTGGTAATTTCCGGGAGATGGATCAGAGTATTATGGGTAGGAAGTTAGCAGTAATAATTGATTGAGATGGTTATATAAGGATCTTGGTATGATCCTGAGTATGGATTAGTTTTCCAAATAAGGGACAACCATGGGCTATAACAAGAGATGGTGACTTCTGATTTTAAAAGGGAAGGACCTGGTTGCGTTTACAGGATGCCTAGCTATTGTGGTAGGTACCACTAGAGTTATGTCAGTTAGACCAGAGGGAAACTGGATCGGTAAGTGAGGTTTCAGATGGGTTTACAAGGATTCGCAGGGATCGCAGTCGCGTCAAGGAATTAAGTGTGCTACGGTATTAAGGTAGGAATAGAACCAGTATCAAAGACATCATAAAGAATGATGCTAGCTGAGCAGAAAGAATTAAGGTTCAATCGAAGAAGTTATTTGACTTAAGGGTTGATCAAATGGAGCATCTCACCATGGGACATGTCAATTCCATTTGTTAAGAAGAAGGCCAAGTCTGCAAGAATGTGTACTTCATATGGATTGACAAATAAAGTAATTATTAAGAATAGGTATCCATTGGAAAGAATGAAGGATTTATTTGTCCGGTTGCAAGGTAGGACAGTGCTCTCAGGATTTGACCCTCGATCTAGTTATTACCAGCTGAGGATCAAGGAAAGAGACATTTCAAGAATTTTCGCTCGCATCAAGTAAAATGTGATGGGTTATCAGTAAAGGCTCTTGAACTCACTAATGCTTCAACGACCCACGTAAATATAGCAAGTAGAGAATATAGGAATAGTGTGGACAAGTTGTATCTGTTAGGGTTTTATGCCCTAACTAAAACCCAATTTCTTTGGAATCTCATTTCATTATCAATAAAAGAATAGAAATCATTTTTGGACTTGGTCAATCACTTTTCTCACATGTTTTATGTTCATGATTATTTGATTAATATAAACTTCTATTAAATTCAGATCATATAGCTGATCGTATTTATAGTGACATAATCACAGTGGAATATAAATATGATTATATGTTCAGAATAACTTAGTCCTAAGATTAGTCAGTGCACAAGATTTACACTGACTTTCCAATCTATGATATAATCTACTTACACATTGTAGTGTTATGTTCTTTCCAGAACATTGGCAAAGTAGATAAGATCGGATGTATTTGTTACATCGGATTGGACCGATATTGATAGTTTATAGGATAAGTAAACATACTGTTATTATCTATTCTAGTCATATCATATAGTTGACCATAGGTCAATTCAATCTCAATTCTGAGTGGTTAGTATTCTGGCTGATTGTATTATTTTAGTTCTTTGACTTGTTCGTTACCAGCTTACCCTACAGACTAGTCCATACTTACATCTTGGGAACTCGGTAGTATAATTGAGTGGGAGTATTAATCATAGATATGAACATCTATAGCTTCTCATGAAGAAGTGAAATGATGGTTTACTTTTAGTTTGGTTCAAGGTTCTAAATGATAGAGATCTCATTTTAGTAATTAATATTTGTTTACTGAAATATCATTTACAAGAAACTAAGTGTTTTAAGGATAAAATACAATGAGGGGTAAAACGATATTTTAGTCCCATCTCATTATAGACCGTCTATAGAGGATTGAGTGACAATTATGGTTGTAACAATGGATAATTAATAGCGTATCTATATTTGTTATAGAGCATTCTATGAGTTCAATAATGCAATTTCGGGTCTTTAGTGAAGTCACGATGAATTAATAAGTTACTTAATTTATTTATTAGATTTATGATAACTTATTGGAGCTTGATTTCATAGGTCCATGGTCCCTATTGTACCTTGGATAAAATCATATAGATAGTCTCAATTAATTGATTTAATTATTAATTAGAATTATCAAAGTTGACCAAGTCAATTTTGGATAGTTTCACAGAGTTATACAATTTAGAGAAGAAAAGAGAAATTAGGGCAGATTTATTAATTAAGATAAATTGGTATCTAAATTAATAAAAAAATTTAAATCAAGGTTCAAATTATAAATAATTAATTTGATAAAGGATTTAAATAATTATTTAATTGATTAAATCAATAGAAAATAATAAAGGCCTTGATTTTAAGTCCAATGAGCTTATAATCAAATAGGAAATTTCACGGGCCTAAAACCCATGATAATTTCGACCTAGGGTTGTTAATTGGCTATTATTTAATTTATTTTTAATTAAATTAATGACATGATTGAGTCTATAAAAGGAATGCTAAGAGAGAGTTGAAAACATAAATCAAACAAGTTGAAACACTGGTTTTCTGATAGGTTTTAGATTCTCTCTAAACATAAGTCTTTTTCTAAGTCTTATTGTTCTTTTCTCTTCTTCTCTTTGTATCTATCTCATGTGTTGAGAATTTCCCACTCTTGTCTAGGTGATCCCAACGATACTTTTGAAGATTGTGAAGAAAATTAAAGATCGGTTCAATTTCTTGGTAATACTCTGCGACAAAAATGATACAAGGGTTAGAGAAACTGAAGGAATGACTCTATTATTCTGCTGTGTATAATGTAAGTATTCTTATCATTATTTCTCTTTGAATTAAATTTTAGAAACATGTTCTAGATTGTCTCATATTAACTTGTTTAATATTATATTTACATGAAAATAAATAAAGATCTTGTATAAGTTTTCCTAACAACTAGCCTCAGAGCGAGGTTGATAAACTTTATTTTCATGCATGAACATGTTAAAAATTGAATTATTTGATGTGTTTGAATAATTGGATGGATTCCATGATTTTATGAAGCATATTGAATTTTATGTGATTATTAGCAATTTTAGGTTATTTTGTTATGTTTTCTATGCCATTAATTTTTATATATTTTTTTTATTTTGTGTAAAACATGTTAAAAATTAATTAGAAAATAGTTTTAGTTTGAAAAATTGCTCAAAAAGGTTTTCGAAATTTTTTTTGTCTGGCTGCCCCACACGCACGTGCACACCTGCGCACCACCACCACCTACACGCGCGCCCACCTGCTGCCTGTGCGCGTCTCCTCAACAGCCAGCAACCACACGATGAATAGTACCCGTGGTACTGTTCATCCAATTTTTTTATTTTTTTTTAAATTAAGGAAATTAAAAGAATTTTTTTAAAATTTATTATTTATAATCAAAACAAAAAATATCAGATTTATTTTATCATTTAAAAATATTTTTAAAATAAGATATTTTTGTTAGTTGAGATTTAAATAATTAGATATTTTCTACAATGATTCAAATTCAAATTTAAAAATAGACTAACAACTTAATTTTAAATCTTTTAATATATTAAAATATTAGAATTAAGATATCAGATATTTAAGATATTTTCTTTTAAATACTTGTTATTTTTATTAAATCTTTATTTGAAAATATAAATATTTGTTTATTCTATAGTTTTTAATATTTAAATTATTTGAAATTTGAAATTTGTTAGTTAGATATTTTTATGGATATTTGAATTTGTTTAACTGTTTTGAGATATTTGAGGATTGTTATAACTATTAATATTTTTTTTAATGGTTAAAATATTAGCTTATGGTTGTAATAACACAAGATATTTTTTGAAAAACAGTTAAGATATTGATTTTAAAGTTTAAAATTGGTTAAATTTTTAAAAATATCATTTTTTTTAACAAATTTATAAAATATATTTTTTTAATAAATGAGATTTAAATTAACTTTGGTTAATTGTTGACAAATCCTATTTAAATTATATTAATATTTTTCAAATTAACCTAAATCAAATTGATTGTTGATAAATGAACTTTTGTTAATTGTTGATAGATTTCATTTAAATTGACTTATTTTTTAAAAATTTAATTAATTCGAATTTTTGATAAATTCTAGAAAATTAATTGTGGTATTTTTGCAAATGAAATAAATTGTACTATTTTTGCATAATTCATAGACTTGCTCATACAGTAACATGATTAGGACCATCCAATTATCACATGTGTATTTACACAATATGTGATATTTTTGCAATTGAGCTTAGATGCATAGTGGCCCATATGTTTGCAAAATATATGGCATTTTGCTAAATAAAACATTCATAAAATGATAGGTTTTATTTTGGCCCATTAGAAAATGTAAAGTATAAATTCCTCTCTTGTGGGTGATTCCACTTGTGAAGCCTCATTTGCTTTGCATGACTATAGTGGGCCTAATTAATTAATAACAATTAATAAAACGAAGGTTTAAATTCCTGTCATTTGGACCTTGTATGGAAGTATGGGGGCTTAGTAGTGGGAATGACATACTGGACCCAGTCCTCGTCCATACAAGCTCAATTGTTAAGCCCCATTTACCTGAGTTGAACTTAATTGTATAGGTTCATTATATTAGTTAAACCTAAATATTGATTAGCAACAAATTAATTCTAAATTAATTGAGTTTGTTTCAATGTGACACTTTAGAATTAATAGGAAATTATAGGACTTTGGTTTTAAAAATTTAATTTTTTCAATTTTTTTGGAGAACCATAGTCATTAATTTTCTAAAAATAAATAATAAAAATACTATTTTTAATTTTATAATGAGCTTATTTTAAGAATTATATTCGATCTCCACCGTTGGTTTAACAATGTCAATAGCTTAATGGGGCCTTGAGACGCTTTGATTCGTCCCACTACAAAAGTTGTTCATTAGTTATTAAGATAGAAAATTATAGGTCAAATTCTACTAGACTCACCCCTACAGTGACTACTAGGACTAAATCTATTGATTATCAAAACTGTAGGTCTCTAGCTCATAAAATAAGAGATTTTGTTTTCTTATTTTGATCGAATAGTAGGTTGTTAATAATGGTGTCCATTATTAAATAAGTTTACAACTTTATTTAACTAGTGGTATTTTTGAATCTTGCCAACCGGGACAAGGATATCATAGATTAGTTAAAAACCTAAAGAAATAGAGATATGATTATTTCAGTATTTTTTCTCATATCTTAAATATTTTTGGTATATGTTGTGCTATTTCTTGAAATTTGTGTGAATATGAGTTTTATTGAGCAAATGTGATTGATTTCTATTTTATTGATAATCAGTAGTTTTAAGTATGGTTGTGTATACTCCCGTCCTTTCTCAACTTTCGATGGAGAAACTCACTGGAGAAAACTTCCTTAATTGGAAGCAGAATATCAACACAGAGTTGATTGGTGACAACTCTGAGTTCGTCATGAATGAGGAATCCCCATAACAAGCACCGTGTCCGCACTTTCGTGATAGCATCGTCAATGCTCGTGATGGCACCATAAATACTTGGATAGCACCATCTCCGCATGTTCGTGATGGCACCGTAAATGCTCGAATGGCACCGTGTCTGCACGTTCGTGATCAACTCAACTATGGTCTGACGCAGCTTATGAACGAGCTTCAAACTTTTGAGTCTATCATGGATGGACAAAGTAAGAGAAGAGAAAAGAAGACAACTACTACTACTGTTGCTGATCCAGCTAAGGCTGAAACTAACCAAGCTTCATCTTCGAAAGGTGGAAACAGGAGGAAAGGTGGACAAAACAAAAACCCCAAGCACGCAAAGGCTGCAAAGACGAGTGCACAACCAAATGCACAGACGCCTAAGGGGAAGAACAAGAATAACAAGAAAGGTAAAGGTAAGTGTTTTCACTGCAAAGAGAAGGGGCATTGGAAACAGGATTGCCCCAAGTTTCTAGCAACGAAAAACAAAGGTAATGATTATAGTTCATTTATCTTAGAAACGTGTGTTTTAGAGAATGATAAATCTATTTGGAGTATTTATTTTGGATCTACCAACCATGTTTGTAACTCTTTACAACTTCTTGAATCGTGGGAAGAAGTGGACGAAGGCAGCTTAAAGTTTAGAGTTGGGAACAGAGCGTTCGTTGCGGTCCAAGCTAAAGGAAGAGCTCGTCTGAAGTTCGAAAATAAATTTTTAATTTTAAATGATGTATTTTTTATTTCGGATTTTAGTAGAAATTTAATTTTAGTTTCCATGTTGCAATTAGAACGATATGTTATGACTTTCACAAGTTCTAATATATCTATTTCTTTCAATGGATCACAATTGTGTATTGCATGTTTGGAAAACTGGCTTTATATTCTACGACGTAGCAAACCCCTTGCTCTTAACAATGATTTATTCAAAGTAGCAAAATCTAGGACCAATAAACGTCAAAAGAATGATAATGATAATATGACGTATTTATGGCACTTGAGAATGGGTCACATTAGCTATGATAGGATTCAAAGACTTACAAAGGATGGGCGTTTGAGGGAAATCACCTTAGGTGAATTACCTGTCTGTGAATCTTGTCTAGAAGGCAAACTGACCAAGCGTCCATTCTCTACAAAGGGTGATAGGGCCAAAGAACCACTTGGACTTGTGCATTCAGATGTTTGTGGACCTTTGAATGTACAAGCCAGGGGTGGTTTTGAGTATTTCGTCACTTTCATTAACGATTACTCTAGATACTCATGTCTTTACCTATACATAGGACATCAAAAATATTTTCAAAGTTTCAGGAATTCCTAGCGAAGGCTCAGAACCAATTAGGTAAAATGTTAAAGATCTTGCGATCTGATAGGGGTGGAGAATATTTAGATATACATTTCCAAGATCATTTAACTGAACTTGGGATTTTATCACAACTTACTACCCCAGGTACTCTGCAACAAAATGGTGTAGCGGAACACTGGAATAGAACTTTATTGGAAATGGTTAGATGCATGCATAGTTACCCAACTCTACCAACTTCGTTATGGGGACATGAAATTGAAACTACGAACGACATTCTCAATTTCATGCCATCTAAATCAATCCCCAAAACACCTTTAGAACTCTGGAATGGTCGTGAACCTAGTTTATGCCATTATAGAATCTGGGGGTGTCCTGCCCACGTCCTGAGGAAAAAGGAAGGAAAGCTAGAACCACAAATTGAAGTTTGCATGTTTTTTGGCTATCCTAAAGGTACTCGGGTTGGAATTTTCTATAGTCATTCTATAAAGAAAGTGTTTACTTCTATAAATGCTAATTTTCTGGAAAATGACTATGTTCAAAACTTCAAACCACTCAGTAAAGTAGTTTTAGAGGAGATGGTTAAAGAATTGACTCCAACCAATGTTCCATCGTCATCAATGCGAGTTGATGATGAAACTCCCACTCTTCATGTCCAACCAACGCAAGTCAATTTAAATGAAGAAAGTACCACTGTTCCTAAGCATACAGTCACGGAGCCTCGTCGTAGTGGGAGGGTTTCTAGGAACCCAGTTCGCTATGGTATGGATGGTGAAACCAATATGGTTGTTGGTGACACTAGTGATGATGATTTTTTCCTTTCAAACAGACAATGGCTAACCCTGAAAAAGAACTATGGCTCGAAGCCATGAAATTGGAAATGGATTCCATGTACTCAAATTTTGTCTGGGATCTTGTGAAAGCACCTAGGGACTTTAGGGCCATAGGGTGCAAGTGGATCTATAAGAAGAAATGAGGTGTTGATGGAAATATCAAGACTTATAAAGCTCGATTAGTGAAAAAGGGTTATACCCAAAGAGAAGGCGTGGACTATGAGGAAACTTTTAGTCTGGTAGCCATGCTCAAATCCATTCACATCCTCCTATCCATACACCCCGCTCTCGACTATGAGATCTGGAAAATGGACGTCAAGACAACTTTTCTTAATGGAAAGCTTGACGAAGTCATTTATATGGATCAACCAGCAAGATTTAAAGTAGCTGAGCAAGAATGAAAAGTTTGCAAGTTGAATAGGTCCATTTATGGACTTAAGCAAGCTTCTCGTTTCTAGAATCTTAGGTTTGATGAAATCATCAAAACCTATGGCTTTGAACAAAATATTGATGAGCCTTGTGTTTACCAACTAAAGGAAAATCAAATAGTGGTATTCCTGGTTCTTTATGTAGATGATATCTTACTCATTGGAAACAATGTTAAGAAATTGTCAGATGTGAAGAATTGGCTGAGCACTCAATTCCAGATTAAGGATTTGGGTGAAGCTAGTTATGTTCTAGGTATCGAAATCATTAGGGATAGAAAGAATAGACTCTTAGCTCTGTCTCAAGCAACTTACATAGATAAAGTGCTTGAACGATTCTCAATGAAAAATTCCAAGAAAGGACGTTTACTGTCCCACCATGGAATTCATCTTTCAAAAAAGCAGTCTCCCCAGACTCCTGAAGAGGAAGATGCAATGAGAAAAGCTCCTTACGCATCTGCAGTTGGAATTCTGATGTATGTTATGTTGTGTACTATACCAGATATCTGGTATGCAGTGGGAGTAGTGAGCAGGTATCAGTCAAACCCAGGACCAAAACATTGGATACCAGTTAAGCATATCCTGAAGTGTTTAAGGCAGACTAATTAATATATGTTAGTCTACAAGGGTGGTGTTCTGAACCCTGTAGGCTACACCGATTCAAATTTTTAGACTGATGTCGATGACAGGAAGTCTACTTCTGGAATGGTGTTTACTCTTGGGGGTGGAGCTGTGATAAGGAGAAGCATAAAGCAGTCTACAATCTCTGATTCCACAATGGAGGTTGAATACATATCTGCGTTAGAAGCAGTAAGGAAATAGTCTGGCTAAAAAAGTTCTATTCGAATCTTGGTGTTATTCCAAAATGGATAAACTGCTTATGTTGTTTTGTGACAATACAGGAGTGATAGCCAACTCAAAAGAACCTCGTAGTCACAAGAGGAGTAAGCATATAGAAACGAAGTATCACATTATTCGAGAATATGTGGCCAAGGGAGATGTGAAGGTTATGAAGATTGCATCTGAAGACAATCTTGCAGATCTGTTTACAAAGACACTACCAGAAGCTACATTTGATAAGCATATCAGGGAAATGGGATTAGTAGAATTAAGGCATTAGTTTCAATTTGTGCAAGTGGGAGTTTGTTAGGGTTTTATGCCCTAATTAAAACTCAATTTCTTTGTAATCTCATTTTATTATCAATAAAAGAATAAAAATCATTTTTTGACTTGGTCAATCACTTTGCTCACATGTTTTATTTTCATGATTATTTGTTTAATATAAACTTCTATTAAATCCCGAGCATATAGCTAATCGTATTTATAGTGACGTAATCACAGTGGAATATAAATATGATTATATGTTCAAAATAACTTAGTCCTAAGATTAATCAGTGCACAAGATTTACACTGACTTGTCAATCGATGATATGATCTACTTACACATTGTAGTGTTATGTTCTTTCCAGAACATTAGCAATGTAGATAAGATCGGATGTATTTGTTACATCAGACTGGACCGATATTGACAGTTGATAGGATAAGTAAACATACCATTATTATCTATTCTAGTCATATCATATAGTTGACCATATGTCAATTTAATCTCAATTTTGAGTGGTCAGTATTCTAACTGATTGTATTATTAGAGTTCTTTGATTTGTTCGTTACCAGCTTACTGTACGGACTAGCCCATACTTACATCTTGGGAACTCGGTAGTATAATTGAGTGGGAGTGTTTATCATAGATATGAACATCTATAGCTTCTCATGAAGAAGTGAAAAGATGGCTTCCTTTTAGTTTGGTTCAAGGTTCTAAATGATAGAGATCTCATTTTAGTAATTAATATTTGTTTACTGAAATATCATTTACAAGGAACTAAATGTTTTAAGGATAAAATACAATGAGGGGTAAAACGATATTTTAGTCCCATCTCATTATAGACTGTCTATAGAGAATTGAGTGACAATTATGGTTGTAACAATGGATAATTAATAGCGTATCTATATTTGTTGTAGAGCGTTCTATGAGTTCAATAGTGCAATTTCGGGTCTTTAGTGGAGTCACGAGGAATTAATAAGTTACTTCATTTATTTATTAGATTTATGGTAACTTATTGGAGCTTGATTTCATAGGCCCATGGTCCCTATTGTACCTTGGATAAAATCATATAGATAGTCTCAATTAATTGATTTAATTATCAATTAGAATTATCAAAGTTGACCAGGTCAATTTTGGATAGTTTCACAGAGTTATACAATTTAGAGAAGAAAAGAGAAATTAGGGCAGATTTATTAATTAAGATAAATTGGTATCTAAATTAATAAAAAGGTTTAATCAATATTCAAATTATAAATAATTAATTTGATAAAGGATTTAAATAATTATTTAATTAATTAAATCAATAGAAATTTATACAGGTCTTGATTTTAAGTCCAATGGACTTATAATCAAATGGAAAATTTCACGGGCCTAAAGCCCATGATAATTTCGACCTAGGGCTATTAATTGGCTATTATGTTATTGATTTTTAATTATATAAATGACCTAATTGATTCTATAATAGGAATGCTAAGAGAGAGTTGAAAACATAAGTCAAACAAGTTGAAACACCAGTTTTCTAATAGGTTTTAGATTCTCTCTAAACAGAAGTCCTTTTCTATGCCTTATTGTTCTTTTCTCTTCTTCTCTCTATATATGTCTCATGTGCTGAGAATTGCCCACTCTAGTCTAGGTGATCCCAAGGATACTTTGGAAGACTGTGAAGAAAAGTGATGATCGGTTTAGTTTCTTAGTAATACTCTGCGACAGAAATGTTACAAGGGTTAGAGAGACTGAAGGAAGGATCTATTATTCTATTGCGTATAATGTAAGTATTCTTATCATTATTTCTCTTTGAATTCAATTTTAAAAACATGTTCTAGGTTGTCTTATATTAACTTGTTTAATATTAGATCTACATGAAAATAAATAAAGATCATGTATAAGTTTTCCTAACAGTATATGGGTCGATGGAGAATATTTTGGATTACTTCCAGTTAAGAACAGAACACGAGTAACATTTTTGCTGATACCACTGAGGCAGAGGAAGCGTGGTGTTACAGGTAAGGTTCCATAAGGGATAAATTTTGATTTCTCTAGAGAATGTTCAAGGTCACATTATGGGAAGTGATGGGATTGTGTATGAGTAAATTAAGATAGAAACAATAAGGAATTTGCTAAAGGAATGCCTTGGGTGTTTGAAGCACTGGGAATCGGTAAGACACCTCGACTTTTACTTGAAGCATCTTTGGGGATCGCCATGATGGGAATTGTGCCCTTAAAGCAATTGTAGTTGACAATGGTTTTAATGAAAGAAATGAATGAATAGAATTATTGTATATATGTAGTTTATGTACTATATTATTGTAAATAATATTAAGCAAATATCATAAAATTCCCAAGTTTATCTATGTGGTCTCAATCTCATATTGGTATTGTAGTGCACCAAAAAAAATTTTTTTTTAGATTATTTAAATTTTGTGCTTTATTTGATTTAAATGTTAAGTGTGATGAATTGTTTTATTTAAGTGTTGTTATTTTATTTAATTGTTTATTTGTTTTATTTGATTGTTTGTTATTTTATTTAATTGTTAGAAATGTTTTGGTTAATTAATTTAATAAGTGATTAATTGTGTAACATGTTATTTTACTATTAGTGTTACATTTTATTTAAGTGTGACAAATGAGGTATTTATGTGAGCTATGGTGGAATGCACTAAGGTGCATGATAGATAGTAATGCACCCTAGTAATTTAGTGTGTGCTAGTGCATGGTAGCATGGTGCACATGTGTAGATTTTCTACACATTTTAGGTTTCCTTATTTTAGATTTAATTGAGTAATTTATTTATAAAAAAAAAAAAGAAGAAAAGAAAAGGGAAATGAGGAGTGGGCGTGTGACCTAGTGGGAATGGAATATTTCCTTAAAATGGTAAAAAAAATCAAGACTTGAAGACCATGATCATTTGGGGATAGGCATGATCATATCTTATCCCTTTGTATCTTTTTGAAATAAAGAAAAATCAAGGAAAATAAAAGAGAAATGGAAACTTACCTTAATATTGTTTGGGGAGACTTTATGAGAGGATTTGTGATAAAGGGGCTAAGAAAGGAGAGAAGAGCCATTGCTCTTGTGTGTGTGTGTGGCTGCCGTGACCTAGAGAGAGAGAGAGAGAGAGAGTGGCGTGTAGAGAGAGAGAGAGAGAGAGAGGAAGAAAGAAAGAAAGGAAGAAGGAAGAAGAAAGTGAAGAGGAACCCCCCTAGAGTATGTCTTCTTGTTTTCTCTTTGTTTAATCTCTTTATTTGATAATATGATATTGATTTGTGTTATGTTTTGTGTGTGTTTGGATTCTTCTTTCTCCTCATGGTGGCTTTCCCATAAAAACCCTAGGCTTGAACAAGGGTGTGGAGTTTGTGGTATTGATCTTTTGTGTTCTTGATTCTACAATCAAGAGAGGTAATGATCTTTTCCTTAGCCTTATATTGTTTTTGGTGGGTTGTATATGAGGTTTTGCTAATGGTGCTAATGGTTGATTTTGGGTAGGATTGATGTATAGGATTTGGATTTTTGTGAGGGCATGATTTGTGTTTAAGGGTTGTGATGTTGATTTTGCTATGCATAAAAATTGTTATAATCTATGAACACTTGTAAGGTGATTTCGGCCTAGGTACACCCAAGGGTGTTCTTGATATGTTGTGTGATTTACAATATGTTTGATCCATGTTTTAGGATCTATGATATATGGGTAAGAGAATAAGTGGTAATCTTGATATTTTGATCATGAAATTTTGTTAGATGCATGTTATATTTTGAATGATTAAATTATGAGATGCATGAAAATAATGATAGAAATATGCTAGGTTAAAATAAGGCATATGTCAATATGGTATAAATTTACTATATGCTATTTTTATTGAAAAAGTTTTGTTGGTTTTCATAGAATTGCAACAAATGATTTTAAAAGGATTCATGTGATTATGTTAGTAGAATCATGCATATTATAAGAGCATAATGAGATTATAGGCATGAATGATTTTATGTAATTTTTGAGACAAAGGTTGAGTTTTACAAAGAATTAAGCTTGCTGTTTTTTTTCAAATAATTGGGTAAAAGTTGATAAAAAGATGAGTTGCATGCATAAATAATGTTCTTGATGAATATGTTAATTTTTATGAAATTAAAAGAGGATTTTAAGTCTCATGTTATGATATTTTACTCAATTAATTTCCTACAGAATTTTTATTGAATTTTGAGAAAATATGAGTTTATAAAATTTAATATGGTGATTTTAATGATAAAAATAGTTGCTGGAATTTTGTAATAAAATGTGAAGTAAGTTTCACTAAAAATGAATTTGATTAATTTTTTGGAATAAATTATTTTTCCTAAGTTATGGTAATATTGAAAAAATGATATTTTAACGGTATGAATGCATATTTTGATAAATAATGATTTTTCTTTATTTTGATTGAGAAAAATATTTAAACTCTATTTATTTGTGATTTTTTAATAAAATAAATAGTGGCTGAAAGTTTGTTTTAAAAGGGTTAACAATTGTTATTAAATTGTCACATATGGGTTTTTACTACTTAAAAACTAAGTCTTAATTAAATTAAATCAAAATGTATTTTTCCACACTTAAAATATATTTTTTTTCATTTTTGTAACACAATAATAAAATATATTTTTCTAAAGAAACATGTTAAAATAGGTATTTTAATTAAATCCAAGCTTGTTGGTTAATTCTTGATAAATTAATATTTATTAAATGAAAATGTCACATATTTTATTTTGAGCTAAAATAAAATAAATTTTTGAGAAATTTAATCAACTTAGAAACTTTAAAGAAAAATAAAGCATGTAATATGGCTATTGATTTTCAAACAATAAAAGCAAGAAATGTAGAGTTATCGTTTTTGAAAACGTCTTTATTACGCAACGTTCTCACGTATGCATGTTACATGCAAATCAACTTTTACGTCCAAAATCGTGATTATTATTCAACTATGTAATTTTTATAAAGCAATCATGTTAGTAAAATGGGTAGAACGGGCATTATTCTTTTGGCGATAATTGCATGCTTTAGTGTAACTGTATTCATGAGTGCATGGCCCATGCACACATGAGTTGTATGGAAGGGCAAAATAGTAATTTTATGAACCTAAGAAATGTTATTTTGATTATGATATAGGCTCGTTGAAAGATTGTGAAATTCTTAGCTTGGACCTGAGGTAAGGAAGTTAGATAGATTTTATGATTTTATGCTATGAATGGTAAGACTGTTATATGAATGAACTGTTATGAAATTATGAATGCCTTAATGTGATGATCTGTTGAATGTGATATGTGTATGGATGTTAGATACATCAACCAGAATGTGATGTTAGATACATCAAACAGATTTCGATGTCAGATACATCGAACGAGTTACTAAGGACATTGAGACGTGACTCCTAGGGCGGACGCGCCGAGGTTATTCAAGGACCAGTGATCTCCTGTTTACCTCATAGGGTGACATGGACAACTAGCGTTCCATGCTCATCATGTATGCTGTATGTTTGTGATATGATGATATGTCACATTTATGTTATGATCTGATGATATGTCACATTTATGTTATGATATGTCACATTTATGTTATGATATGATGATATGTCACATTTATGTTATGATATGTTGATATGTCACATTTATGTTATGATATGATGAAATGTTACATTTATGCCATGATATGATGATATGTCATATTTATGTTATGATATGATGAAATGTTACGATTATGTTATGCTATACCATGATGTGTTAGGTGAACGTTAGTGTTTGGTTGTTTGTTGTTTTTCTTACTTGCTTATTTGCTTGTACTTCCTTACTGGGCTTTTAGCTCACCCCCTTACTTTCCTTCCAGGTAGCAAATAGGATTTCTCTATGGCACGCGTGGTGACGTGAGGAGTTCTTCATCATGGGGTGTATGGCGTGGGGCAATCCTATGGACGATAAAACGATCAACGTAGAACGCCATTTTAATTATGTTTTGTTTTAAGGGACTTTTTCCTAAATTATCAGTGGGACTCTGTTATTTAACTTAATTGGTTTTCTTTGAACTTTGCATAAAAACCTATGTTTTATTTTAAACTTATGGCGCCAACTTGCATGATTTTAAATAAGTCCCCCTGAGACTTTAATAATGGATGGTACTCTTTTAAAAGCTATGTTATGCGAATATTTTGTAAGTATTAGTCTAGGGCGTTCTTTACAGGTATGAGAGGATCGAGATTGAGATAATGGACTTAAATAGTTCACAGTAAAATAAAGTTATAGAATCTCTAGATTAATCACTGCTAGTACGGTCCACTAGTATTATGAATACATGTGACCTAGATCCGAGTTACTAGTGTAGTAGGACACTATTGACGCGATTTTTCGCCAACAGTAGATTAAGAAATATAATAGGGATATTAGTGCTAAATTGTAAAACGCAATGAAATAATAAGAACCCTTTTGTACACACACAACTTTTACATAGTTCAATGGTTAAAATCCATCTAGTCCGCTAGACAGTATTATTGTTTTTCTCTCACAATTTCTGCAGAGTTTTAGTAATACAAAAAGGCAGTCTCCTTCCCTGTCCATTATCCCTGATATTTATATGGGAATTTCCTAAACAGGTTTGGGTAACCACGTGAGTAAATAATATATACATTTAATACAGATTATTCCCATTTACATTGGGATATGATTTGATAACATAATAGAATATATTCCTGCTATCTCAGATAATAAATGATAGATATGCAATACAGCCTAGGCATTAATGAGCATATAAGCAGCCTCTAAATCTCTTGGGATCCTTCAATATGTGTTCTGACCAGGTTTCCGCGAGTTGAATATCTTACCCAAGCTGGTGTTCAAAGACTATCTGAACCTTAATTCGTATTAAGATAAGAGTGCCCAAATGTTGATTTGGCCATTTTAGGTCTCGAACTGGAATGCTATCCTAAGAGGCGGTCTGATAAAAACATGTACGTTGTGTTGTCTGATCGTGAAAATATGTACGCAAGTGCACGCAATCGATTCAAGTAATATAGATGATAAATAGAGTATCGCTCCCACAAATACTATTTCCCAATTATTAATAAAAAAAAATTTAATTTCTATTTGGAAAACAAAGTTTAGATGAATGAATTTAATTTTAAAATTGTAAATAACTATGAACAAAAATAACTAATTAAAAGATAAAAATCACTATTAAAAAGAGCTAGGGTATTAATTTCATCAACTTTTTATTCTACTAATTTCATTAATCAGTTTTGAATTTCTTTCTTTCTATTCTAATAGCAGGTTAACATAAATCAATTCCTATTCTTTTTCAAGATATAAGATCTCAACATATATGCAGGTTTTCTACATCTCTGTGATAAACTTAAACATATAGCAGGCATTAAGCATAGAAACCTAATTACTACACAAGCCATACATGTACTTTCGTCCAATATGCAACCTATGTCTATATAACGATAGCATATTCAATTCTCATCTTTCGAATTTTGAATCAAAATCATAAATCAAGCAAATATTGATCAAGTATTTACTAGCATTAAGCACAGATTATATAGATTAGAATAGAGAAGAAAAATCAATAGAACATCATAATTAAATTAGAAAGAAATCTAAGTGACTACATTAAACCCTCGTTTCATCATCACAAACTGACTTTTACTCGTCCTTAGCATCATTTTGAGTCGAACAACCACCAAGAGCTTCATTTTTCCACCATTTTCTCTTCTTTTTACATTTTTCTCATGATTCTAGGCACTGACCTACAACAAAGACAAACAAAAGCGTAATCTTGCACAAAACACACATAATGACTCAAGATTACCATAAAACACATTCTAAAACGACACTAAAATGAAGTAATCAAACTCCCTCAAACTTACTCTTTGTTCGCCCTCGAACAAAGGACTCAAAAAAAAACCTAGACTCTAACAACATGAAATTATACCAACAACAACATTTATGCCTCAAAATAATGAATGTTAATCATATAATTCTCAGAAAACTACTCAACAGTTTATTCAATCTAGAATTTTGATCAAAACACTCCATCAACACACTTTAGTCTACTAACATTTTGGATGATCAAATCATGATCATTAAATAAACGTATTTGAAATCAATTATGCTAACCAAATTATTTCCAAACAAACCATTCAAACCAAATAATTCCATCCAAATAATTCCATAAGCTCACTTTACTTACTATTCTCCCCTAATATAAATCATGATATGCATAAGAATCAATAGGACTTGTATAGGCTTGTAATGATGGGTTAGGTAAAGGTAGATGAAAAAGGAACTTTTAAACTCACTTTACTGTAAGCACATGACCCAAAAAACACTGACTTTACTTCCATAGTAATACAATCTCATAATCCCCTTTCTTGTTTTTCTTTAGAGAGATGTAAAATATCTTTTTTTTTTTCAGATGATAATCATACTCCCTCAAACTTGATTTTGCTATATATTCATATTTGGAGTGTATTGTACTTTTTTCCAATATATACTCTCTCTAATTTTTCCACTTTTCATTTTCTAAACCCACTGAATTCACAAATAAACCCCATTTCATATCAATCCCCATAATTTTTTTCTTCAATCATATGCTCATAGTATATTAGGGACGGATATATAACAAAGTTTCAAGTATTAGGCTTAAATAATGGCTTAGAACAAAAAGATACAATGTTAGGCTCAAAAGAGGTAAACAAAGGATCAATTAATATAAAGTCGGCAAGAAAAGCTCAAACGGTCCAAATGATAGCCTAAATCATATTCCTAAACATAAATGATATATTATTTTGCCTCAAATAACAAGTAAGCAAGTTCTAGAATTGTAGAAAATAATTTTCACTTTCCATTCATCATTCCACTAACCAATTTCAGCAAGCTTAATCAATATAAAAAAAGCATAAATTTAACATCATGACAAGATATTCAACAAATGTTGTCCAAACTAAAATGAACTAACGGAGCGTTCAATCAAGCACGCAGATTTTTTCAGATTTCATTTTCTTTAAATTATACTCATAACAATCACTTCATTCTCATCGACATTTGTTGTCAATCATCATTCATGTTGGTACTACACACATATTAAAACAAAACTCCAAAAAACTAACATAAACTAAACAAAACTATCAAAAAATAAGCTCCCTCCCCCAAACTTAAGCTAAACATTGACCCCAATGTTTAAAAATAAGTAAAGAAAGAAAAATTACCTAGTGAGAATCACTTCAAAAAGGTGGTGCATCTGGAAAAGGATGCCGAGGTGGTGGATAAGGAAAATACTGTCGGTCCGCCTCCTAATTTGACCATTGGTAAACCAACTCATTTTGTTTGTCAACCTGAGCTCTATGATAATCATGAAGCTCTCCCAAATAAGTATCACTACACCAAATACCTCTTTTTATAATACATAATTATAATCTAATTGGAAAAGTATTATAATAGGTAAGCTAAAGATTAGAAAGCGGTAAACTAAATTTTAAAATGGAGGGAAAAATTGCTGGGTACTTTTGGGTAGCCCTCTTAAATGTAAAACCCTTATTTTTTTTTAGCAAATGTAAAAGTCAAAGTCATTATTTCCATCTGATTCCTCTCTGCTCCGCCGGCAAGAGCTGGTCTGAAATGGAGGTTGGAGAAAACACACTGTACCAGCAACTTCATAAGCTATAAGGGGTGAAGTTCAAAGAAGCTCTTGACCAATTGATTTTTGCTCTCTGGCAAACCAGGAAGACTGGTCTCCGTGGTCACCATGACAAGTCCCATTTCCAAACCCTTCTCAATCTCCCTTCTTGCTCCAACCTCGACCCAATATGGAACGACTTCTCTTTTCTTATTAAATGGAGTGTTTTTCTTGGTGGGTTTTTGTTGCTTAGTGTTCTTGTGAAGAAAGTTTTGATTTTTGTGGTGCTTGAAAAGGTTTTAGCATGCCTTCGTTCGATGATTAGAAAATGCGCATATGGAAACTTCAGTGGCGATGATCCTCCTAAGCTTGTTCTGCCTGATTTTCCCGTTGACCTTCAGCAAATGCTTTTGCTTTTGTTCCAGAAGTATCGGAGTCAGTGGAAAGAGGATGTTTCAAAGGAACAGGTTCCTCTCTCTCTCTCGAATCTCTTGCCTTGAATCAATATACTTGATAATAGATTTCATCTTTAATGTATAAAAATTACAGCCATCTTCAATTTTAGTTGTGATATTTCTTATGAAGAGTCTAAACATGTGCTCTAACTATCTTTGATAGACAATGCTCTGTTGATTCTCCATGATAAACGTCTTATTCCTCTCCTCAAGGTATGATTCTGCTGTCAATTTTATTTTATTTTTGAAGTAATTGATTAGTTATCTCTTCATTTATTTTGGAATCAATCTTAAATGTATCGTTTTCTTGTTAATTTAGCTTCCGTTTTTTTGCTTTGTCTAACAATATGCATGTGTTTAAATTTTATGAGTATCAGACAGCAAAGGAAATTTTTGAGTTGGCTCTAGAGGCTGACAACTCAAACACCCATGCCAGACATTGGTTGTCCAGATTGCATATGAAATATCATGTTCCTGGAGCATGTAAAGTAGTGTAAGGAGAATTTTATAATTGGCCTTTTTTTTTATCGGCTTACCTTTTCTGATGTTGGTGATTATCTGTACTCAATTTAAGAGATATCATCACTGTTTTCATGTTTCAAAATTCAACTTTGGAGAAGAAAAATATATGGACTCTATCAATAAGAGGGTAAAAAGATGATAGTCTAGTTTTGGGTATGTAAGGATCTGGCCATGTTAATTTCTTGACTAGAGATGTTAAAGCTGTTTAAGATAAAATTCAATATTTTGGTGAAGCAGCCCTCTCTACGTTATTAAAAAAATAGAAAATTTTGGAAATAGTTACATAAATGGTTTCTTTTTCTCTAGAATGTAAAATGATCAAGAAAGAAATTTTTCAAAATTTCAAGTTGATATGGCCCCCAATTTATTACTCTCTCTCTCTCTCAATTGTTGATTAATTTATATGCTCATAATTTTTTCTTTATATTTGAATTAATTGTCGGTTGTTATTATTTTCTCTAAATCACTATATGCTTTTGATTATTTATTTTCCCTCATTTTGTTTTCATATCAGGGGTGTTGCATTGTTAGTAGAAGCTGCAAACATGGGTGATAAAAATGCTCAATATGAACTGGGTTGCCGGTTGAGAGTTGAGGTTAGGTTTCTTCATTCATGTTTTGTCTAGTGCAACTTAAGCAGTTTATTAATTTTAGGCTTGTTGTTCAGAAACTTTAACCCAAGGATCCTGCACTAGCAATTAAAATCAGTGAAGAGAAACCATTCGTTTGAGCAGCTTTTATTTACACTTTAATTATAAACATGTTTAATTTATTAAGTCTGTTTGACAGTGGTTATTGTAAAATAAGTTGCACCAAACTGGTGGATTGTGTAAATGTGCATCTTTCATTTCGAAAAATGGTTTGATGGTGCCCTTCAAACCATAATTTTGTTGGTTTGTTATGTTAATATTTGTCTTAACAAAGATTTAGTTAACCTGTTATTGTGTTAATTTTTTTAGATTTGATTTGGTCATGAATGTGTATTATGGTTTGTTATGATTTGTTATTGTGTTAATTCATCTGACTTGTTTTTTATATTTACCCACATATTATACATATGTTTTATGTTATAGTAGCATAACTCATTTTTATCATATTATATTTACACACACACACACACACACACACACACATATATATATATCAAATCATATAACCCATCTGCTAGTATATTTATTCTATTTATATTGAGTATTTTTTGGTCTTCTTTTTAGTCAATATTATATGGGTTAATATAACAAAGAACTCCTCCTATCTCATTTACAACGCCACCCTTTACTTTAGCTCAGCCGTTCAAAATCAGAATCTTCAGAAGTATGGCTCCAAGGAGGTTTGTGTATTCAAATTTCTTCATATCAGATCTTTTGAGTTTGTGAGAAGATTGTGTTAAGGTATACTTGTTCTTTGTTTGTATATGAATAATGTGTTTATGTTATCAAATGATACTCGTCGCTGCAAATGATGTTGCTTTTTCATCACATGTTGTTCTCTTGACGGCAATTACCTTAGTACAAATTGCAATCTATGAAGTAAGATTCTTCTTCTTAATTGAGGAGCCTTATTGTTTTGGTGTGGTAATTATGTTGTTATGCATTTCTATTTTTGAATTTTACCTTTTGTTGGTGATGATGGCTTTGTATTTATACAGCGTGGAGGTCAGACTGTCTCTAAGATTACTCTTGCAATTGTCTCTATTGTTTGGTTAGCTGCTGGAGTTTGCTTTTTCATTGCTTTGCCAAACCATTCCTAGCTTTGGTTGATTAACATTTTTAAGTAAGATTCATTCTTTAGTTACCTTTCTTTTTCTTTTCTTCTGAATTTTGAGTTTCAAACAATTTAGTTTGATTAAAAAACATTGGAAAGCTAGACTATAAAAGCATTTGTTTGCTTCGATTTATTGGCTTAATCGCTTTATCATAATTAGCTTTAGGTTTCTAAATTCCATTTGCTATGAAATATATTATTGTTTCACTTTCTTACTTGGAACTGATTCTTTCCGTTTTCAGCTCAATCCAAGTCTTTATGACAATCATCAAATATATTCCTCAGGTTAGAAATGCCTCATTTCTTTTTTCCCCAATAGAAAAAATATCAATTGTTTTAAATATAATCTTATGTAACATCAGTGATGAAATAATTTAGCTATCCAAAAGGTTTTCTTTTTCCTTTCTTATTACTGTATGAGTAGTGAATTAGAGACAGTAATACTATGTTGTCAACAGTTTTTCTATATCCTTTGCCCCTATAAGTTATTTTGATGGTTTCTTTCAGGAGACTGCTCATGAGACAGTAATACTATGTTGTACTTTATGCATGCTTTATGTTTTTGAAGTAATGTGGTGCCTACATAATAGGTTTTTGTTTGGTTGTTTATTCTAGGTGTCAATATCTCTATTTGTGTTTGGGTTTAGATTGTGTTAAAGGGATTGTCAATATCTCTCTTGATGTTGCAAAATAGTATTTGATTCATAACTAGAAGGGATCCTTCTCTGACAATGATTTTGGTCCAGAATTGTTGGTTAATCAAACTTCCAAGTTTAGTCTGTTGTATTTTCTCTCTCTGTTTTTTTTTTTTTGGCAGTGGCTTCGATCATAAAGCACACTCTGCTGCTGATTTTTGTAGCTTAGTTTATTGTGGTGTTCTATTTGTGTTTCTCTTTTATGAGTTTCTTATGGCTTGTTGGACTTAGTCTAAATACATGGTCATGCTCTTTATTTAATCTCTCAAACTATTACAGACTAATGAATTGGCACAACCATTTATGCTCTTTATTGCTTCTTTTTTAGTAAGCCTAATCACATGTTTGCCTTGTACACATATAATATGAGTGTCATCTAGATTCTACGCCATTGGATCTTATATATATCTTACATCATGCAGCTATGTTTATATGCACACAAGCATATGTAGTGCTCTTTATTGCTTCTTACATTTTGCTATTATATTTATATGCACAGAATCATATGTTTATGATTCCACTGCTCTTAAGACCATTGAGATTCATTCAATTATGTTATGATGATCCAGATAAATATCGAAACCTGAGTTTTGTTCATTTGTATTGATGCATAGATAAGCAGTCTGAGGTGTATTTAATGCTTCCATGATTTAGAGAAAAATTGAAATTCTTTTTCTTCTCAAAGTTCTCTGCTTAATTTTGTTCACTGTAATGTGTTAATCAACAGACCTATTTTTATGGATTTAGGAATTGGAAGTTGCCCAATCCAAATCAGTAGCGCGTGAACTTGATTACTACTAATCATCATCCTTGATTTTTTGTGTTTGATTTCAATGTTTCAGTCAATTTTGCTCGAATTGTTCTTGATGGGCTGCATGTATTCTTTCCATCTTACTACCTTTTGGACCAATGCATTGGGTGCTGGAAGAAAACGGTAAGCAATATAAATCAATTAGTGAAGGGTTCAACTTTGTTTATTTTAGTCTAAACAATTATTGTTCCAATGTTGCAGAGACATGCAAATTCAACAACATTATGGGAAATAATATGCAAGCATAAGAAACTTGTTGTAGAACCTAGACAATCTTCTTTGTTTTCTGAGTCAATTGAGGTTACTTACATTAGTTCCAAGCACTACAATATGTCCATAGACATCACTTCCTCTACTTAAATGGTCTATCTAATGCTTTTCTTTACTCCTGTTTTGTCAGGATTACATGGCTAAGCTGAAGGACTCCTCAACTTCTGGTGAAATATTTTTTGATGTGTGTCATGGTAAGGTATGTCTAGAGATCTCCTTGGCTAGTGAAAACACTTTATTGTCTTACAATGATAGATCTTTGGTTTATGTGTTGATGGATGGATTTACAAACAGTTTGCTTATGCATGGTCATGTCAATTAAATTTCCCAAAGTAATTTAATTATTAACATGTATCTGCATTTTGGCATCATGGTAATTATTTAGTACTGGTGCATCGTTTATCTGATAGGGTCTATTAAGTGTGCACTTTGTTTTATTATTTATTGAGTTTAAATGGTTTCTAAGATGGTTATAGATATGCTCTAAAACGACAAGATTTTAGTTTACAGAATTAGCCAACTGTTGTGAAATTTTTTGTATTGCCTGAGATGAACTGGAAAAAAAAAAGAAGTAAACTTATTTGCATATTGATTTACTAGATATTGGAATTATCATTGTTAGTGATATATCTTTATGCGACCTGGTACCTGTGAATCTAGCAGTTACATTTGCTCATATGTTTAGCACTGTCAATACTGTTGTTTGATTACAAGCCCTTCCTCAAATTCCAAGATTCTTATGGAATTTTTATTGTTGAATCTTAGTCTTGGAATTGTATACTTTACTGGCTTAAGCATAAAACACCTTAATGTAAATGAGGTTTTCCAGTGCATATTTTTTGTTAGATTTTGAATTTGAATTTGAATGTCCTGCTTGAGTGAAAGCTTGTTCATAGTGGTTGATTGTCACTAATTTTCCAGGTAAGTGAAGGATTAGATTTTGCTGATCACGCTGGAAGAGTTGTAATCGTCACTGGCATGCCATTTTCCACAATGACAGATCATAAGGTTTGATATCATGTTTTCCTCCAAAGTCTTTTGGTACTTGCATATAATGCGCATCATCGGAAGTTGAGTTCTTGTTTATTTTTGCTTTAAAAGCTGCAGTTGGAACTTCAATCGGTTTAGGCAATAAAAATAGATCATTTTGATTTCTTGATAGACACAACACCATGCTATATCTACTTTCCTTTCTGAATGGTTGAACTTAAGATGATGCTTGCATTCATGTAGGCACTGTTGGATGATATTTTATATTGGAGAAGATGTTTTCAACAGCATGACATGCTTAAATTTTAATTTTTCTTGAGTTTTGTTGATAAAGAGTGAATTTATAATAATTTAGGATCAAAATATTGTATTCTTCTGTGATTCTATAGTAGTTTATAGTAGTTCAAGAGGTCTGTTGATTTATTGTTATGCACTCTACAATCAAATTCTTTATTTCACAATCTCTTGTATAGATTATGGCAAACTTTGACTCATGAAAGGTGATTTTGGTGCCTTCAATTTGTACAGTAGCATGTTAATGATTTTTGTTTTCAGTATTTATCACTATTATCTCTTTTTTATTGTTGCTAGGTCCCAAAAGCTAATCTCAACAATTTTATTACTGTTATGGTTAGATTAGTATGGTACATATATAAATTTTGTTTAACTTCTTTATTGTTTCCTTCCTCTCTTTCTCTCTCACACATATACATGAACACGTGATTTCAGATAATTGATATTCTTACAAATTCTTGTGCGCTTTGTGGCAATTTGTACTATCAAAAAAAAATTTGCTTATTTTTCAAAGAGTAAATATCTATACTAATTGTAGTATAGAATTCTTGAAATTTGAAGGAACACTAAATCATAGAAATGGGTTTCGAAGGAATTGGAAACGAGAAGGCTCCATACAAATGGTCATTCTGGCTGTTTGAAAAGTGCAATAATCTTTTTTGTTTTTGTTTTGTTATGGGTTGTATGTGTGTGTGCTAGGAAATTATTGCTGAAATATGTATAGTAATTTTTTTTATCATTTTCTTTTTCAAGATCTTGATACTTTACAAAAGCGAAGAATGCTTGCTACTTGCTTGACTGGGCAGATGTAATTGTTGCTGAAGATCGTTGGGATTCTAGTGATCCAAAGTTAACTGTACATGGAAAGCCTCTTGGACCAAACTTTATGCGAGTATGGGTTGATGCTGATATTGTACCAGAATCTTACTTATTTCATCCTAATAATGCGATGCTTACAATCCAAGAAGCAGTTGGTTCCACAGTTGCATGGCCTTCTAAAAAAGTTATTCAAAGAGGTACATTTTCATACTCAAAAAAGAACCAATGTCTTATAATTTAGTGTTTGGTTTCTTTGTTTGCTTTGGTGTAGTTGTGAATTCATTATTTTGTATGTGGTGTCCTCTCTTTGAAATAAATTCCATAACATTTTTCTTGAAGTAATTTGTGATGCTAGATAATAACAATAAAATATTTCTTTGTTTATTTTGCAGATGTGACAAGCGAAATAGAAAAGGATACTTAATTTTGAAGGCTTTGTGTTGGGGTGTAAAGAACGCCCTAGACTAATACTTACAAAACATTCGCATAACATAGTTTATAAAAGAATACCATTCATTATCAAAGTCTCAGGGGGACTTGTTTAAAACCATGCAAGTTGGCACCACAAGTTTTAAAATAAAACATAGATATTTATGCAAAGTTCAAAGAAACCAAAAATTAAATAACTGAGTCCCACTGATAATTTAGGAAAGTCTCTTAAAACAAAACATAATTTAAATGGCGTTCTACGTTGATCGTTTTTTTCCGTCCATAGGATTACCCCACGCCATACACCCCATGATGAAAGAACTCCTCACGTCACCACGCGTGAAGAAATCCTATTTGCTACCTGGAAGGAAAGTAAGGGGGGTGAGCTAAAAGCCCAGTAAGGAAGTACAAACAAATAAGCAAGTAAGAATACAACAAAAACAAACACTAACGTTCATCTAAAACATCATGGTATATCATAACATGATCGTAACATATCATCATATCATAACATAATCGTAACATATCATCATATCATAAACATACAGCATACATGATGAGCATGGATCGCTAGTTGTCCATGTCACCCTATGAGGTAAACAGGAGATCACTGGTCCTTGAATAACCTCGGCGCGTCCGCCCTAGGAGTTACGTCTCAATGTCCTTAGTAACTCGTTCGATGTATCTGACATCGAAATCTGTTTGATGTATCTAACATCGTATTATGTTTGATGTATCTGACATCGTAACTGGTTTGATGTATCTAACATCCATACATATATCACATTCAACATATCATCACGTTATGGCATTCATAATTCATAACAATTCATTCATACAACAGTCTTACCATTCATAGCATAAAATCATAGAATCTATCTAACTTCCTTACCTCAGGTCCAAGCTAAGAAATTTCACAATCTTTCAACGAGCCTATATCATAATCAAAATAACATTTCTTAGGTTCATAAAATTACTATTTTGCCCTTCCACACAACTCATGTGTGCATGGGCCATGCACACATAATATCAGTTACACAAAACATGCAATTATCGCCATAAAAGAATAATGCTCGTTTTACCCATTTTACATGCATGATCGTTTTATAAAAACCACATAGTTGAATATTAAACATAATTTTGGACGTAAAAGTGGAGTTGCATGTAACATGCATACGTTGGAACATTGCGTAATAGAGACGTTTTCAAAAACGATAATTCTACATTTCTTACTTTTACTATTTTAAAATCAATAGACATATTACATGCTTTATTTTTCTTAAAATTTCTAAGTTGATTAAATTTCTCAAAACATTATTTTATTTTAGCTCAAAAATAAAATATGTGACATTTTCATTTATTAATCTCAAATTACAAAGAATTAACCAAAAAGCTTGGATTTAATTAAAATACCTATTTTAATATGTTTCTTTAGAAAAATAAATTTTATCATTGTGTTACATAAATGATGTGAAAAATATATTTTTAAGTGTGGAAAAATATATTTTTATTTTAATTATTTAAGACTTAGTTTTATGTAACAAAATTCATATGTGACAATTAAATAACAATTTTTAACCTTTTTTAAAACAAACTTTCAGCCACCATTTATTTTCTCCAAAAATCACAAATAAATAGAATCTAAATATTTTTCTCAATCAAAACAAAGGAAAAATCACAACTTATCAAAATATTCATTCATACCATTAAAAATACAATTTTTCAATATTACCATAACTTAGGAAAAATAATTTATTCCAAAAACTCATCAAATTCATTTTAGTGAAATTCACTACATATTTTCTTACAAAAATTTCAGCAACTATTTTTATCATTAAAATCACCATATTCAATTTAAAAGCTCATATTTTGTCAAAAATCAATAAAAATTCTGTAGGTAATTATTTGAGTAAAATATCATTTTAATGAGACTTAAAATCCCATTTTTAATTTCATAAAATTAACATAACATCAAGGACATTACTTATGCATGCAAATCATCTTTTTATCAAACTTTTACCCAATTATTTACAAAAATCAGCAAGCTTAATTCCTCATGAAACTCATCTTTTATCCCAAAAATTTCACATAAAATCATACATGTCCAAAATCTCATCATACTCTTATTATATACATGATTCTAATATTACTAACATATTCACATGAAATCTTATAAAACTATCTTTTTTCTATTCCATTGAATCTACACATGAAATCCAACAACAATAACCATAACGGTAACATACATTAATTCATAAGCACCATATTCACATATGCCTTTATATTAACCTAACATGTTTCTATCATTATTTTCATGCATCTTATAATTTATTCATTCACAATATAACATGCATCCTATCAAAATTTCATGGATCCAAATATCAAGATTGCCAAATATCATCTTACCCATATTACATAGGTCCTAAAACATGGATCTAATATATTGAAAATCATACAACATCAAACAAAATATCAAGATAATCCTTAGGTATGCCTAGGCCGAAACCCCATATTTGCATTCATAAATTACCACTAATCATTATACATAGAAAAACCAACATCATAACCCTTTTATACATTAAACCATGATACCCTTCATGCAAATCAAACAACTTATTATCAACATGATATCAAGAACACAAAGTACCCATTTTTTTCTACCCAAAACATGAATCCCCTTTTAACCATAATCCCTCTAATAATCTATTAATCAAAACCATCACAAAATTTAGGGAGGGATTTCAATACCTCTTCTTGATAGAAAATCAAGAATCAAATCCAACCATGAGTCCAATAATCCTCCTTGCTCAAACCCTAAGGGGTTGTATATTTTGAATAATCAAGATGGAGAAGTAGATGAACAAGGTTAGAGACAACCCAATCATAATACTAGATTAATCATAAGGAAAACAACCAAAAACCTTACCCTAGCTTGAACCCTTTATTCTTCTTCTTCTTCCTTTCTTCTTCTTCTCCTTCTCTCTCTAGGTCACGCCCTCTCTCTCTCTCTCTTCTCTCTATAATTCGGCAGCCCCAAGAGCATAATGCTCTTCCATTTTTCCCATTCCCTCTTTATCCTAATTTTCCCATAATGACTCAATAAAAGAAAAAAAATGTAACTTTCCTATTCTCTTCCAAGATTTGTCTTAATTCATATTTATCTAATTATATCACAATAGGTGGAAAAAATAAAGATGATCACTTCCTTTCCCAAAATAACATTATCACCTTATCTTTCTTTTTTTTTAATTTATTTTGTTTAGAAAAAAAATTATGGAAATAAGATGATAACTATAATTGACCCAAATACAATAGAAATCTCAATCTTCCTTTCCCATTTAGGTTCACACGTCCAAACATCTCCATTTCCCTTTTCTTTTTCTTTTTATTTAATTTCCTACTTAATAAAATAAACTACCCAAAAATATCATAAATGACAATTATAAAATGTGTAGAAAAATCCACACACGTGCACCTTATTACCATGTACTAGCACACACTAAAACACTAGAGTGCATCACTATCTACCATGCACCTTAGTGCATTCAACCAAATCTCACATAATCACATCAATTGTCACACTTATTTAAAATATAACATTAATAGTAAAATAAACATGTTACACAATTATTCACTTATTAAATTAATTAACCAAACAAACAATTAACAAATTTAAATTCAAAAGATTATACCAAACAATTCTAACAATTAAATAAAATAATAAACAATCAAATAAAACAAATAATCAACTAAATAAAATAACAACACTTAAATAAAACAATTCATCACACTTAACATTTAAATAAAATAAATCACAAAAATTTAAATAATCTTAAAAAAAAAAAATTGGTGCACTACATGGGGTGTTGGGAAGCTGTAGAATATTTTGTGCTGAAAGTAGTAACTTTTCAATATGTTGAATATTTAAGACTACTTGAATACTTAAAGAACATTTTGTTGTTGATGACAGTGTTGAATGTTTTAAACTAATTTGTGGATTGTTAATACAATGTTGAATGTTTTTACTTTTTGTTATTTGAAAATCAAGTTTATTTGATGATGCTAGTATATATTAGAAAGCTAATTTTAATTATATAAACAAAAAATAAAAATATAATAGAATAAATTAGTGTTATATAAATGAATATATAATGAGAATTTAAACTTGTCTAAATATTAAAATAATACGAAAAATGTGTTATAATATCTATTACAATAACACTTTTTATAAGTAAAGAATTTTGTTATGCGAACTTCATTATATAACACAAAAAATGTGTTATACTAAATTGTAGTATAACACAAAAAATGTGTTATACTAACGTGTAGTATAACACAAATTTATAAGTATTGAAATGTGTTGTATAATCGACTATAAATAATATAATTAAACACTTATCTATTTATTAAAATAACACAGAAAGTGTGTTATCGTTGACAGTATAATAACACATCTGTATAACAATGATAAAGTGTTATGTAAAGTACCCTGACCTACGATAACATAGTCGGTCTTAACACGTCAAAAAGTGTTATGGTATGTTTTGATAACACATTTTTGGTCTTATTAAAAGCATTTTTTCTTGTAGTGTATGAGTATGTTGGTTTTGCTGAATGATATAATCTAATATGGCCAAATGCGAATCCAGTGGAGCCTCAAGTGCCAAATATTGAGGATATTTTCCTCTCCTTTCCTCCTCAGCTGCCCTCAAATCGGCTGGTTGATCATTGGCAGGCACGGGTTCCTCAGCCGCACATTTTCCTCTTCAACTCTCACCTGCCTGGGTTGTGGTACTGGTGGCTCAAAAGATGGGTCATTAAATTTATACACTGTAGCATGGGAAATAGGCCCCATTATCTTCCTATAAATATCACTAGGATATTTAGGTACCTCCCACACTTCACATAGATCAGTAATCATTGATTCGTGCCCCAAATCAGCAGTGGTAGTCAGTCGGCATAAATCCTTGATACTTATGTGGATAACTCGGCCAATATCGATAGAGAGTCCCATCATAATAGCATATACCAGAAGACACCGATCAGTTACCACTTCAGGTAAGTGAGTGTTGGGCATAAGCCACGCACTCACAAAGAGAGTCCAAGCCTTGGCCACACAATTTCATTTGATATCTTCGTAAATGCTTTGGTTCCCCATTTCGCATGACAAAAGTAGCACCAAGAATGCCTAATGTTTCTGCCACCTCAACCCAATCAATTTCACTATTATAAGCCAATTGATAATATTCATCATCTTCTTGAGACAACATTGGTAATTGATATAACACATCAATAGCAAATTCTACCAAAACCCTTCGCACAAACACCTTTCTATTAACTACCCTAGGAAAATTGGCATAGAACTCATATACCATTGAACAATTAGCCTGGGCATTTTATCATCCATAAAAAGTTTCCAACAAAGGCGTTGAATTTAAGCCCGAATAATATTATAATTTTCCTGAGGGTAAGGATCTTCTTGATATTCCGTTCATCTCTCTTGAATTACCAGACTTGTGCAAATTTTTAGGGTACGACAAGCTCAGATCTATCTTCACCTACTTGCGGATCAATGTCATCCCGCTGGGCGACCTCGTCATCTTCTTCTCGAGGTTCTTCTGTCCCACGGGTAACTTCCATTACCCGAGACTCCTCACCTCCTTCACTTATGACCATTGCCTACTGCCCAGGTTGTGATTTTCCCTTCATAGCAATGTTGTAGCATTCTCTAGCAATGAGCTAGTCTCCTCTTATGCTGCATATCCCCGTGGTTGAGGGAAAATTCATTTCCAAGTGTCGGATTGAGGTGATGGCCTCAAAAGCCATCAGCGCGGGACATCCAAAAATCGCGTTATACGTGGCTGGACAATTGATTACCACGAACTCCAGTATTTTAGAGACAACTAGTGCCTTTTCTCCCAGCGAACCACCAGTCTGATCATCCCTATGGCCGTCGTCCCTTCACCTGAGAATCCGTACATGGTCATTGAGGTCGCCATCAAATCAGTTACGGACAATCCCATCTTTTCTAGGGTCAACTTGGAAAGCACACTTATGGAACTTCCATTATCCACCAGTATCCTCCGCACCCTTCGGTTAGCGAGCTAAACATGGCTAGCATTCTCTTCCGTGAAAATGATTGGTTATTTTTCCAACTGGTGTTGTTTCGATAACCGCTGCTCTGAGACAAATTCCACACCATTATGAGTTTTCAACTCATTAATATACCTCTTTTGGGCCCCGCTGCTCGTGCCCGCCAAATGAGGTCCTCTGACAATAGTAGTTATATCTCCTCCTACTTTTGGGGGAGGGTTGACCTAATTCATCTAAGCTCCAGACTGACCTGTCGGGGCTTCCGGAGCTGGATGAGAATTCTTCCCGGCAAGTTGATTGGGAACAACTCGATTTCGGGCGTACTAGGCTAATGGTCTAGCCTGAATGAGAGTCTCAATCTCATCCTTCAGCTATCGATAATCATCGGTGTTATGACCGACATCATTGTGGAATCGAAGAAAATTTGAGGGATCTCTCTTCACCCTCTGATGCCTTAAAGGTTCTGGCTTCTTCCACAGGAGGCGATTATAATTTTCCAGGAAGATATGTTTCCAGGTGTCCGTTAGGTCAGTGTAGGTGGCATAAACAGGCTTGAATTTCTCCATAGACTTGTTCTTCTTCATACCGTTCTGGTCGCCCTCACCATTCCCCTTCCTCTTGTTGTTTCCTACTTGGTTATTCTAGGTAATAGGTTGAGCTGTAGTTGCAACATCTGTCATCGCTCCATTGGGTTGGATAGGGGTCTGGCTAGTTCCTACGATAGCAGATCGCGCCTCTTCTAGGTTTATCCACTCCTGAGCTCAGGCCAAGAACTCATCTACACTTTTAACTCCTTTTCATTGGAGTTCTTGCCATAGGTCACCTCCCACCAAGATTCCTATCCTCATCACCATGAGCTTGGAGCTATCATCAGCATCCCTAGCCCGTGCTACAAAATTGACTAATTTGCTCAGATATGCTTTCACTGATTCACCAGGTTGCTGTTTTACATTGGCCAAAGAATCGGCCTCTACAATAGCTTCCTATGAAGCTTGGAATGCTCTCTTAAACTCGGATGACAACTTCTTCCACGAGCTTATTGAATGCTTCTTGTATTGTTTAAACCACTATATGGCAAGTTCGACCAGAGTTGTGGGGAAGAAGATACATCTTAGATTGAGCCCGAAATTGTGGGTCATCATCATTCTGTTAAACATCTCGAGGTGATAGGATGGATCTATGTTTCCATCAAATGTCACCATGTTCGGCATCCTAAAGCTAATAGGATACGTAGCTGCTACAATGTTTGGAGTGAAAGGTTCAAGCTCCTCAATCAAGTCGCAACCATCCATCCCCTTTCCAGATAAGAGCCTCTTCATCTATTCCTCCATCAAGGCCAGTCGCTCAAGTGTTAGGTCCTTGGTCTTTAGGTTAGCTGGGGTCTGTTCAACAACTCCCATCCTATTGTACATGTTTGATGGTTTGTTGTCCCTCCAAGTTCGAGCTTAGTTAGGTGGGACATTCCCATTATCACGTACGATAGACGAACCTCCCTCATGTCGAGTATAACTCACATCCTTATTATGAGCTAGATACCTTCTTTGTGAGTTCAAATGATCGCGATGGTCGACATTCATAGGAATCTATGAAGAAGGCACGTAGCTGAAGGTCGTAGTTTTGACCGACCAAGTGACATGCTAATGATCACTCCTGTGATGACCATTGAGCTGAGCACTTTGGTGGTTTCACTCTGAAGGCACAGAGCTTGGAGTGGCAATCCTGGCAGAACAACTAGGTTTAGACCAACTATTCCTATGGGACTTATGAGACCCACTTTTCCTCTTTCCGGCATTAACTTCAGTTGTAAGAGGGGGTAATTGAGCCAATACCTCCTCAATCTGTCTGTTTTCCCTAGCAAGATGGCTCCTTAATTGGGCGTTTTCCATCTCAACGACAATCAAATATCCTGGATTAGGATTTGGTGGGAGTGACGATGAACTCCCAGCATCGTCCTAACCCACCGGTTGCTTCCCAGGACGTTGATGAACATCTACGCCCCTTTCAGTGGGAACAGCGGTATAATGGGCCTCCTGCCCATCTAGCTGCTCCATCTCATTGTCATGCATCGATCGAGTGAGCACCATGATGAATGTCGACTGAAACTTATGAAACACTAATTTCTTTTAAATGAAAGCACCAAACTGTTGACGCAGTTTTTTTCCAACAGTACATTAAGAAATCTAATAGGGATATTATAGCTAAATTGTAAACCGTAATGAAATAATAAGAACCCTTTTGTACACGCACAAATTTTACGTGGTTCAGTGGTTAAAATCCACCTAGTCCACGAGACAGTATTATTGCTTTTCTCTCACGATTTCTGCAGAGTTTTAGTAATACAAAAAGGCAGTCCCCCTCCTTGTCCATTATCCCTAATATTTATAGGGGAATTTCCTGGACAGGTTTGGGTAACCACGTGAATAAATAAGGTATACATTTAATACAGATTATTCAAATTTACATTGGGATATGATTTGATGACATAATAGAATATATTCCTGCTATCTCATATAATAAATGATAGATATGAAATATAGCCTGGGCATTAATGAGCGTATAAGGAGCCTATGAATCTCTTGGGATCCTTTACTATGCGTTATGACTAGGCTTCTGCAATTTGAATATCTTACCTGAGCTGGTGTTCAAAGACTATCTGAACCTTAATTCGTATTAAGCTCAGAGCGTCCAAATGTGGATCTGGCCATTTTAGGTCTCGAACTAGATTGTTATCCTAAGAAGTTGTCTGATAACAACCTGTACGTCGTCTTGTCAGGTTCAAACTCGATCTGCTCACATTATTGTTAATCAAAGGTTCTACTTGGCTACTTTTCCACGTATTCATCTGGCAGTTGTACCCGAATTGAGTGACTAGACTCGTGCTAATTTTTAGAGTACAATAGACACTTTAGTGGAGGTACTTTGCATGCTGAGAGTATGTAGAACTAGACTAGATGTGGTTTAATAATACTCATTTAAATATCATTTTGTAGTATTATAAAACTGATGATCATATACAAACTGATCTTAATCCTGAAGTTACTATGAACTCCTATAAATGTCATTTGATCCTTTGATTCATGCGTTACGGTTTGTCAGAATGATTAGGCTAAGAACTATTGTTTTTGGGACTCAATGATGTATATGGTTGGGGACATAGCTTAACGGATATGGAATTTATACATTCTTATAGATTGAATGATGGTTCCCTATTGGGTTGGCTTTTGGAACTGAACATGTTACTGACGTCAAATTCATAATCAGATTATGAATTAACCTTCACTAGTAAAGTCATTGGTACACTAGGAATCAAGATATAATTAAAAGGGTAAAATGGTAACTTTATTCCCACTTAATTATGAATCATCAATAGAGGATTAATTTGTATGTAATGATTATATAAATGGACAATTTATGGTTACAATAAAGTACTCAGTAAATATATGCCTTTAATTCTCAAGAGTGCAGTCTCATATTTATAGTGGAATAATTATGAGATTAATAAATATAATTATTGAACCAAAGAGTTTTGGTTAATAATCTTTTATTTATTGGAGCTTGGAATTATTGGTCCATAGGTCCCCGGGGCGGCTCTATCAACACTATTCAAGGTAAAAGTTGATACAAAGGTCAAAATGTGAATGAGCTATTTGAGAGAATATTTATTCTTCTAGATAAATATATAATTATGTGATAATTGAAGTTGCACAATTTATTATTGCATTTGTGCAATTTTTGAAATTATGTAGAAATAAAAGAAATTGATTTTAATCAATTATTTTATTTAAGTGTGAAAGGATAAATATGGATTGTCAAAATTGGTTTTGATTATTATATTTATTTAATTAATAAATAAGATGATAATGGAAATTTAAATTTTGAATTTTGAATTTTGAAATTTAAGTTGTTATCTTTTCTTTAAAATGATGATACCTTATTTTAATTTCTAATTATTAATTAATTAAAATAAAAATGCATGAAAAAAAAATCAAATCCCATTTTTCAGGGAAGTGTTACACACATAGGGCTTCTTGGACTGCCCTATGCGTGTACCACTACTGATGGTGATCAGTTATTGGTTTTTTATTTTATTTAACTAATTAATTAAAATTTGAAAAGGGTTGTAAAATGGAATGTAAGACTTTGTCTTTAATTATTATTTATTTTATTATTATTAAAGATGATCAATTTTATTATTATTATTATTACTATGATAATAATGTCTATATATTTTATATGATAGACAATAAGAAATACACAGTTTTTACAAAAAAGAAAAATTGATCATCTTTTCCACACAAAAGAATAACTTTTCTCTCTAGCCTATAATCAAGAATCTCATGTGTTGAGAATACTTTTGATTCACAAATATTGATTCTTGTTCTCTATGTGCCCACCCTCATCTTGAGGTGTAGAGAACGTCTTGGAAGATCTAGGTGTGAGTACTCTAGCGGGGATAGGAAGATCGAAATATATACGAAAAGATTCGAGGATTCTTGATAGGCTACAAGAGGTAAATCATTTCGTATTATTATTCCATATACATATTATATTGATTAACATATTCCATATTAAAAGATCCTCATATAAAGTTGTTTATATGAAATTTTTTTTGTTGTATACAATACTACCATTACCGCAATTTCTGTTGCGCACTAGGAACTGTTCCTAACAATTGGTACCAGAGTCATCTATAATCCCTGCATATGTTAATTATTGTGTGGGTATCATATGCATTTTTTATATTATGTGTAATAAATGAATGGATGGATGTTTATGTATGAATCATTTATGTTCTTAAGGGTTGGTTTTCATGGTATTTTTGGGTTAGGAAAAGTTCTTAAATTTTCTAGATATACAAAAATTGTAAGCCATTTTGGGGCATAGGAATTTTGTAATTTATTTTTTAAAATTCTAGATAAAATTCCGTTGTGGCCCGAGCCCCGAGCTCGAACCTCGAGGCCCGAGCCTCACCCCACGCCCATGCGCCCCCTCGCTGCCTGCACATCGCGCCCTTGCCAGCCACCCACGGCCTCCTGCCGCCGCTCACCGTTGACACACCCATTAGGTTTTGTGTCATGCAAACCCTAATGGATGTGTAATTATCCATTTGGGTCATTTTAAGCCAAATATAATTAAAAGAATTTTAATTATAATTTTTGAAATAATTGGTGAGTCCAAATTCCAATTGGGCCTCAATAAATTGTTGGGTATTAAAACCCAAAGTTTGATTATTTTAAAGTTGTTTAAAATAATTAAAAGGTTAGTTAATTCATAATGGATAATTAAAATAGAAATGACCCAAAGGCTAAAAGAGAAGGTCCAAGATCAAAGGAGTTGCTCTTAATTAGGCCTTAGTTAGTTTAATTATTTTTGTGTATTTTTTTGCAAGTGTTGTAATTTTCTAGAAATACCCAAAGCACCCAACCCGCATTTATTTATTTATTTGCTTAGACATGATTAAATTGTTTAATACTTTATCATGCATTATAACATGCCATACATATTGCCCACACAATACATATTAAGCATGCATTTTTTTTAAACATGCTTAGGATTGATTATATGTTTTTATTTTGATAACTCATAAAATTAATTTAGTCTTAATTAGTTAAGATGGTAAAAAGGATTTAAAGTTGTTTAATTTCTTATTTAATAAAATTGTTTTATTAAATTAAATGGTATTCTACTTAAAAAGGCAAAATAAAATCAAGGGCACAATTATTTATTTTGCATAATTGCATTAGTATTTATTAGAATATCATTTAGTAAAATTAATTAATTAGTTTTACAACAAAATTGAAAAATATTGATTTTGAGAAAAACACAATTTTATAATAGTGAGTGGGAGAGGGAATTATGACAATAAGTCCCATGGACTCCATTATTGGTTGAACATCGAGAGGCATAGGAAGGGCCTCGTGTCGCCTCCGTTTGCAGCCTCCCTAAGGAAAGGCTTTCGAATATGTTTATTTTATCTCAAGGTTGACTTCTCATAAGAGAATAAGATCAAAGATGTATTTCAAGTTTGACTGACCCTAAGGCACACTCTTGAGTTAAGTCATTAATCGAAAAATAATGGGTTACACTCCGAAGATTTATCTAGGCTTTCGAGCACAACTAGTGCATCTTTACCAAACTAACGATAATTCATAAGTTGAAAGAGAAAAAGGAGTTTTTAAGTTTTCACTTATGGAGTTGAGATCTAGTCTCAAGATTAATTTGTGATTAGTTTGACCTACCCTAAGGCAATCCATTAATTTTCAAATTAATCTATCATGGACTAATAACTAATTTTTGTGTGTTATTTTATGTGTTGCATTCATGCATCATATTTACTATTCCAAATATAAACTGATATTTATTATATGCATTAATACATGATATTTTATTTATTTAATTTTCAGCAATATGTCCGATCCAAACCCTGTAATTGCTTTAAATGCTAATGAGAAATTGACTAGTGATAACTACATGAAATGGAAATCAAACATGAACATTGTTTTGATATGTGAAAACAACATATTTATCCTTAATGAGGAATGTCCTGAAGTTCCTGCTCTCACTGTTGCCAAAATTTCTAGAGAAGAGTATGACAATTGGATATTATCGAATAATAAGGCCAAATGTTATATGCTTGCTAGTATGAGTGATGTGCTCATAAAGAAGTTTGAAACTGTTGAAACAACCTATGAGATTTGGGAATATCTACAAGGCATGTTTGACCAACAATATGATAAGTGCAGGCATGATGCTACTAGAAGCTTCATGAATATGAAAATGAAGAAAAATGTTTCTGTCAAAGAACATGTCCTAGACATGATCAACATATTGCACGATGCAAAAATCTATGGTGCGACCATTGATGAGAGAACTCTAGTAAGTGTGATACTTAAATCTCTCACACCAGCTTTTGCGGCATTCACTACAAACTACGTTATGAACAAGTTGGAGTACAACATGACCCAACTGCTGAATGAGTTGCAAACTTTTGAGTCTTTAAACAAAAGTTCCACCAAGGTTGAGGAGGCAAATGTTGCTAAAACAAAGCCTTCCACTTCAAATGGTAATTCAAAGAAAAAGAAGGGTGGCCAAGGAAAGGACAAGAAAACAGAGAAGACCAACAAGTCTTCCAAGAAGAATAATTCTGCAAAGAACTCCAAATATAAGGCACCGAAAGGATCATACTTTCATTGTGGAGTTGATGGTCATTGGAAAAGGAATTGTCCTAAGTACCTAGCTAAACAGAAAGACAAAAAGAAAGGGTAAATTTGATTTGCTTGTTTTAGAATCTTTTTTTGTAGAAGGTGATTTTTCATCTCTGATATGGAGCCATTAATCATGTTTGTTTTTCTTCGTAGACTCTTAGTACTTTGAGGAAGCTGGCTCATGGAGAGGTGACCATGAGAGTTAGAAGTGGACAGGAGATCTTGGCAGCTGAAGTTGGAAAAGCTCGCCTAGTTTTTTATAATAATAAATTTATTGTGTTGGACAATGTTTATTTTATTCCTTGATTTACTAGAAATTGGATTTCTTTATCAAAATTGCATGAACAAGGTTTTAATATTTCTTTTAATAATAATTCGATTGCTATTTTGAAAAATGGTTTTGACATTTGTTAAGCAAAGTCTGAAGGTGGACTTTACAAGTTAGAGTCCAATGTCGAGCATGTTTATAATTCTAAATTATTTAAAACTGCAAATCCCAGATCTATTAAAAGACAAAAGACAGATTCTGATAGTGAAACATATCCATGGCATTTGAGATTGGGACATATTGGTCTAGACATAACTAACAGACTATAAAAGGATGGTCCTTTAAGGGAACTATCTATTGGTTCTCTCTCAATCTGTGAATCCTGCCTAGAAGGCAAAATGAGCAAGAGACCTTTCTCTGCTAAAGGTTCAAGAGCCACAGAATCACTTCAACTTGTACATACAGACGTTTATGGTCCACTAAATGTCCAAGCTAGAGGAGGTTATGAATATTTTTTCACTTTCATTCACGATTATTCAAGATATGGTTACCTATACTTAATGCAAAGGAAATCTGAAACTTTTGGTAAGTTTAAGGAATTCCGAGCAGAAGCTGAAAAGCAATTAGGTAAATCATTGTAACGACCCAAATTCGCTAATAAGGCTTAAGGGCCTTGATTAGTGTGCCTGGAGGACATAATGGGAATTAAGTATGATTTTAATGAGTAAAGTGCATGATTATGATTTAAAGCATGTTATATGACTATCTTAATATTTGAGATGCATGACTATGTGTATTAGTATGCATGTAGGCCCTGATTAGGTTAGAAGGGCGTAATCATAATTTTGGCCAGTATGGGCATAACTGTATTGATGTATGTGATAATTGTCGAAACCATATTATTATGTGGATATATCTGTGATCTGTGACTCGAGACGATCCTAGTGAGCAAAGTAGCGAAAAAGTCATGGCAGGGATTTATACCCGACTCGGGGTGAGCCTAGGGGAATAAATGGGAATTTAGTGAGTATATTGGGGTCTATTTTGACATCGAGGAATATTATTGGTGATTAATTAGGTATCGGGAATTAAGCGGGAAATATTAGAGACACTCGAGGAGTTAGCGGGAATTGGGTAAAATGACTAAAATGCCCTAAGTGGATTAAAGGGTTTAAACTTAATAGGGAGGGCATAATAGTCATTTTGCTTACAGGAGTTAAGTGTCACTAAGGCTTTATGTTAGTGGAAGTTGTAGAAAAATATAGAAGTCTGAGGAAAGGGAGAAAAGAAGGAAAAGGAAGAAAAAAGGAAAGGGAGAAAACAGAGCTGGTATTCTCTAAGGTCGGTTTATGCTTTCTTCATCAATTTCATGTGAATTTTTGGAGCAAAGCTCAAGGAGGAGCTAGGTTAGGCTGAGCATCAAGAATCCTAAGCTAGGTTTGGAGAATTGGCAGAGGTTTAGCAAGAACACCCTAACACTTGAGGGAATTCAGGCCAAAGGGTGAGGAAGAGCAAGCTAAGGAGGTGTAGAGGTTGTCTTGAAATCGAAATCCCATTAAAGGTATGAAGTTCTAAACTTTAACTCTGATGTTTGACTGGTTTTTGCTAAGTTTCTAAGCTTAGGGGCAGCTATGGTGAATTTTGTGATTTGGGATGCATGTGTTTGGGTTTTGAGTATTTGGGGTGCTTGGGATGAGTGGAGTATGTTCATAAGGTTGTTTTTGAGTTTGGTGAAGGTTTGGAGAAGTTTTGGTTGAGTTTGGTTCGAGGAAATCGCAGGAAGAAAAATTGAGGTGGTGTCTGTCTGTGACTAGCACTATAGCACTAGTCTTTGGGCACTGTAGCGCTATGCCAAGCTTCCTGGGGGATTTTTCTTCTGTTTGTAGCGCTGTAGCGCCCTCCAATGAGCGCTATAGCGCTGCCCTGTTTTCAGAAGGGGATTTTAGGGTTGTTTGCAAGGGTTTTTGACCAAGGGTTTGGGGTTTGATTCCACCACCTTGTTCGGTGGAACTAGGACTTCCCGGGGGCTCGGGATTGGCCCCGAGGCTAGGTTTTGGACTTGAGGATGATGATGACTTTGGCCTATGGTTGTGTTTAGGTGGGCACTAGGGCTCGAGGGGGATCGTGCTCAAGGAGTCGAGTGATCAAAGCTAGCGAATTGAAAGGTAAGAAAATTGTACCCAGTTATATGATTGTGATGGGACTAAGTGCTCCCGATACTTGTATTATGTCAATGATGGTATTACGCCATGGGACATGTGATAGCGGCCTAAGAGTGTCATACACAATATTTGCGCACAGGGCGCGGCTTGGCCACTGGTAGCCAAGGACAACTTTATATTCACTGAGCTCGGTTTAAGCGAGCCGGAGTCAGTGGGATAACGGAGGGAGCGGCCTGAGGGCACTAGCCCTAGTTATCATTTGTGAACTTTTATATAATATGAGTTAATATGTTAGAATGTTGAATACTTGATTATACTGTATGATTTGTTTGTTGGTTGCTTATGCTCTGCTGTTGTGTTTTCTTGCTGGGCCTTGGCTCACGGGTGCTACGTGGTGCAGGTAAAGGCGAAGGCAAGCTGGACCTATCCTGAGATGGAGAGCTGCGGGGTTGAATGTACATAGCCAGCTGTTCGATCGCCATGGTCGAGGAGTGAATCAGGACAGGGATTGCCTAACTGTCTGTTTTGCCTTAGTATGGCTTGATATTGTACTTAAACCTTATGACTTTTGTAAACGGTCTTTAAACTTGATATTTTTGGGATCCCGTGTAAACAGACAATGTTTCTTAATGAAAAATGTGACTTTTGAGACCCAAACATTTTAACCCTAGTTCCTTTATAGTTTCAATAGCACGTTTTCAATTAAACGACTTGATTAGCAAGTCTAGCACTTTATAAACACACAGTGTAACGGTCTTGGCTATCCAGGGCGTTACAATCACTAAAAGTATTTCGATCAGATCGAGGAGGAGAATACTTATATTAATAATTTGATGACCATTTGCGTGAGCATGGAATTCAATCCCAACTCACTACACCTGGAACGCCACAACAAAATGGTGTTTCAGAAAGGCAGAACAGAACCTTATTGGATATGGTTAGATCGATGATTAGTTTCTCATCATTGCCTTTGACATTCTGGGGTTATGCAATAAAATGTGCTCTATACATACTCAATATTGTTCCATCTAAGTCTATTCAGAAAACACCATTGGAATTATGGAATGGTACTAAACCTAGTTTACGCCATTTCTGTATATGGGGTTGTCCTGCACACATGCTTAAAGGAAAGACTGGGAAGTTGGAATCACGCACTGAAGTATGCATGTTTGTAGGATATTCCAAAGAAACAAAAGGTGGTATATTTTATAGTCCTAATGATAACAAAATGTTTGTATCTACAAATGCTACTTTTTTGGAGCATGACTATATAAATAACCACAAACCTCAAAGCAAAGTCGTACTTGAGGAAATGGTCTCAAGTATACAAAACCAATCACCAGCAGTGACAAATGAAAAATGGCCAGAGGATATCGCTAGTTCTAGTCAGAACAATAAAGAGCTTCGTCGTAGTGGGAGGGTTAGTAAACAACCAGTACACTATGAACATGAAGTTCAGATGCTTGTGTCTGATATAAACAAAGATGATCCATTGACATATAGAGATGCAATGGAAGATTCTGACAAAGAAAAATGGCAAAATGCCATGGATCTTGAAATGGAATCGATGTATTCCAATTCTGTCTGGACTCTTGAAGATCCACTTGAAAATGTTAAACCTATTGGTTGCAAGTGGATATTCAAGAAGAAGAGAGGAACAGATGAGAAAGTAGAGACCTTCAAAGCAAGGCTAGTGGAAAAAGGCTACACATAGAAAAAAGGAGTTGATTATGAAGAAACTTTTTCACCTGTGGCCATGCTCAAATTTATCCACATACTCTTATCCATAGCTGCTTGCATGGATTATGAGATTTGGCAAATGGACGTTAAAACAGCTTTTCTGAATAGCTCTCTTGACGAAACCATTTACATGTCTCAACAAGAAGGGTTTGAAGTTAAAGGTCAGGAGCAAAACGTTTGCAAGCTTTTTAAGTCTATTTATGGACTTAAACAAGCTTCGAGATCTTGGAATCTTAGATTTAATGAAACAATCAAAATGTTTGGTTTTTAACAAAACGTTGATGAACCTTGTGTTTACAAAAAATCAAAGATAAGATTGTGGTATTCCTCGTTCTTTACATTGATGATATTCTACTCATTGGGAATGCCATAGAAATATTATCAAAAGTAAAGAAATGGTTAGCTGAGCAATTCCAAATGAAAGATTTGGGAGAAACCAAATATGTTTTGGGAATTCATATCTGTAGATATCGAAAGAACAAAATTTTGGCACTGCCTCGAGCAACTTATATTGATAAAGTGCTAGAACGCTTTGGCATGCAAAACTCCAAGAAAGGCACTATGCCTACCCGGTCAGGAGTTAAATTGTCTAAAGAACAATGTCCACAAACACCTCAAGAAGAGGAGGACATGAGACAATATTCCTATGCCTCTGCAATAGGCAGTCTAATGTATGCAATGTTATGCACCAAACTTGACATCTGTTATGCATTAGGGATAGTCAGTTGTTATAAATCCAATCCTAGATTGAGTCATTGGACAGCAATAAAGAAGATTCTCAAGTATCTTAGACATACTATAGATTACATGCTTGTGTATTCAGGTGGAGACATGAACCCCACTGGATATACTGATTCTGATTTTCAATCAAACAAAGATAGTCGAAAGTCGACATCTGGATCATTTTTCACACTTGGAGGAGGTACAGTAGTTTGAAGAAGTATTAAACAATCCAGTATTGAAGACTCCACCACGGAAACTAAATACATAGCAGCTGGTGAAGAGGCTAAAGAGGTTGTGTGGCCCAAGAAGCTCTATATTGATATGGAAGTTGTTCCAAGCATGGATCAGCCACTTGTTATGTACTGTGATAACAGTGGGGCAGTAGCTAATTCAAGGGAACCCAGAAATCACAAGAGGGGAAAGCACATCGAGAGGAAATATCACTTGATTCGAGATATAGTCAATTGAGGAGATGTTATTGTCTTGAAGATTTCCTCTGAAGATAATCTTATAGATCCGTTCACAAAGACCTTATCTATTAAATCTTTTCAGGGTCATGTAAGAAGCATGGGGTTAAGGGAAATGCCTTATTTGCATTAAGGAAAACGGGAATTATGCCCTTAAAGCAATTGTAGTTGACAATGGTTTTATAAAATAAATGAATAAATTTAATTATTGTATATATGTAGCTTATGTACTATATTATTATAAATAATATTAAGTAAATATCATAAAATTCCCAAGTTTATCTATGTGGTCTCAATCTCATATTGGCATGAGAGGATCGAGACTGAGATAATGGATTTAAATAGTTCGCAGTAAAATAAATTTATGGAATCTTAGATTAATTACTACTAGTACAGTCCACTAGTATTATGAATACATGTGACCTAGATCAGGGTTACTAGTGTAATAGGACACTTTAGTGGAGGTACTTTGCATGCTGAGTATGTAGAACTGGACCATATGTGATTTAATAATACTTATTTAAATACCATTTTGTAGTATTATAAAACACATCAACTGATGATCGTATACAAACTTATCTTAATCCTGAAGTTACTATGTGTTGTACCCTAAAATTAGCACGAGTTCAATTACTCCCCTCGGGTACAGCTGGCAGATAAATATGTGGAAAAATAGCCAAGTGGAATAACTGGTTATTAATGATGTGAACAGCTCGAGATCCAATCCAGATCATACATGGTATACAGGTTATCATCTGACCTACACTTAAGGTAACAATCAAGTTCGGGACTCATAATGGTCAAATCCACCATTGGGTGCTCTGAAGTTACTATGAGCTCTGAGTCAGGTATTTGTTAAACCCGAGCTCGGGTGAGATATTCAGCTCATGAGAACCTAGAAAAAATGCATACTAAAGGATCCCGGGAGATTCGGGGATTCTTTATATGCTCATTAATGACCAAGCTGTATCATATATCTGTCATTTATTATCCGAGATAGCAGGATTATATTTATTATGTTATCAAATCATATCCCAATGAAAATGGAACAATCTGTATTAATTATATACCTTATTTTATTATGCGGTTTATTTACACAGTTACCCAAACCTGTCCATGGAATTCCCATATAAATACTAGGAATATTGGACAGGAAAGGGGAGACTTTTTGGTATGACCAAAACTCTGCAGAAATAGAGAGAGAAAAGTAATAATATTGACTCGTGGACTAGGTGGATTTTAACCAATGAACCATGTAAAAGTTCTATGTTTTTGAGTGAATATTTATTAGTTCATTACGGTTTATAATCTAGCACTAATCTACCCGTTTAATTTCTTAATACACTGTTGGCGAAAACCCGTGTCAACAGTTTGGTGCTTTCATTGAGAGTAAATTAGTGCGTCACAAGTTCCAATCAACTTTCATCATGGTGTTCACTCGCTCAATGCATGATAATGAGACAGAACAGCCTCTGATCCCAATGAAAGGGGCTCGGGTGTTCAGCAACGTCCGGGAAAACAACCAGCGGGTCAGGACGATACTGGGAGTTCAGCGTCACTACTGCCAAATCCTAATCCAGGATATTTGACTGCCATCGAGATGGAAAATGCCCAGTTAAGGAGCCATCTCACTAGGTCAAACAGGAAAATTGAGGAGGTCTTGGCTCAGTTACCCCCTCTTGCAACCGACGTTAATGTCGGAAAGAGGCAAAGTGGGTCTCATAAGTCCCACAGGAATAACTGATCTAAACTGAGTCAATCTGTCAGAACTGCCACATCGAGTTCTGTGCCTTAAGGGTGAAACCACCAGAATGCTCGACCCACTAATCATCACAGGGGTCATTCGCATGTCAGTCGGTTGGTCAGGACCGCGACCCCAAGCTCTATGCCTTCTTCACAAATTCCCATAAATTCCCATAACAATCCGCGGGGAGGGGCTGGGACAAGCTCACGAAGACACAATGCTCCAACAAATCCCTCTGTGCCACGATCAAAGCCCCAGGCACAAAGAACCAGGGACGTTGGAGTAGAACCAAGGCAGGCTAATTTAGTTCGTCCTAATGGAACGAGGATAGCCTCGCCCATAAGGCATCCTCCTTCACCTGTAAGACATCCATCACCACCTCGTTCTCATCGATATGTTCCAGCTCATGGGAACGGTAGGAGAAATCCTCCCCCGTCTGCAAATACTTCCGCCCCACGAACGCGTGTTAAGAACCCAAGTCCTTGATCTCAACCATGAGCTGTAAGTTTTGCAAACAGAAGTTATTAGACGAAGAGATAGCATGGAGGCATATCCAAGAGCGACATGAGAAATCATTTGAGTTCAGCGCAAAGTCCTCAATATGATCCACATCCCGACCTGCGCGATCATTTGAACTCACAGAGAAGGTATCCAGCTTGGGATGAGGACGTTAGCTATACTCGGTACAAGGGAGTTCCGTCCATTGTACGCGACAATGGGAATGTCCCACATAACCAAGCTCAAACATGGAGGGACAATAACCCGTCAAACGTGTACAATAGGATAGGAGTTGTTGAACAGCCCCCAGCTAACCTAGGGACTAGGGACCAAACCCTTGACATATTGGCTCTAATGGAAGAGAAAATGAAAAGACTCTTATCAGGGAAGGAAAAGGATGATTGCGACTCAAATGAGGAGCTTAAACCTTTTGCTCCAAACATTGAAACGGCAACATATCCTACAGGATTTAGGATGTCGCACATGTCGAAGTTTGATGGAGATTCGTCTGACCACCTCAAAAATTTTAACACTATGATGATGGACCATAATGTCGGGCTCGATCTAAGGTGTATCTTGTTCCCTGAAACTCTAGCCATACCTGCTAGGAAATGGTTTAAACAATACAAGAGGCATTCGATAAGCACGTGGAATAAATTCTCCTTCGAGTTTAAAAAAGCATTCTGAGCTTCGCAGGCCACTCAAGTTGAAGCCGATTCATTGGCCAACGTAAAGCAACAACCTAGCGAGACATTGAAAGCATACCTGAGCAGATTCACCAATGTTGTTGCACGAGCTAGGGACGCTGATGACAGCTCCAAGCTCCTGGCAATGAGAACGAGAATCCTCATCGGCGGAGACCTATGGCAAGAACTCCAAAGAAAAGGAGTTAAAAGCATAGATGAATATCTGGACCGAGCTAAGGAATGGATAAACCTGGAGGAGGCACGAGCTTCTATCGCAGGAACTAGCCAGACCCCTGCCCAACCCGTTGGAGCGGTAACATATGTTGCAGCTATGGCTCAATCCGTTACTCAGGAAGGAGAATGGAGAGGGCGACCAGAGTGGGACGAAGAAAAATAAGTCCATAGAGAAGTTCAAGCCTATTTACGCTACCTATACCGACCTAACAGATACCTAAGAGCGCATATTTCTGGCAAATTCTAATCGCCTCCCATGGAAGAAGCCATAACCTTTAAGAATCCAGAGGGCGAAGAGAGATCCTTCAAAATTTTGCCGATTCCACAATGACACCAGTCATAACATTGATGATTTTCAATAGCTGAAGGATAAAATTGAGACTCTCATTCAAGCTAGACCATTGGCCCAGTACGCCCGAAATCGGGTAGTTCCCAATCAGCCTACCGGGCAGAACTCTCAGTCAATCCCATTAGCTCTGATAGGCCAATCTGGTCGATCCTCCTCCAATAATAGGAGGAGATATAACCACTATTGTTGGAGGACATCATTTGGCGGGCACGAGCAACGGAGCCCAAAAGAGGTACATTAATGAGTTGAAGGCTCATAATGGAGTGGAGTTCGTCCTGGAGCAGCGGTTATCGAAACAACAGCAATCGGAAAAACAACCAATCATTTTCACAAAAGAGGATGCTAGCCACGTCCAATTCCCACACAATGATCCACTGGTGGTAGCCGTGTAGCTCGCCAACCGAAGGGTTCGAAGAATACTGGTGGATAACGGAAGCACCATAAATTTAATTTTCAGGTCCACCTTGGAAAAAATGGGACTGTATGTATCCGATTTGAAGGCGACCTCAATGATGTTGTATGGGTTTTCGGGTGAAGGAACAACAACCATAGGGACAATCAGACTGGTGGTGACATTAGGAGAGGAGTCGCGAACTATCTCTAAAACACTCGAGTTCGTTGTAATCGATTGTCTGGCCGCATACAATGTGATTTTGGGCCGACCCGCGCTGATGGCATTCGAAGCCATAACATCGATCTAACACCTGGCAATGAAATTCCCCTCAGCTTCGAGGATATGCACCGTCAAAGGAGATCATCTCGCTGCCAGAGAATGCTATAGCATTTCTATGAAGGCAAAGTCACAACCCAGGCAGCAGGCGATGGTCATAAGTGAGGGAGGTGAGGAGTCCCAGGAAGTAGAAGTCACTCGTGGGACAAAAGAATCTTAAGAAGAATCTGGTGAGGTTGCCCAATGTGATGACATTGATCCATGGATAGGCGAAGATAGGTTAGAGCTTGAGGAAGTAAACATCGACCCCAAAGAAGCTTCAAGAGTTGTAAAAATTGGAAAAAAATCTTGAAGACAAAAGAAAGAAGGAGTTGGTCAATTTTTTACTGAAGAACCTGGATGTTTTCTCCTAGTCGCACGAGGATATGGTAGGAATCAGTCCGAGTATAATAATGCACACATTAAACTTGGACAAGAACGTGCCTACAAAATCCCAAAAACGAAGGCTTTTGGGAACAGTACGAGCTGAAGCGCTAGAGGAAGAAGTAGCTCGATTACTAAAATTGGGGTTTATCAGCAAAGCAAAATACCCGATCTGGGTTGCCAATCTCGTGTTGGTCCTGAAGCCAAATGGGAAATGGAGAACCTGTATCGACTTCTCCGACCTAAACAAGGCTTGTCCCAAGGACTGTTTTCCACTGCCAAGGATTGACCAGTTGGTAGATGACACGGTAGGTCACGAGCTCATGTATTTCATGGACACATACTCTGGATATAACCAGATCGTGATGAACCTTACAGACCAAGAGCATACCAGTTTCATGACCAAGCATAACATATATTCTTACAAAGTTATCCCATTTGGATTAAAAAATGTCGGGGCTACATGCCAATGCTTGGCCAACAAAATGTTCGCTAACCAGATCGGAAGAAATATGGAGGTGTATGTCGATCACATGCTCATCAAGTCAAAGACTATCAATAACCATGTGTCCAACCTTGAAGAATGTTTTGAAATCTTAAGGAAATATGACATAAAGTCGAATCCCCGGAAATGCACTTCCGGGTGGCATCTGGGAAATTTCTAGGGTTCATAGTGAACACAAGGGGGATAGAGGCGAATCCTGAAAAAATCAGATCGTTGTTAGACATGCCTTCACCCAAGTCGCATAAAGAAATTCAAAGCCTAACTGGAATGGTGGCGGCTTTAAATCGCTTCATTTCAAAATCCACTAACAAGTGTTTGCCATTCTACAACTTGCTCAGAGGAAACAAGAAATTTGAGTGGACCAAAGAATGCGAACATGCATTCCACAATCTGAAAACGCATCTAGCTAAACCCCATGTACTATCCAAACCATCGTCTGGAGAGTCTCTGTTTCTTTACTTTGTCGTGACAGAAAATGCAGTCAGTGCCGTGTTAGTTCGAGAAGAAGACCGTATGCAGAAACCAGTATATTATGTAAGAAAAAGGCTTCTCGGAGCTGAATCATGGTACCCACTGATAGAGAAGCTGACATTCTTTTTAATTTTGGCTTCCAGAAAGCTCTGGCCATTTTTCCAGTCCCATTCTATCAACGTCTTAACCGACCAACCTTTAAGGTAGGTATTGCAAAAACATGAAACGTTGGGACGTCTCTTAAAATGGGCCATCAAACTTAGCCATTATGAGATATTATACATGCCATGAACTGCAATCAAGAGTCAAGCCCTTGCTAATTTTATGGAGGAGTGCACTAGTTTTCAAGACGAGCTCATGAGGTAGCCAGTGCATGAATTATGGAAAATCTTCGTTGATGGATCGTCAAACGAAAACAGATCGGGAGATGGGATAATCTTAATCTCACCTAAAGGACATCGATTCCATACAACTCTAAGATTCGAATTTGAAGCATCCAACAATGAAGCAGAGTATGAGGCCTTATTGGTAGGGCTGAGGGTGGCAAAGGAGCTGAAGGCGAAAGCCATCCAATGCTATAGTGATTCCCAACTCATGGTAAATAAGATATTGGGATAATATCAAGCTCGAGGCATCAATATGGCAGCTTACCTGGCTAAGGTAAAGGGGGAATTGTTTGAATTTGAGTTTAGCTCTATTGAACAGATACCTCGCGAGCAGAACTCTAACGTCGATGCTCCAGCACGACTTGCTACCACCAAAGAGGCTGAAACATTGAATGTAGTACCAGTGGAATTCTTGGAAAGCCCAAGTGTAACGGGAGAAACGATGGAGGTCAGAATGATTGACATAAGACCGACCTGGATGACTCCTGTAATGGAATATCTCGCGACTGGAAAGTTACCTGATGACAGAAAAGACCAGAGAAAATTGCTTTATCAAGCTCCACGGTATGTAATAGTTGATGGAATGTTATATCGGCGAGGTCATTCGTTGCTCTTCCTACAATGTGTTCTGCTCGAGGTAGCCAAAACCATTTTACAAGAAATACATGAAGGTTTTATGGAGATCATGCTAGGGGGGGGGGGGGGGGGCAAAACCTAGCGCTGAAGGTACTGAGACAAGGCTATTTCTGGCCCACTTTAACGAAAGATTCGATCTCGTATGTTCAGAAGTGCGACAAATGCCAGCGTTTCACCATAGTTTCTCAAGTTGCGCCTGTCGAGCTAACAATGATTTCATCCCCTTGGCCATTTGCAGCATAGGTAATTGACCTGATAGGTTCCCTACCTATGGGAAAATGAGGAGTTCGATATGTGGTAGTGGTGATATATTACTTCACGAAGTAGGTAGAGGTCGAACCTCTAGCAACCATCACCTCAAAGAGAGTCTTGGATTTCGTGGTGAAGAATATCGTATGCCGGTTTGGACTCCCTAAAAGATTATATCAGACAATGGGACTTAGTTCGATAGTGATCTCTTCACATATTTTTGTGAAAGATATGGCATAACAAAGATTTTTTTCGTCGGTAGCATACCCATAAGCCAAAGGGCAGGTCGAGTCTATAAATAAGACCCTCAAGGCGAGCCTGAAGAAAAGGTTGGATGAAGCCAAAGGATTATGGCCTGAGCAGCTCCCACAAGTACTTTGGGCCTACCAAACTTCTCATAGAACATCCACGGGACATACTCCCAGTGAATGCCAAAAATTGGACATGATCCTGAGAGGGCCATAGTCAACGCTTGAGAGAAAAGTTAAGGCTTACCCCAAGTGACCTCGGCCATGCCAAGCAACCTCGTGTCTCACCCCATGCGAGACCAATGCCTCACATGAAGACCTTTGCAAAACTGCCCCATCTTTCCCCACACGAGGCCCTTGCGAGGGGGTGAACCCTGGTACACCGCACCTCGCCTCACCTAGACGAAAGTCCGAAGGGCCATGTTCTGGTGTGTGTCGCCTCGCATGCCCACCAACAACCTCGCACCCCTGGCCCTCGGCAAACCACCTCGCGAGACCCCAGCGTCTCGTGCCTCTAGCCTGCACCTCGTGCACCAGCGCACCAATGGCTTCACACCCCTATCCTTCGACAGACTGCCTCGCGAGACCCCAGCGTCTCGCGCCTTTTACCCACGCCTCACGCACCAGCGCACCAATGGCTCGCGCCCCTGGCCCTCGGCAAACTGCCTCATGAGACCTTGGTGTCTCACGTCTATGGCCCACGCATTCCGCACCAGCACACCAATGGTCTCGTGCCCCTGGCCCTCGGCAGACTGCCTTGCAAGACCTCGGCGTCTCACACCTCGCACACTAGTGCACCAATGGCCTCGCGCCCCTGGCCCTCGGAAGATTGCCTCGGGAGACCCCAGAGTCTCGCGCCTCTGGCCCGTGCCTGGCACATCAGTGTACCCGCGCATCAGCGCACCAATGGCCTCGCGCCCCTAGCCCTCAGCAGACCGCATCGCGAGACACCACCTCGCACATGGTCCTTCCCCTTGCGACAGGCACCTTGAGGCTCTGACCTCCCGTGCCTTGTGGGATCGTATCTCCCATGATGACCCATAAAGACTCCAACACTTAAAGTTTAAGAGAGCAGAGTGCATGATGAGTATAAGAAAACCCACGAATGACTCAAAAAAAGATCACACGGATACGACGTACGTACAAGGGTACAGCTCTGAATGCCCCATGTGTCTGACCCTAAAGACCACGCCAAACAAGTAGTGGTCATACGAATGGGGTACCTGATGTGGTCCTTCCTAGCCAACCTCTGACGTTCGTACCAAAGAGATAGTGGAGGTATAACTAAGTACTAAAGCAGAGGTGCTCCCATAGACCATGAGCATGTACTGAAGCCGACCACCACACTCTTGGCACCACTACTATCTATAGACTGGATATCCAGGGTCATGTCCCCAGGGACCACCATGTACAATGAGCCAATAGTGCTCTACTATAAATACGACCTCCCTTCACCTGAAGAAGAGGGAGGATTTTTGGGAGAATTTTGTAACCACACATTGTTAATGGGAATAGACACTATACATTCTCTCTATTTTTCATTTTGAAATTTCATCATATACATTTTGTGTTCTGGAAATCATAAGAAAGCCTGCTTAAAATTCATTCGATTTGAATCTACTTCTTTTACAACTCATGAAGTTCTTGATCTAACATAGTTGACGAGTTCTCACCGTCAACACTCCCTTTTCCCTAACCTTCGAAAGTGAGGCCATGCTTCCGATAGAGGCAATGGCGACTACTCACAGGCAGAGGACATTTGATCAAGATCATAACAACGTGCTTCTTAGGGGATCCCTTGATCTGATTGAAGAAATAAGAGAGGCATCGCAGTTATAGCTCACCCATTATCAACAAAAGATCACTCGTTATTTTAATTCAAAGGTGAAGGGATGAAGACTTGAATTAGGCGATCTGGTTCTCCAAAGGGTCTTTTTGGCAAATAAAGATCCCAAGGATGGTGTGTTAGGCCTGAACTTGGAAGGACCGTACCAAATCGTAGAGGTCTTATGCAAAGGAACTTTTAAGCTAGCCCAACTAAATGGGGAAATAGTCCCACGAACCTTGAATGCTCTCCATTTGAAAAAGTATTATCAATAGTATTACCATCAATGTAATGCTTATTTATAAAAGCCATTTCAATTAAATAATAGATGGATTATTAAATAACCATTTCTTAGTTTTATTATTACGAGCTCGTGTTCTCACATTTTAAAAGCAACTAGGAATGTTTATACATTCTGGTTACTTGGGGGGCACATAACTGAGGTGAGTTTTTGAGAAAATTAAGCTTACTCAGATAAAAATTAAAAACTTAGAAGCTCGGAGAAATTGACTATTCAACGGCTTTTTAAAAGCTCGAGTTTTCAATAAACCTAGCGCGAACTAAGTCTAAAAAATCATTAAAAACCCTAGGTGTAACCAGGTTCGAGGCCTAATTCCTAACAGGTATAACACTATTAAGTTCATTAAAAACCCTGGATATAACTAGGTCCGAGGCTTGATTCTTAACATGTATGATGCAAATAAGCGAGCAAAATCTTGGATACAACCAAGATATTGATGAAATCTATCTCGATCTAAAAGTTCATCCCTAAGATTTTGAATGTACAAGAGTCTAAGGATTCATAAACATGAGAAAATAATAAGGGAAAGACAAATAGCTCACAAGTTAGGTGTATATTCATCTCGAGGAGAAAAAGCCTTGAACTAAGCCCGAAGGCAATTGTTATGATCTCGAGCGATTGTTACAAGAACTTAAAAATAATAAAAACAATAAAAAAGTCATTGAGCTCCATCAGCACGCTCCACCGAGGTGACCTCCTCACCATCTCCCTCTGCAACTCCAGAAGCCTCACCAGTCTATGAGGGTTCCTGCAAAAACTTAATCTTGAATCTAGCAAGATACGGGTCCCACAGCTCAGGCTGCATGAAAGAGAAGTTCCCATCCTGGATAAAAGCCCAGAAACGGTAAAGCATCTCCTCCATTTGTGACGAGGACATTGCAGCTTCCTCCTTGGCCTTAGCCTCGACCTTAATTAGCTTCACTTTGAGTTCGTCATTCTCGGCCTGAAGTTGATCAGCACAATGACTCACCTCCTCAACCTGAGCCTGAGAGGTGGACAGGGTGGCCTTCACAGACTGCTCGCCCTCTTGAGAAGAAATAAGAGCAGCTTTGTCAGCATGCTTACTCTCTTGGGCAATGCTCAGGGTGGCTCTGGCGGCCTGCTCATTCCCTTGGGCAGTAATTAAGGCAACTCAAAGTTCCTCGTTGCTGGCTTTAACATGAGTTATGCTTCAGTATTCAGCCAAGACAGACTGTAGAATAACAAAGCAAATCAACAAAAAAAACATAATAAAAAAAAGAAGAGGAAAGGTTAGAAGTGGGAAAAGGACTCATGGTGAGGTTCATCCCCATAGCAGATTCGAGGATGTCTTCCAGGCTGCGCTCTTCTATGGCCCTCAGATCCCTGGCACTAGCTTTATATGCATGGCCCACCATGTGACTCGCCATCTCATACACGATACCCCAAAAAGCCTCAGGGATATTATCTAGATCGTGTGGCTCAATCGGTATCCGGACGAGGGGGGTCTCACTTCGGATGGGGGCCTTAGTTTGAATCAGTTGAGGATGTGAGGAAGGCATGTGTCGAGGAGGAGGAGGAGGAGGAGCTTGCTGGACAGTGATAGTTGTTACCAGAGCTGGGGGAGCTCTCTTGGTGGCTGCTTCCGAGCAGTGCTTGCACCTTTACCCTTAGGAGGGCACTTTGTGGTACCACCCGTCTTAGGGGTGGTCTTCTTTGCCACCCTGGGCCTTTTTACCACGGGACCAGCTCCAGACCCTCTGGCCCTAAAGGCACCCCTTAGATCTGGAGCTCCCAACAACTCCATCTCTTCACATGAAAAAAGAGCAAACAGAGGATTCAGTTCATAGGAGTAATGCTTCAAAAATATTATAAATGCTAGAAAAAAAGAACGAGAATCCTACCCTCTGGCCTAGGGGAGGAACCTATTACGATCAGCTCGGGTGTATTGACCGGGCTAGGCACAACCTCTAACTCTGGGATTAACGGAGGGGAAGGGGAATCTAAAGCTATGATTTCCTGGATCCAAGGGGGTTCAGGTCCTTCCTCGGGGCTAGACTCATCTACGTACTGCCTAAAACCCTGAGCAAATGCACCCTGGAGCAGGGAAGGCCAGGTCTTATGATTGGTCCCATACTCTTCAAAAATGGTGGATCTAAAGTGTAATGTGTTATCAAATACGACGGTGCCTTTGGGATAACTATGATCATAGCGTCCACCAAATGATCCACGCATTGGAGAAGGGTTACGTTTAGGTCCAGATTGGTAGGGTGATAGTTAATGAGCTGGTTAGGGTTAAAACAGACTAGCCTATAGCTGGCAGCAGCCTGATCTAATTCTCTGAAAAGATATGGGTTACCTTGGCCGGAGGGGCCGGCTGCTACCCCGGACGCAACTCGCTCAGGATCGGGCCCCTGATTATCTTCAGGAGCTTGCCTTCCTCGCACCAACGGTGCCACATCTTTTTCCTCCTTGACGTCCTCATTGGATGGTAAGGCCTCTTGAGAAAAGGGGAGCTCGGGGATGATGGGAAGTGGAGCTCGGGTCCTCAAAGCTAATGTCATTTACGATCTGGCGATAGTCTTTTTCCCTGAGAGGAAGACTAGAAAAAATCTCATACTGACCCCAAGGGTCACAGATCGTTCCGTCCTCGCAAATATAGTTGCACAAGGAACAAACTCAGTCAGGACATATAAAAAAAATCACAATGAAAGTGATAAAATTTCACGAGCTGAATTCACAAAGATAGAAGGCTTACGAGGATGATTGAAATATCAATGGTCACAGTTCTTGAACTCATTCGACATAAAGAATAAATATTTATATTCATTTGGGTGGCTGGGAAGGTCGATGACGGAGGTGGAGTTCAGAAACCGAGTAAGATAGTAAAATTTGTCACCTCGCCCTTTCTGGTCAGGACTGTCTTTGAGGCAAAAGAATTATAGGATGTCTGTTAGAGTGGGGACCTCCCACTCGTGCCTCAGAAACAAATATTTTAACCTCGCCAAAAGCCTATATGAGTTTGGGGGGAGCTGAAAAGGAGCCAATTTAACGTAGTTCAGAAAATCTATGAAATATTGGTCCAATGGGAGGAAGGCACCGGCCTTCAGGTGCTCGTCACTCCAAGCACCGTAGTCATCTTGGAAGGGGGCGCATCTTCGTTCTCCCTCAAATGCAGGTCGAGCTATGAGACCATCAACTCCCATCTTGATATTGTGACTCAGCAGGATCTTGTTCACCTTCCCCTGGGTCGTTATCTGTGAGCCTATATGCTCAGCCTCAAAAAATGTGTTGGGGTCAACGACAACCTCTCTCTCCACCACAGGGCCAAAGTGAGGTATGGGATATTTAGAGGCGATCTGCTTGCCTTTATTTTTGTTTTGGCCAGATAAGCTCGCAACATTCTTCTTGGGAGGTACCATGATTCAGATCGCCTGATGACAAAGCGACCTAATTAGTAGGCGACCTAAGATGGTCTCTAGCTATGGTTGTAAAGGTACAGAAGATGAAAAGGTTTAATTGGTTTACATTCGAAATTTGAAAGTTTATATGAGCTAAGCTTTTCCCTAGCCTCAACGCGTGGTCCCATGCAGTATCCTAGGCCACGCGCCTCGATTTCTTAAAATCCCCACATACTTCGAGATCCGCGTGTCAGAACCATCAGACCCACTACTTTCCTTTTGAAAGCGGTTTAATGTAAAACCACCTAAGGAATCATAACTTCCAAGCTAGCTAGGATTAAACCTAAAACCCCATCAGTTTCTACATCCCAAACAGGTATTTGAATTGATTTGCCATTAAATTTTTCTCAGAATAACCCAGAAAATTTCCCAGATTTATAAGTATCTTATTTCTGAACAAGTTTGGTTTCATTCATTAGCCTAAATTGAATCTTATTTCCTATTCGCACTCAGACATAGCCTAAATGATATTGAACAACAAGCATTTTTTGAAGTGAAAAACTCACTGGAAAATTAAGAATAAAAAAAATTTTAACCAGATGATGAAATACTTACAGAGTGTATGTTCATTCAAGGAAGATGTCAAAATGTCCACAGGAAGCTCCTTGAAAGCTTCTGAAAGTCTAAAAGGTGATGAAGGATTTTAGGGATTTTGGATTTTGGGGATTCTAAAAGGCGATGAAGCTCTAGTACTTGAGTAGTGGCCAGGCACAATTTTATATGGAAGAAGTCTAAAAGCCCCCGCTGTGCATGTCAGAAGGTGATGACATCAAGCACGAGCAGGAGCTTGGGGGCAAATGTTGTACCCTAAAATTAGCACAAGTTCAATTACTCACCTCGGCTACATTTGGAAGATAAATATGTGGAAAAATAGCCAAGTGGAATATCTGGTTATTAATGATGTAAGCAGCTCGAGATCCAATCCAGTCCGTACACAGTATACAGGTTATCATCTGACCTACAATTAAGGTAACAATCTAGTTCGAGACTCATAATGGTCAGATCCAACTTTGGGCGCTCTAAAGTTACTACGAGCTCGGAGTCAGGTAGTTGTTAAACCCGAGCTCGGGTGAGATATTCATCTCGTGAGAACCTAGACAAAACGCATACTAAAGGATCCCAGGAGATTCTGGGATTCTTTATACGCTCATTAAGGACCAAGTTGTATCATATATCTGTCATTTATTATCCAAGATAGCAGGAGTATATTTATTATGTTATCAAATCATATCCCAATGAAAATGGGAACATTATGTATTAATTATATACCTTATTTAATTACGCAGTTTATTTACACAGTTACCCAAACCTATCCATGGAATTCCTCTATAAATACTAGGAATATTGGACAAGAAATGGGAGACTTTTTGGTATGACCGAAACTTTGCAGAAATAGAGAGAAAAAGTAATATTATTGACTCGTGGACTAGAAAAATTTAAACCACTAAACACGTAAAAGTTCTATGTTTTTTAGTGAATGTTTATTAGTTCATTACGGTTTATAATCTAGCACTAATCTACCCGTTTAATTTCTTAATACACTGTTGGATAAAAAACCACGTCAACACTATGAACTCCTATATATGTCAATTAATCCTTTGATTCATACGTTACAGTTTGTCAGAATGATCATGCTAAGAACTATTGTTTTGGGGACTCAATGATGTATATGGCTAAGGACATAGCTTAACATATATGGAATTTATACATTCTTATAGATTGAATGATTGTTCCCTATTGGGTTGGCTTTTGGAACTGAAAAGGTTACTGACGTCAAATTCATAATCAGGTTATGAATTTACCTTCACTAGTCAATGGTACACTAGGAATCAAGATATAATTAAAAGGGTAAAACGGTAATTTTATTCCCACTTAATTATGAATCATCAATAGAGGATTAATTTGTATGCAATGATTATATCAATGGACACTTTATGGTTACAATAAAGTACTCAGTAAATATGTCTTTAATTCTCAAGAGTGCAGTCTCATATTTATAGTGGAATAATCATGAGACTAATAAATATGATTATTGAATCAAAGAGTTTTGGTTAATAATCTTTTATTTATTGGAGCTTGGAATTATTGGTCCATAGGTCCCTGGGGCGACTCTATCAACACTATTCAAGGTAAGAGTTGATACAAGGGTCAAACTGTGAATGAGCTATTTGAGAGAATATTTATTCTTCGAGATAAATATGCAATTATGTGATAATTGAAGTTACACAATTTATTAGTGCATTTGTGAAATTTTCAAAATTGTGTAGAAATAAAATAAATTGATTTTAATCAATTATTTTATTTAAGCGTGAAAGGATAAATATGGATAGTCAAAATTGGTTTTGATTGTTATATTTATTTAATTAATAAATAAGATGATAATGGAAATTCAAATTTTGAATTTTCTTTAAAAAAGATGATACCTTATTTGAATTTCTAATTATTAATTAATAAAAATAAAAATGCATGAAAAAAAAAATCAAATCCCATTTTTCAGGGAAGTGCTACACGCATAGGGTTTCTTGGACTGCCCTATGCGTGTAACCACTACTGATGGTGATCAATTATTGGTTTTTTTATTTTATTTAATTAATTAATAAAACATTTTGAAAAGGGTTTTAAAATGGAATGTAAGACTTTTTCTTTAATTATCATTTATTTTATTATTATTAAAGATGATCAATTTTGTATTATTATTATTATTATTTCTATAATAATGTCTATATATTGTATATGATAGAAAATAAGAAATACATAGTTTTCACAGAAAAGAAAAACTGGTCATCTTTTCCACACGAAAGATAAACTTTTCTCTCTAGCCTATAATCTAGAGTCTAATGTGTTGAGAATACTTTTGATTCATAAATATTGATTCTTTTTCTCTATGTGCCCACCCACATCTTGAGGTGTATAGAACTTCTTGGATGATCTACATGTGAGTACTCTAGCAAGGATAGGAAGATCGAAATATATACGAAAAGATTCAAGGATTCTTGATAGGCTACAAGAGGTAAATCATTTCGTATAATTTTTCCATATACATATTATATTGATTAACATATTTCATATTAAAGGATACCCATATAAAGTTATTTATATGAAAATTTTTTGTTGTATACAATACTACCATTACCGCAATTTCCGCTGCACACTATAGGAATTGTTCCTAACATTCCATACCCTTGACTGAAGTAATGTAGAAACCTAAAGTTTGTCTGAATGGATAGATGTGTGCCGGATTCTCAAAAGTTGAAATAATGGTTGATTCACATGCCATGGTATTGGAATATGCATGTGATGAACCGTTACAGGAGGACGGTGCGATGGACATTGTCCTTGCTTAAAATGTGGAGTTATAGTGCGGTGCGTCAAGGATTACGGTACGCCTGTGTGTAGACTGAAAAGGTGATTGTTCATGTTTCATGGTGAATAAAGGAATAAGAACATATATGCTCTACATGGGACTTTAAGTTGACAGTAATGCCGGTTTTGCCACGGTTAGGGTGAGGTAACGACGAGATTGGTATAGAACCTATGATTGATAATTTGCAGATATACCTCTATGAACATTGAAATATAGAAGAAGGATCTTGTAGGAACGGTTAAGAATCCTACCATTTTAGCATGGATAGGTTAAGATATGAGGATCGGATGAGTGATCCAATGAATGATGGCGTCAAGGTAGAGATTCTGGATGAATCTTATACCACCCTTCATGATTTTTGTATCTACGAAGTTTGAATGGGTGTTAAGACCTAAAATTTGTATATTGGGAGGCACACTACCTAATCCTTTAACAAGTTATAAATAATAATCAGAAGCCAGAGAGGCTATTATGACTCTAGGGCATCCTGGAGTGGGTATGAAGGAATATTGTTATGGACCGTAGGGGGTGGACCACCTCAAATTGCACGTACGATGAATTGATACGAGAAGTTGTGACTTTACATATTGGGTTAACACACTCTTGTTTGTGTGAGTGAGATATCATAAGAATGAGTGTGTGCGAAGGGAGACCGTACGTCTCCATAGGATACCAAAGTCAATAGCATCAGAGTGAGACCCTTTATTTACCAAGTTCTGAAAAGGGTCATAGAGAGAGATAAGTATAAGATTAGAATTTGGAATTATTGGTTACCTTGAGGTAAACTGATAACTTGAAGGAATGACTAAGACTTTAAGTATTTTACCTCGGATATGTAAGTTTTCAGGACATTGAGGCAAATACGGTCCCATGATTGGATTGTCACGGTGATGAATGTCGGTCGACGGATAGGGAATGAGAAGTCCTCACTTTGGGATATGAAAGGAGGGACAGGAAGTATCTTGGTTTAGAATCGGTTCAGAGGAGCAATGAAGTTATTAAGGATTGTTAGGGCAGGAGTGTCTGCCTATTTGAAAGGACATAAGAGTTCGCAAATTTAAACATGGGAACGTGGAGTTCCACGATTGGAGACTTTGTATTTCTCTGAGTATTGTTGACTAAAAAGGGTAAGATAGTTTGGGAAAGAAAAATGAGTTTTGACTCTAGATTTTATAGACTTATGAGATCCTGATAAGGATTAGGCCAGGGGCCTACAGATTAGCCTTACCCCAGCATGGATAGAGGCTCATGAGGTGTTATTGGTGCCAATGTTAAGGAAATAAGTGTTGAATACTAACCCTGATTGGGTGAAGAGACCTTGGAATTTCAATGGAGTTTATTGTGTAAGGAAAGGCCAATGGAAATCCTGGATAGGAGAGATATAGTCTTACAGGATGAGACTGCCACTCTAGTGAGGGTGTTACAAGAAAATAACAGGGCAAATAAGTTGACTCCGAAGTTAGAGTCAGATGTGCGGGATTAGTATCCCGAGATGTTTGAATAAATTTCGAGGATGAAATTTCAATAAGGAGGGGATAGTTGTAACATCCCAAATTTACTAATAAGGCTTAGTGCCTTGGTAAGTGTGTTGGGAGGGCACAATTGGGTTTATATGTGTGATTAATGGAATATATGTGTAATTATGCGGTATACATGATTTATATGGTGATGTGAATAGTTATGCATGTTTACGTGTATTAAAAATGCATGTGGCCTGTTTCTGTAAATTAGGGCATGTTTGTAATTTTTGGCTCGTTGAGGGTATATTTGTATTATGTATGTGTTATGAGTGAGACCCCACCGTTATGAGGATACATTTGAGATGTGTGGTCCAAGGCGATCCTAGTGAGCGGATTAGCAAAATAGTCAAAAACGGAGTCAAATACCCGACTCGGGGCGAGCCTAGGGGTATTTTGGGAACTTAGCGTGTATTCGAGATTTATCGGGTAACGGGTAGTTATTTGGTGATTATTTGGGCATGTCGGGATTAATTGAGGATTTATAGGACAATTTGAGTAATTAGCAGGAGATGTGGCAAATGTCGATATCGTCCTTGGGGCATTAGAGAGTAAGGCATGGGGTTATGGGCTTTTTGGTCTTTTGATGTTAAGGGTAGACTTAGGCAACCTTAGGAAGCCTAGGACCAAAAAGAGAACTCGCCTGGCTTCTCTCTCTCTCTCTCTCTCTCTCTCTCTCTCTCTCTCTCTCTCTCTCTCTCTCTCTCTCCTCATAGTTTTGAATTGAAGTTCTTGAGCCTTGGAGATTCGGGAGCAGGGATTGTTGGGGATTGAAGAATGGTGGGGAAATTGGATGCACACAACTGGAAGAGGCAACTAGGAATAGATTAATCAGAGGTAAGTATAAGTTTTAAGCTCTGAATTTAGCTTTCTTTGAGTCTTGGAGCTTACTGTGAATTTTGAGTTGGGAGAAGGATTTGTAATTTCTTTTGGGGTAATTAGGATGCCCATGTTGTGTTGTTAAGAGTCTTAGACTCAATTCTGACTATAGGGCATACTTAAGTTGAATTCTGGAGAGTATGACTTAGGGAAAACGCAGGAAAAACTGGGGAAAAATTGGGTTCGCAGGGTCGCGCCGCGGCGCTGTTCTAGAGCATCGCAGCCCGCATGAACTCAGAAGGTCTAAGGGGTTTGCTGAACCGCCTTAGCACCATGACTTGTGTCTAGAGAAAAGTCTAAGTTTGCTCTCTGACTTGTAGAGGGTCGTGGCGCCTCTGAGGAGGGTCGCGACTCAAATGGGAAATGTTGGCCAATTAGGGTTTTTAGGCTCGAGAACTCAAACTTAAGGGCTCGGGAAGGATTATACTACCCAATTTAGTAGAATTTGAGGTCCCGGAGGCTAGTATATTATTCCAAAGCTTTTAATCAGTTTAGATTATGATGGTTATTTATTATTATGTTATGACTAGGTTGACCACTAAGGCTCGGGATTAGGGATCGTGCTTGGGATCGCCTTGTACTGTCAACTCGGGATTCAAGGTAAAAAAATCTATCTGTTCTCGTAGAGTAGGGCATGACCCAATTATCTGTGCTTATATTGTGCTCAGTGTTATGTGTAAACGTTTGTAACTATTACGTCATATATGTATTTGTGATGGATCAACAAAGGCAGGGAGCGGCAAAGACCGGGATCGCAAAGGCCGGGATCCAAACTAAGCATGTTGAATGTAGGCCGCTAGGGCAAGGCCATCTAAGGGTGTCGTACTCACCCGCTTGGTTAAGACCATGAACCTGGTGCCTGGTAACACACTGTAACATTCTCCTAATCTAGGACTGTTATATTGTGTACTTTAAATAATGTCAGACTTGCTAATCAAGTCGTTTGGTTGTAAACTTGTAACTAAGGTTAATGTCAAGGGTTAAAAATTTTGGTCAAGGAACATTGACTTTTCATTTAAAATTTTCATACATACATGGGATCCCAAAATGTTACAAAAAGATGTTTAAAAGGGTATATATAAATCAAAAGTTACAACCAGCCGACCTAAGCGACAAAATAAGGGATACAACCCTAGTTCCTCTGAGATATCCTCGGACGTGGTGGACGAGCAGCCGCATATGTACACGCCACCACTGAAGCTCTCCAACTCGTGGCTTGTCTAGCTTTCCTTTTCCTTTACCTGCACTACATAGCACCCGTGAGCCAAGGCTCAGCAAGAAAACTTAAACATGTGCATGAATAGTAAATACAGATTCCAAATACATATCTAGCATGAACAACAGTAATAGCCTACTCATGCATGCATACAATTACAAATAAATGATCATTGGATCATTATGGGGCCCGCTGCCCTGAATAGATGACCATAGAGTCAACCTGGGGCTCTATGCTCTAGCTATGTGACAATAGAGTCACTTAGGGCCCTATGCCCTAGCTATGTGACCATAAAGTCACCTGCGACCCTTGCCCTTAACTCTGAGTAACTAGCCATAGAGCTAGTCAAGTGCATTGCTTTCCAACGACCATATTGTCGACCAACGTAATAGTACGTCCCTAATTAGGCCTGAGCCTCTCGACCAGCGCGTTATTGCCTCCCTTGACTAATAAGTCAAGGCTTTAATCAAACATTCAGATAACCAAACAATCAGATACAGATACAGATAAGAATACTTCTGACAATACAAGTATGCATACATATAAATCAAACACAAACACAGTAATAACCATGTTCCTTAACGAGGTCGATCCCTACCTATGCAAACAAGGCAAGCCTTCATTAAACAATGGTCCAGGTACAGAGCATTCAAACATAACCTAATTAACATTTATTCTCTAGGGTCGAGCCCTATATATAGTTGTAATCAACAATCGGGCCAAGCCCTAATCACATATATCACGTATTAGGTGCAGTTTTCTTACCTTAGGTCTGAGTGCAACGTGTATTAAGAATGACCCTCAAGCATGATCCTGGTTCTAAACCCCTAGTGGTAACCTAGTCACAATCAATAGAGAATCTCATCAAAACGAGCAAATAAAGGCTTCTGGACCGAGTCCTAGCCTCCGGGACATTGAATTCTACTAAACCAGGTAATAGGATCGACCCCAAGCCCTTAGGTTTGAGTTCTTGCACTCAAAAACCCTCTCGGGGCTCAAAACCCTTCAAGCGTCGCAGCTCAAAACAAAGGATCCATGGCCCACCCCAAGTCAAAGATCCCAAGCTCTCCTCTGCTTCGACATGCATTGCGGCGCTCCCTAACAGGCGTCGCGGATCAAATGGCCCAAAGGCACCTGCTTCTCCCAGCGTTCAAGAAAGTCGCAATGCCCCAAGAACAGGGTCATGGCTCGACTTGAAAACCATGTTTTTTCTCCGTCTTCCTTAAGCCAAATCCCTCCAAAAACCTATCCCAACATATCTAAAACTCAAAAGTAAAGTCCCCAATCAATTCAGTAGCCCAAAACCATCAAAACCCAAGCAAAAGCTTGGCCAAAACCCCATAAAATTTCAAACTCGGAACTGAGTTTCTAAAACTCCAAAAACTTAACTAAAACTAAAAACACACATAGATTTAGGGATAGAAATCATTACCTCTATTTCCCCAATCGATGGAAAGTCTTTCCCCAAGCTATCCTGAGCCTAAGCTAGCCTCGATTCTCCTTAAACCACAAGAATTCCCAAGGAATTTTAAGAAAGTCTGTGAACGAGAGAGAGAGAGTGTGTATGTGTTGAACGTTTTCCTCTATTTTTTGGTGTTTTGTGTGGTTTACTTAGACTCTAAGTAACCTTAAGCAAATCCTGAGGCTAGGGGTACCAAAAACGTCCCCAAGGGCAAAATGGTCAAAACTCTCGGAATTCCCTCCTAATCTCACTAATACCAAATATATCCTCGAATATTCATTCATGTTACCTAATAACCCGGTAATGTACTAGATACCTGAAATACCCCTTGACTCACCCTGAGTCGGGTATTAGGTCATGTTGTGACGTTCCTGCTAACTTGCTTCCTGGAATCGTCTCGTGCCGAGTAACCCAAACTGTAACGTCCCAAATATTCCTAATAAGGCCTAGGGCCTTGATTAGGGGCTAGGATAGCAAATTATGTAATTATGTGATATTATGTGCAATTATGTGATTACATGCATGATTATGTGTGCTATATTATTATATGATGATAATTGCATGCATGTGGGCCCACTTCTTATTAGAAGGGAATTTCCGTAATTTTGTCCATTGAGAGTGTAATTGTATATTTATATGCATGTATGTGATATATGGATGATACCACATTATTATGTGGATATGGTTGAACTATTCGGCATGAGACGATCCTAGGATGTAAGTTAGTAGTTTGGTCATAACGGGATTAATTACTGGGCTCGGGGTGAGCCTTGGGGTAAATTGGTGTTTAGTACATTACCGGGAATAAGTGGGCAATGAGATATGATTTAATAATTATTTGAGGATAATTGGAATAATGGGAATTTGAGGACATTAATTATGATTCATGGGATAGGTGGGAAATGACAATTTTTCCCTTGCTAGCCTTGAGAGGTTTTATTTGGCCCTAGGGGCATTTTGGTCATTTGACCAATGGATATACTCAGCCAAGGAAGGCTGTAGAGGGTTTAAGGCTGAAAAATAGAGGGCTCTCTTTCTCTCTCTCTCTCTCTCTCTCTCTCTCTCTCTCTCTCTCTCTCTCTAGATTATTTCCTCTTCTCTCTCGGTTGGGATTTTGAAGCAAGCAATGGGATTTGAGGCTTAAGGATTAAAGGTTGAGAGTTTAAGGTTATGTTCAACAACTGAAGTGGTTCAATTCTGGGATTGAGGTAAGGATTTTCAGGTTAATTTCTGAGTTTTTACTCTGTTTTTGAGATAGTTTGTAAGCTTGAGAATATGATCTTAGCGGTGGATATTGGTTAATGTTTTAAGTGGTATTAAGCTTGGGTTATGTTGTTTTAATGGTGATAAGGTTGTGGTGATGATTAATTGTGATATTGGGATTGGTTTGATTAGTTTTGATATAAGTTTAGAATGAGAAATAGGCAGGGGAGTTGGGTTCGCGGGGTCAAGTCGCGACTGAGTTCATGCAAGTTGTGACTTGAAGGTGTTCCAAAGCCTCCCCAGGGCTCTGTCAAGCAGGTGTACCGCGACCCACAGGGTCAAGTCGCAGCCCACCCCTAACACCCAAGCAGGGGACCTATCTAACTTGTGGGTGCGCCGCGGCCCTTGGGGGCAGGTCGCGGCCCACCTGTCTTCCTTGTGCCAGGTTGGGTTTTAATGGGTTTTAAGCTTGGGTTTCCAATTCTTAAGGCTAGGAATCAAATCTATTAACCGTTTTGGTAGGATTCGAGGTCTCAGGAGCGAGGTTTTAGACCATGAACCTTTTATTATTCATTTTATTGATGGGATTTCATATTTGGTTATGATTAGGTGACTGCTGAGGGACCTAAGGATAGGATCGTTCTCAAGGATCGTTCTTCATTCATTTTACACTCAAGTCTAAGGTAAGAAAACTGTACCTAGTATGTGATGCATTTGATGCATATGATACATGTGATTATGGCATGCCATGAATGTGAAATATGGAATTTTCCAGAGCGTGAATCTCTGTAATTGTGCATGATTATAATTATGATTGTGATTATTGATTAAGCATGTTGAATGCCTTATATCTGCATATTTGACATATGGTATATGTCTATTTGCATTACCTCATTGAGGAAGCACTGACATTTTAGTCAGGGAACGACATTGGTGTCAACATTGATTGTGAAGCTATGACTTATCAGTCAAGATTGGCAATAGTATTGAGCACTGGTCGTATGGTATTGGCTTATGAGTCAAGAATGGCATTAGCGTATTTAGCACAACCCGAAATGATTAGATCTAATCAACATGAGCATTAAATGCTTGACCGACCCCAAGGTCAAAGAAAACCAAAGCGCTTGTCTAGTCTAAAGGCTAGTTACGTAGAGCCAGGGCCAAAAGACTCAGGTGACTGAAACGTCACATGGCTTAGGGAGCGAATCCCCAGAGATAGACTTATTAGTCATCTATTCAGAGAGTGACTTATTAGTCATCTATTAAGGGAGTGACTTATTAGTCATCTATCCAAAGATAGACTTATTAGTCCTCTATTCAGAGAGTGACTTATTAGTCATCTATTCAGAGAGTGACTTATCAGTCATCTATACAGAGATAGACTTATTATTCATCTATATAGAAAGAGACTTATTAGTCACCTATATAGAGATAGACTTATTAGTCATCTGTACAGAAAGAGACTTATTAGTCATCTATATAGAGATAGACTTATTAGTCATCTATACAGAGATAGACTTATTAGTCATCTACCTCAGAGAGCAGGACTCCACAATCATTTATCTATACCTGCCTGCATGCATGAATAGGGTTATTACTGATAGGCATGCTTGTTATGATTTGGTGACATGTAATAAACTGCTTATAAGCATATTTAAGTTTTCTTGTTGAGCCTCGGCTCACGGGTTGTGGTGTAGGTAAAGGTAAAAGAAAGCTGGACCATCCTTGAGTTGGAGAGCTTAGGTGACGATGTGTACATATGCGGCTGCTCGACCACCCCGACCGACGGTTTAAAGAGGAACTAGGGTTAAACCTTATTTTGTTGCTTAGGTCGACTGGTTGTAAATCTTTTATTGTAATTACGCTTTAAAATATATTTTGGGATCCCAATGTATAGTAAACATTTTAGTGAAATGATGTATCTTTGACCAAATTTTTTAACCCTAAACCGTTAATCACATTTAATTACACGATTATGGCCAAATGACTCGTTTAGCGAGTTTAGCACTGTTTAAAATGCACAACGTAATGGTCCCTGGGTAGTAGGGCATTACACAAATATATCCACATAATAATGTAGTCTCACACATATATCACATATATTCCAAATATACCCATAACAGGCCAAATTACAAAAATTGTCCTTCTAATAAGAAATGGGCCCACAAGCATATTTAATACATCTAAACATGCTTATCTAGTCATATTATCATATAACTCACATAATCACATACTTACAAGCATATACATCACATAAACATATAATTTCCATAAATTGCCATCCTGGCCCCCTAATCAAGGCCCTAAGCCTTATTAGGAAATTTTGGGACGTTACAACTATCCCCTCCTTATAGTAATTTCGTCCTCGAAATTTTACATGAAAAACTCAAGATACTGATTCTGCATATCTGCCTTCAGCTCCCAGGTTTCTTCCTCGACTTTGTTGTTCCTCCATATTACCTTAACTAAACGTATAGTCTTGTTCCTTAGGACCTTGTCCTTCCTGTCTAAAATCTGAACTGGCTATTTCTCATAGGATAAGTCTGCCTCCAGTTCCAGATCCTCATAACTCGATACATGAATCTCATCTAATACATACTTCCTCAGCATGGAAATATGGAATACATTATGCACACTAGATAGTGTAGGGGTAAGGCCAACCTATAGGCCACCTGACCGATCCTCTCCAGGATCTCAAATGGTTCAACAAACCTAGGGCTCAACATACCCTTCTTCCCAAATCTCTTCACCCCTCTCAGTGGTGAAACCCTAAGGAAGACATAGTCTCCCACTTGAAACTCCACGTTCCTCCGTCTTGGGTCTGAATAACTCTTCAGTCTGCTCAGAGACGCGAGCACCTGAGCTCTAATCTTTTCAATAGCCTCAGTGGTCCTCTGTACTGCCTCAGTACCCAAATATTTCTTCTCACCTATCTCATCCCAGTGAATGGGCGATCTGCACTTCCTACTATACAACATCTCATAAGGTGCCACTCCAATAGTCGACTAGTAGTTGTTATTATATGAAAATTCTATCAAAGGTAAATATTTACTCCAAGACCCTTCAAAGTCCAATTCACATGCTCTCAGCATGTCCTCCAATATCTGGATAGTCCTCTCAGACTGACCATCGGTCTGAGGATGGTAAGTTCCTTAAAACTTGGAAGTAAAGATAGTGTAATGTCCCAAATTCCCTAATGTGGCTTAATGCCTGGATTAGAGGGCCATAATTTATTTAATATGCAATTATGTGATTAAATGCATGATTATGTGAGTTATATTATTATATGATGATAATTGCATGCATGTGGGCCCACTTCTTATTAGAAGGGTATTTTTGTAATTTTGACCTGTTAAGAGCATGATTGTATATTTATGTGCATGTTTGTGATTTATGGGTGAGACCACATTATTATGTGGATATATTTGAGCTATTCGACATGAGATGATCTTAGGTTGCAAGATTAGCGGTTTGGTCATAACGGGATTAATTACCGGGCTCGGGGTGAGTATGGGGGTAATTTGATGATTAGTACATTACTGGGAATGAACGGGAAATGGGATATAATTTAATAATTATTTTAGAATATTGGGAGTAATGGGAATTGGAGGTCGTTAATTATGATTAACGGGATAGGCGAGAAATGACAGTTTACCCTTGCTAGCCTTAAGAGGTTTTAAATGGCCCTAGGGGCATTTTGGTCTTTTGACCATGGCTGTAGAAGCTTAAGGCAAAAAAATATAGCTCTCTCTTTCACCCTCTCTCTCTCTCTCTCTCTCTCTCTCTCTCTCTCTCTCTCTCTCTCTCTCTCTCTCTCTCTCAATCATCTATCTCTCTCAGGTTGAGATATTGAAGCAAACTTGAAGATTTAAAGCTTGGGAATTAAGGCTTGTGAGCTTAGGGTTGTGTTACAGCCATTGAAGGGGGTTCAATTCAAGATCGAGGTAAGGTTTTTAGTTTAAATTTTAAGGTTTTCTCTGTTTTTAAGGTTAGTTTAAGGCTTGAGAGTTTTGATCTTAGAAGTGGTTATTTGGTGAGGTTTTAAGTGTTTCAAAGCTTAGGTTTTGTTGTTTAAATGTTGGTGATGTCGTATAAATATTTGGCTGTGATTTTGGGATTGATTTGGTTAAGGTTTGGCTGAGTTTGAATTGGGTAAAAGGCAGGGGAGCTGGGTTCGTGGGGTCAAGTCGCGAACGAGTTCATGCAAGTCGCGGCTTGAATGTGTTCCAGAGCCTCCCCTGGTCTCTGTCTAGTAGGCGCGCCGCGACCCATAGGGTGAAGTCGCATCCTGCCCCTGGCACCCCAGACAGGGGCTCTCTATCTTGGGGGCGCACTGCGGCCTTAGGGGGAAGTCGCAGCCTGCCTGCCCTTTTTGTGCCAGGAAGAGTTTTTTTTATCACTTTTAGGCTCATGTTTTCATTTCTCTAAGCTCGGGATCGAATCTACTAACCGTTTTAGTAGGATTCGAGGTCTCGGGAGCGGGTTTTTAGACCATGAACCTTTTATTACTTATTTTATTGATGGGATTTCATATTTGGTTATGACTAGGTGACCGTTAAGAGACTTAAGGACCGATCGTTCTCAAGGGTCATTCTTTTATTATTTCACGCTCGAACCAGAGGTAAGAAAACTGCACCCAGTATGTGACATGCATGCTAATTGATAGTGCTCTATATATGGACATTGACTGCAGTGTAAATGCATAGCAGCTTTGCTTATCTGTGTATGGCACTGGCTTATTAGTCAGGGAACGACAATGGTGTTAGTACTGGTCGTGAAGTCTTGATTTATCAGTTATGATCGGCAGTAGTATTGAGCATTGGTCGTTTGGTATTGGCTTACGAGTAAGAATGACATTAATGTGTTTAACACAAGCCAACATGATTAGATCTAATCAACATGAGCATGAAATTCTTGACCGACCTAAAGGTCAAAGAAAACTAAAGCACTTGTCTAGTCTAAAGGCTAGTTACTTAGAGCCAGAGCCAGAAGGCTCAGGTGACTGAAACGTCATATGGCTTAGGGTGCAGAGCCCCAGAGTGTGACTCATTAGTCACCTATCCAGAGTGTTACTCATTAGTCACCTATCTAGAGTGTGACTCATTAGTCACCTATCTGAATAGGGCTACAAGCCCCAAAATGATTACATGATCATTTATTGATATTGTATACATGCAGTAATAATTTTTCTTGCTGAGCCTTGGCTCACGGGTGCTATGTGGTGCAGGTAAAGGGAAAGAAAATCTCACCCAGCCTTGAGTGGAGAGCTTAGGTGGTGATGTGTATATAAGCGGCAGCTTGACCACCATGGCCAAGGTGTTTCTCAGAGGAACTAGAGTTTAACCTTATTTTTGTCACTTAGGTCGGCAAGTTGTAACTTTTATACTGTAATGACCATTTTGGATTGCAAATAACTTTGTAAACACTTTTATGGGCCCATGTATAGTTTAACATTTTAAATAAAAATATATCCATTCCTTTTTACTGATATTTTCACCCTGGCCTACTAATGACACCTAGATGCACGTTTATAAACAAATGACTCGTTTATCGAGTTAAGCACTATTTAAAGTCCACAGTAACAGTCTTGGAGTAACTGGGGCATTACAGATAGGGTCCCTATCATACATGATAGACCTCGGAGTCCCATGAAGGTGAACTATCTTTCTCACATAGAGATCTGCATACTGGTCAACCGTGTAATTCGTCCTCACTGGTAGAAAGTGAGATGATTTCATATACCGATCCATGATGACCCAGACTGAATCGTGTTGGCCAACTTTTCTGGGCAATCCTACCACGAAATCCATCGTGATGTCCTCCCACTTCCACTCTGGCATATCCAGAGGCTTCAACAGCCCTGCTGGTCTCTGATGCTCCGCCTTGACCTGCTGACAGGTCAAGCACCTTGCCACGTACTCAGTCACGTCCATCTTCATCCCAAGCCACCAATATAAAAATTTCATATCCTGGTACATCTTCGTGGTGCCTAGATGTAAAGAATAAGGGGTAGTATGAGATTCATCCAGAATATCCTGTTTGATCTCAATGTCCATAAGAACGCAGATCCAATCTTTGTATCTCAATAAGCCCATGCCTGACCTGTGTAGTCCTTAGCTACTCCAGCTAGGACGTCTCCTCTGATCTTTCCCAACTGTGGGTCACTCAACTGCTTCTCCCTAATCCTCTCAAAAAGAGTAGACAGCAAGGTGATGTTGGCTAACTGGCCTACCACTAGCTCAATACCTGCTCTAGTCATATCCTCAGCCAACTCCCTAGATATCTTCCTAGAACTATACAACTGTTCCGGACCCTTCCTGCTTAAGGCATCTACTACCATGTTGGCTTTCCATGGGTGATCAAGGATCTCAAAATCACAATCCTTCACCAGCTCTAGCCAATGCCTTTGTCTCAAGTTCAGATCTTTCTGTGTGAATAAGTACTTTAAGCTCTTGTGATTTGTGTATATTTCACACTTCTCACCATATAAGTAGTGCCGCCACACCTTTAGTGCAAAAAGCACTGCTGCAAGTTCCATATCATGTGTGGGGTACCTCCACTCAAACACCTTTAGCTAACATGATGCATAGGCAATCACTTTCCCTGTATACATAAGGACGCAACCTAGGCCCTGCCTCAAGGCGTCACAATAAACCACAAACTTGTCGACTCAAAACTGAAGCGGTGATCAAATTCTTCTTCAGTCTCTCGAAACTGTCCTCACACTTGTCTTACCATATGAATCTCTGATTCTTGCATGTCAACCCTATCAGTGGTGATGCAATCTTGGAAAACCCCTCCACAAGGCATTTGTAATAACCTGCCAATCCCAAGAAACTTCTGATCTCTGAAGCATTCTTCAACCTTGGCCAATCTCTTACCGCCTCAATCTTCGCTGGATCCACCATAATTCTATCCTTACTGACTATGTGACCCAATAAAGTCACCTGTGGCAACCAAAACTCGCACTTCTTTTTAATTTCACATACAACTTGTGCTCCCTCGGCCTCTGTAGTACCAATCTGAGATGTTGCACGTGCTCTGTAATGCCCTAGATAACCAAGACTAGTACACTGTGTAGTTAAAATAGTGCATGACTTGCTAATCAAGTCATTTTATTAAAGATGTGATCCTAAGGTCAACAATTGGAAAGGTTAAAAGATTTTTATCATAAACGGTTAATTTTTCATTAAATTAGATGTTTGGAACATGGGATCCCAAAAACAGGGTTTAAGTGTTAATTTACAGACTCTCAAAATTATATACAATCAGTGGCCACTCTAATTGCAAAATACAAGTTTTACGCCTCTGTCCCTGTACTTCCCTCAGTCATGGTGGATGAGCAGCTGAAAATGTACACCTCGCCCCCAGAGCTCTCCAACTCATGGTTGATCCAGCTTACCCTTGCCTTTACCTGCACCACGTAGCACCCATGAGCCAAGGCCTAGCAAGAAAACCAAAACAACAATTACATGTAACAATAAGAATATTCAATCAAGATTATCTCATATAAACATAAAACAGAGTACAGATATTCAATTAATCAATGACAATCACATAATCTCAAGTAATCAGGGTTGGTACCCTTAGGCCAATCCCCTTGTTGATCTAGTTGGCCCTGGCTCGCTTAGGTCGGGCCGCGCTCAATACGTTTACCATTAGCCCCAGCTCCCTTAGGCCAATCTTCTGTGTATGACAAATCAATCTTACAAACACATAATACAAGCAATCAATATTTGGCAATCTCAGTCTTGTTCACAACAACAAAGGGTGCAGTCTTCTTACCTTAAATTCCGAGCGGAGATAATAGAGCGGTCTCGAGCACGATCCTCAGTCATGAGCCTTGGCGATAAACCTAGTTATAGTGGCCAATGAGTAACTATTAACTTCCAATCCAAATAAATTCTTTGGAGATAAAGACTAGCCTCTGGGACCTCAATTTTTACTAAACCAGGTAGTAGAAATTGTCTTGAGCGCCTAGGTTTGAGCCTGCGAGCCTTACCAAACCTAGAACCCGACCTAAGGCAAAAATCCCTAGGCGGGTTGCAACCTGGCCCCAAGGGTCGCGACTTGCCCCCAAGTTAGAGGCTATACCTCCTAGCCTCAAGGGATCGCGGCTTGCCTCTTAAGGTCGTGGGGTGCCCCCAAGTCGGAGAGCATACCCAGGCCTTTCGGGCACACGCGCCGCGGTGCCACAAAGCTGGGTCGCGGCGCGCCCCCTCCGAACCCAGAAATTCTGGGTTTTCTTCACACTTCTCCCATCCAAATTTTCCCATAATTCAACTCAGAAGAACCTCCCAACCAAAGCAATTTTTAGCTATGAATCTAAGACTTTTAATCATCCAATTAAACACAAAATCACAACAATACATACTGAAGTTTCTACCCCAAATCATCAACTATTTATTACCCAAAACCCAGTCTAACTCCACACTAATACTAGAATTTCTTTCATGACCAGTGATAAGGAACTTACCTCAATTATGATTAAATTTCTTCAAGCTACAACCTCCAATCTTTGAACTTAAGTCCCAGCTAAACCCCCTGGTTTCCAAAGCCTCAATTCCTCCAAATTCCTTCCAAAAATCCAGCTTCAAGCTTAAACTTTTATGCCCCTTTCTTTTCTTCCCTTAGCTTCAAAGTGTAAAGAGAGTGAGAGAGAGAATCATGAGGGGGAAGGAGAGTGAAAAATTAGAGTGTCTACTACCTTCTGAATTAATCCTAAATGTTTGTTGAGTATATCCTTTCCTTAACTAAAGACTCTTTTGCCCCTCAAGCCTACTAATCCTATAAGAGTACCGAAGGGTAAAATGGTCATTTCACTCTCGATTCCCGCTAATTCCTCAAGTGTTCCTACTATTAAATAATTAACCCTATCGTGACCCATTAATTACCAAATACTTATTCAATATCTAATAAATCCCAAAATATTCTCCAATTTCCCAAAAATACCTCTAGGCTCCCATCAAGCCGGGTATTAAACCTCGTTGTGACTATTTCGCTAATCCGCTCACTAAGACCGTCTTGAGCCATATACTGCAAATATATCCACATAATAATGTGGTCTCAACAATTTATCACAAATAATCACATTTATGCCCTTTACGGGCCAAAATTATAGATATGCCCTTATAAGCTATAAAGGGCCCACGTGCATATCTAATACTCATAAATATGCATATAATATATCCATATAATCATATTAATCATGCATGCCACATAATCATGCATTTAATCATCTAATCACACATATACCAATTATGCCCTCCCGACATGCTAATAAAGGCCCTTAAGTCTTATTAGTGAATTTTGGGTCGTTACAACTATCCCCTCCTACTGAGAATTTCGTCCTCGAAATTTACCTGAATACTTCAAGATACTGATCCTGCATCACTGACTCAAGTTCCTAGGTCGCTTCCTCGACCCTGCTATTCCTCCACAATACTTTGACTAGATGAATCATCTTGTTCCGTAGAACCATGTCTTCCCTATCTAAGATCTAAACCAGTCGCTCCTCATATGAGAAATCCATCTGGAATCCCAAGTCCTCATACTTCAACACATGAGTCGTATATGAGACGTACTTCCAAAGCATAGAAATGTAGAATACATCATGAATTCCCGATAATGACGATGGTAGTGCCAATCTATAAGCCACCTGCCCGATCCTCTCCAAGATCTCAAAAGGTCCAATAAACCTAGGGCTCAACTTGCCTTTTTTCCCAAACCTTCTCACCCCTTGCAGTGGTGAGACTAGCAGAAACATGTGGTCCCCTACGTGGAACTCCACATCCCTACACTTAGGATCAGCGTAGCTTTTCTGTCTGCTCTGCGAGGCAAGCATTCAGGCTCGAATCTTCTCTATACATTTCTAAACCATCTCCGGTCCCAAATACTTCCTTTAACCCATCTCATCCCAATGAATGGGTGATCTACACCTTCTTCCATATAACATCTCATATGGAGCTACTCCAATCATTGATTGGTAACTATTGTTGTATGAAAACTCAATCAATGGGAGATACTTACTCCAATACCCCTCAAATTCTATCACACATGACCGAAGCATGTCCTCCAACACCTGAATTTTCCTCTTATATTTTCCATCAATCTAAGGATGAAAGGTCATACTAAACTTTAGCTGAGCCCCCATAGACTTCTGTAAACTACTCCAAATTTTGGTGGTAAAGATAGGATCCCGGTCTGACACTATGGACTTGGGAACCCCATGGAGACGTACAATCTCCCTCATGTACAGCTCTGCATATTGATCCACACTATAGGTCATCTTCACTAGTAGAAAATGAGCTAACTTGGTGTATCTGTCTACTATCATCCACACCGAGTCATGAAGCCCCACTGTCCTGGGTAAACCTCCCACAAAATCCATGGCAATGTCCTCCCATTTCCATTCGGGAATACCCAAAGGTTGTAGCAACCCTGCTGGTCGCTGATGCTCAGCCTTCACCTGCTGACAAGTCAAACACTTGGCCACGTACTCTACTACATCCTTCTTCATCCTAGGACACCAATACAACGTTTGTAGATCCTGATACATCTTCATGGTGCCTGGATGGAGTGAGTATGGTGTAGTGTGGGATTCATCGAGTATATCTCGTCTAATCCCCATATAATTCGGGACACAGATCCGACCTTTATACCGTAATATCCCTGTCTCTGAACTGGAATTGTCCTTAGCCACTCCAACTAGTACATTCCCTCTAACCTCCTACAATGATGAATCAAAAATCTGACCCTCTCTTACCCTCTCCAGAAGGGTCGACTGCAAAGTGATATTGGCCAACCAGCCCACAACCAATTCTATATTCACTCTAGTCATCTCTTCTGCCAACTCTCTCGCTATCTGTGTAGAGCTAAACAACTATCTTGGGCCCCTCCGGCTCAATGCTTTTACCACTACGTTGGCTTTCCCTGGGCGGTAAAGGATGTCACAGTCATAGTCCTTTACCAACTCCAGCCAACGCTTCTGCCTCATATTTAAATCCTTCTGTGTGAATAAGTACTTCAAACTCTTATGATCGATGTATATCTCACACTTCTCCCCATATAGATAGTGTCACCAAACCTTTAATGCGAATACAACCGCTGCCAACTCTAGATCATGAGTAGGATACCGCTGCTCATACTCCTTCAGCTATCTTGATGCATAAGCAATAACCTTCTCATTCTGCATCAGCACACACCCCAACCCCAACCTCGATGCGTCACAGTAGACCACAAACTTCCCTTCCTCCAAAAGAAGATTCAACACTAGAGCAGTAATCAGTCGTCACTTCAATTCCTGAAAGCTATTCTCACACTCATCTGACCAGACGAACTTCAGATTCTTCTGTGTCAATTCTGTCATCAGTGCAGCAATCTTCGAGAACCCTTCCACAAACCGTCTGTAATAACCCGCTAACCCAAGGAAACTTTTAACCTCTGAGGCGTTCCTTGGCCTCAGCCAATCTCTCACTGCCTCCACCTTTCTGGATTCACCTTAATTCCATCTTCACCAACAATATGTCCAAGGAATGTCACCTCTTGTAGCCAGAATTCACAATTCTTAAATTTGGCATACAACCGATGCTCCCTTAATCTCTGCAAGACCTGACGGAGATGTTGTTCATGATCTACCTCTGAACCGGAGTAAACTAAGACATCGTTGATGAAGACAATCACAGACTGGTCTAAGAAGTCGTTGAACACCTTGTTCATCAAGTCCATAAATGATGTTGGGGCATTGGTCAAACCAAACAACATGAACAGGAACTCATAATGCCCATACCTCATTCGGAAGGTCATTTTCGTATATCCTCGTCCTTGATCCTCAGCTAGTAATAACCAGATCAAAGATCAATCTTCGAGAACACCGTCTTTCCCAACAACTGATCAAATAGATCATCGATCCTTGGTAAAGGGTATTTGTTCTTTATGGTCAACTAGTTCAGTTCCTAGTAGTCTATACACATCCTCAAAGTCTCGTCCTTTTTCTTCACAGACAAAACTGGAGCACCCCATGGCAAGTAGCTAGGCCTGAAAACCCCAAATCCAGAAGCTCTTGCAGTTGTATCTTCAATTCTTTCAATTTTTCTAGAGCCATCCTATATGGTGCCCTCGACACTGGCTTTTTCCCCAGCGCTAACTCGATGATGAACGGAATCTCCCTGTGTGGCGGCAACCTTGGTAAATCCTCAGGAAACACATCCAAGAATTCACAAACCAACCTGGTATCTCCTGGCCCTACAGGCATAACTTTGGTAGTATCCACCACACTAGCTAGGAAACCTATACAACCTCCCTGTAATAGGTCTCTAGCTCTCAATGCTGATATCATGGGTACGCGGGGTCCATGCACCGCACCCACGAAAACAAAGGGATCCTCTCCCTCAGGCTCAAAAGTCACCATCTTCTTCCTGTAGTCTATAGTAGCCCCATACCTGACCAGCCAATCCATCCCCAAGATCATATCAAAATCATCCATACTCAACTCAATCAAGTCTACTGATAGTTCCCTACTATCCACCATCACTGGCAGTGCTCTAATCCATCTCCTAGAACTACCAGTTTCCATGTAGGCAGTATAGTTCCAAACCCCGCAGTATAATACTCACTAGGTCTACACAATCTATCAATTACCTTACTAGAAACAAACAAATGTGTAGCAACAAAGTCAATCAATACAGTATAAGAAGAGCCAGCACTAGAAAGCTGACCTGTCACCACCGAGGGATTAGCCTCGGCCTCTGCCTACATCAAGGTGAACACTTGAGCTGGAGTCAAGTTGTCCACTTCCTTGCCTCCTCTTTATTTGCAATTGGGCAGTCTTTCTTGAGGTGTCCCACCACCCCGCACAGATAGCAAGCATTTGCCCGACATTCTCCCAGATGGCGCTTCCTGCTCCTCGTGCACTCAGGGTAACTCCTCCATGTCTCATCGCCTCCCTGGTGGCCACCCTGAACACCCCGACCCCTCCTATCAGGACCAGCAGTGGTCGAAGTGTCAGGGATCTTCCTCTTCAAATCACTGGGGCCTCCGCCCCTACCGAACCCTGTGGATGGAGGCACTGCCCTTCTAACATCCCGTCTCACAACACTCTCCCTCCAAATCTTGTTTTCTACCACTTCAGCAGTAAGTGCCTTCTTAATCGCCTGGGCATAAGTGGTATGCCCAGGTACCGATGTAATCCTCACATCCCGGGCTATCATAGCATTGAGCCCTCGGACGAATCTGTCCTGCCTAGCCACATCTGTAGGCACCAAGTCTGATGAAAACTTTGCTAGCCTATCAAACTTCAGGGCATACTCTGTAAATATCATGCTGCCCTATACCAGTCCTGTGAATTCATTTATCTTCGCGGCCCTGATGGCAACATTGTAATACTTTTGCTTGAACAGATCTCTGAACCCATCCCAACTCAAAGTATAAATATCTTTGGTCTGTGATGTCACTTCCCACCAAATATGGGCATCCTCTCTAAGCATATAGGTGGCACAGGCCACCCTGTCATTACCTTATACCCTCATGAAATCCAAGATAGAAGTAATCATACTCATCCACTGCTCAACCCTTAGTGGATCTGGTCCTCCCTCAAAGGTTGGAGGATGTTGTCTCCTGAACCGCTCATACAATGGCTCCCACCTACTCCCAACCTTGGGTGTCTATATAACTGGTGCCACAATAGGTGCAGCACTCCCTGACGGAGCATACTATCTCAGAAGACGGATCTACTCTTCCTGGCTCTATAATCGAGCTTGAATGTCTGCAAGTATCTACTACCAGTTCTCAGGGACTGGCAGAGGGTTCTAGCCCTGGTCATCATCTCTAGCCTCAGACCCTGTGCTAGCTAGTCGTATAGATCAGCTTGGACGCATAGCTATCCAAGTTTATCTGCAATTAATGACTCGGGGGTCAGACAATGATGACAGGGTAACAATCTTTCCATAGTCCACCATTGAACCTCAACCAACCACAAGCAATCAAGATGCAAACAATCATTCAAATATCCATTCACATGTAGTAGCAATGCTAATAAGCATGCCCCAAAATAGTCACACAACAGTTAAGGGCCAGGCCCTATCAGTATCTCATGCTCCCTATTAGCCATGCAGATTAAAGCATTTACATTTCATTCAAAAACTTAAGCATGTAATCACATATATATAATTACCGAACCCTGACTCGAACTTGTCTTTAGCGGCGAATGTACATGTCCAGCCAGTCTTCAGGAACCCTTAAACCTAGACCGCTCTGATACCAAGTTGTAATGCCCTGGATAACCAAGACCGTTACATTGTGTAGTTAAAATAGTGCAGGACTTGCTAATCAAGTCATTTTATTAAAAATGTGATCCTAAGGTCAACAATTGGATTAGGGTTAAAATATTTTGATCATAAACGGTTAAGTTTTCATTAAAATATATGATTGGAACATGGGATCCCAAAATAATGGTTTAAGTGTTAATTTACAAACTCTCAAAATTATATACAATCAGTGGCCACTCTAATGGAAAAATACAAGTTTTAGGCTTCTTTCCCTGTACTTCCCTCAGGCGTGGTGGACGAGCAGCTGACAATGTACACCTCGCTGCCAGAGCTCTCCAACTAATGGTTAATCCAGCTTACCCTTGCCTTTACCTGCACCACGTAGCACCTGTAAGCCAAGGCACAACAAGAAAACCAAAACAACAATCACATGTAAAAATAAGAATATTCAATCAAGCTTATCTCATATAAACATAAAACAGAGTACAAATATTCAATTAATCAATGACAATCACATAATCTCAAGTAATCAGGGTTGGCACCCTTAGGCTGAGCCCCCTATTGATCTAGCTGACCCTGGCTCGCTTAGGTAGGGTCGTGCTCAATACATTTACCATTAGCCCCAGCTCCCTTAGGCCGATCTTCCGCGTATGACAAATCAATCTTACAAATACATTATACAAGCAATCAATATTTGGGAATCTTGGTCCTGTTCACAAACACACAGGGTGCAGTCTTCTTACCTTGAATTCTGAGCGTAGATAATATAGCGATCTCGAGCACGATCCTCAATCCTGAGCCTTCGCGATAAACCTAATCACAGTGGCCAATGGGTAATTATTAACTTCCAATCTAAATAAATTCTTAGGAGATAAAAACTAGCCTCCGGGACCTCAATTTCTACTAAACCAGGTAGTAGAAATTGTCCTGAGCGCCTAGGTTCGAGCCCACGAGCCTTACCAAACCTAGAACCCGACCTAAGGCAAAAATCCCTAGGTAGGTCGCGACCTGGCCCCAATGGTCGTGACTTGCCCCCAAGTCAGAGGCTATACCCCCAAGACTCAAGGGGAGGCAAGCCATAACTTGCCTCTTAAGGTCGCGGCGTGCCCCCTCCGAACCCAGAAATTCTGGGTTTTCTTCATACTTCTCCAAGCCAAATTTTCCCATAAATCAACTGAGAAGAACCTCCCAACCACAACAAGCTTTAGCTAAGAATCTAAGACTTTTAATTATCCAATTAAACACAAAATCACAACAATACATACTGAAGTTTCTACCCCCAAATCATCAGTTATTTATTACCCAAAACCCAGCCTAATTCCACACAAATACCATAATTTCTCAACATGACCAGTGATAAGGAACTTACCTCAATTATGATTGAATTTCCTCAAGCTACAACCTCCAATATTTGAGCTTAAGTCCCATCTAAACCCCTTGGTTTCCAAAGCCTCAATTCCTCAAAATTCCTTCCAAAAGTCCAGGTTCAAGCTTAAACTTTTCTACCCCTTTCTTTTCTTCCCTTAGCTTCAAAGTGTAAAGAGAGTGAGAGAGACAATCTTGAGGGGGAAGGAGAGTGAAAACTCAGAGTGTCTACTACCTTCCGAATTAATCCTAAGTGTTAATAGAGTATATCCTTTCCATAACTAAAGCCTCTTTTTCCCCTCAAGCCTACTAATCCTCTAAGAGAACCAAAGGGTAAAATGGTCATTTCACTCCCGATTCCTGCTAATTCCTCAATTGTTCCTACTATTAAATAATTAACCCCATCGTGTCCCATTAATTACCAAATACTTATTCAATATCTAATAAATCCCAAAATATTCTCCAATTTCCCAAAAATACCCCTAGGCTCCCATCGAGCCGGGTATTAAACCCCGCTGTGACTATTTCGCTAATCCGCTCACTAAGACCGTCTTGAGCCATATACCGCAAATATATCTACATAATAATGTGGTCTCAACAATTTATCACAAATAATCACATTTATGCCCTCTACGAGCCAAAATTATAGATATGCCCTTATAAGCTATAAAGGGCCCACGTGCATATCTAATACTCATAAATATGCATATAATATATCCATATAATCATATTAATCATGCATGCCACATAACCATGCATTTAATCATCTAATCACACATATACCAATTATGCCCTCCCGTCATGCTAATCAAGGCCCTTAAGCCTTATTAGTGAATTTTGGGTCGTTACATGCTCTGTCTCTGACTGAGAGTATACTAATGTACCGTTGATAAAGATGATCACAAATTGATCCAGGTAATCTTTGAACACTCTGTTGATTAGATCCATAAATGATGCTGGGGCATTAGTCAATCCAAATGACATCACCAAAAACTCACAATGCATGTACCTGGTGCGAAAAGTTATCTTCGGTATATCCTCCCCCCTAATCCTCAGCATGTGATAATCAAATCGAAGATCTGTCTGGGAGAATATTGTCCTACCCTATAACTGATCAAATAGATCATCGATTCTTGGCAGAGGATACCTGTTCTTGACTGTCAACTTGTTCAGTTCTCTATAATCGATACACATCCTCAGAGAACCATCTTTCTTCTTCGCGAAGAGAAATGGTGCGCCCCATGGCGAGAAACTGGGCCTGATAAAACCCAAGTCTAGTTACCCATGTAGTTGAACCTTTAATTCCTTTAGCTCTGCTGGAGCCATCCTATAAGATGCCCTAGACACTGGCTCTATCCCTGACGCCAATTTAATCACAAACTATATCTCCCTGTGTGGAGGTAACCCTAGCAGATCCTCTGGAAACACATCTAGAAATTCACAGACTAATCTATCTGTGTTGGTCCCACTGGCACGACCTGAGTGGTATCCACCACACTAGCTAAGAACCCTATGCATCCCACTGCAATAGGTCTCTAGCTCTAAGTACAGATATCATAGGTATACGAGGTCCATGCACAGTGTCAATGAATACAAAGGGGTCCTCACCCTTCAGCTCAAAGGTTACCATCTTCTTCTTGCAATCTATCTTTGCCCCATACTTCTCTAGCCAGTCCATACCCAGAATTATATCAAAGTCAGTCATAACCAACTTTACCAAGTCAACTGACAACTCTCTGCCATCCACTATCTCTGGTAGTGATCTATCCCATCTCCTAGAAACCGTTAACTCCCTAGTAGGTAGCATAGTACCATAACCCACAGGATAAAAATCACATGGTCTACATAATCCATCAATAATCCTACTAGTAACAAAAGAGTGTGTAGCACCTGAGTCAATCAAAACAGTATAAAGGGTCTGAACACTTGAAAGCTGACCTGTAACCACTAAGGGATTAGCCTCAGCCTCTGCCTGGGTCAAGGTGAACACCTGAGCTGGCGTCAGCCTGTCCACCTTCTTGGGTTCCTTCTTTCTAGCTTTTGAGAAGTCCTTCTTCAGGTATCCCACACTCCCACACACGAAGTAGGCCTTCGCCCAACATTTCCCAATATGGTGCCTCCTGCATTGAGTACACTCTGGGAATGCTTTCCAGGTCTCACCACCACCCTTGAGTTGAAACTGTATTTGGAGTCTTTCTCATTTGGTCACTAGCACCTCCGACCCTACCAATGCCTACAAATGGAGGTCCCAGCCTCCTAAGATCCCTTCTGGCCTCCTTCTCACGCCAGATCTTGTTCTTTGCGCTCTCAGTTGTAAGCGCCTTCTCTATAGCCTGTGCATAGGTAGTTATTCCTGGCACAATAGTAATACGAACATCCCGAGCTATCATAGGCTGAAGCCCCAAAGAAACCTCTCTCTTCTGGTCCCATCAGTGGGCACCAGATCCCTGGAAAACTTTGCCAATCTGTCAAACTTCAAAGCATAATCAGTCTCTGTCATGTTGCCCTGAAGTAACTTGCTGAACTCCTCAGCCTTCGCCGCTTTAACTGCGTCATTGTATTATTTCTCATTGAAGAAAGTTCTGAATTCCTCCCATTCCATAGTATTCACTACCCTGGTATGGAATACCACCTCCCACCATATTCGGGCATCCTTTGAAACATGTAAGTGGCGCAGGCCACTCTCTCATTACCACCTACCCTCATGAAATCCATGATGGTGGTTATCATAGTCATCCACTGTTCAGCCCTCAGTGGGTCTGAGCTGCCATAAAAAACTGGAGGGTGTTGTTTTATGAACCTCTCATACAGGGGTTCCCATCTATCTCCCAATTCCTGGGGCTGTACTATAGTTGGTACCTCTGGCTGTAACACTGCCGGTACCGAGGATTGTAGGTTCCCTGCTGGAACATGTTGTTGTCTTAAGAGGAGAATCTCATCTTCCTGCCTCTGCAACCTGGCTTGCATATCAGCAAGCACGTGTTGCCAGTTCTCTGGAGCTGGCGGTGGGGCCTGGCCCTGGTCATTCTCTTCCCTGGCATGTATCTCTTAGCCAGCCAACCTCTTTGATGTTTGAGGAAGCATACTAATAACAATTCCACTCTACAGTGATCAAATCGATCGTTAGGTAAGTAATAACTATACCTCTTGCCGCCTGTGGTCCAAGACCAAACAAACAAACAAATGCAATGCCAATAAGCATGCCAACACGTAATACATTCAATCATGGTGCTAATAAGCACCTCTTGATATTCATCAATAATTAACAAAGCTAATAAGCATTTATGAAATTCATAAGCAATTAACGATGCAAACAATCATGTTCAAGCATTTATACATGTATAGGAATGCTAATAAGCATGTTCTTTAAACCCTGCTAGTAGTAATAGTGCTAATAAGCATTTCCTGGCCTATATGCAAACAACAACGCTAATGATGCTAATAGCGATGCTAATAAGCATGTTCTTTATTATTCATGCAACAGTCAAGGGCCAGACCCTATCAGAAGATCTCATGCTCCCTAATAAGGCATGCAGATAAGGAATAAACATTTATTTTAAATAGTTAAACACTTAATCACATAAGTAGTTACCAAACCCTTAGTCGAGCTTGTCTTTAGTGGCGAGTGTACATGCCCGGCCAGTCTCCAGGAACCCTTAAACCTTGGCAGCTTTGATACCAAGTTGTAACGTCACACTATGTACTTTAAATAATGTTAGACTTGCGAATCAAGTCGTTTGGTTATAAACATGTAACTAAGGTTAATGTTAAGGTTTAGGGTTAAAAATTTTGGTCAAGAAACATTGACTTTTCATTTAAAAGTTTCATACATACAAGGGATCCCAAAATGTTACAAACAGATGTTTAAAAGGGTATATATAAATCAAAAGTTACAACCAGCCGGCCTAAGCAGCAAAATAAGGGATACAACCCTAGTTCCTCTGAGATATCCTCGGCTGTGGTGGACGAGCAGCCGCATATGTACACACTGCCACCAAAACACTCCAACTCATGGCTTGTCTAGCTTTCCTTTTCCCTTACCTGCACCACATAGCACCCGTGAGCCAAGGCTCAACAAGAAAACTTAAACATGTGCATGAATAGTAAATACAGATTCCAAATACATATCTAGCATGCCCAACAGTAATAACTTGCTCATGCATGTATACAATTACAAATAAACGTTCATTGGATCATTCTGGGGCTCGATGGCCTGAATAGATGACCATAAAGTAAACCCGGGGCCCTATGCCCTAGCTATGTGACCATGGAGTCACCTGGGGCCCTATGCCCTAGTTATGTGACCATAAAGTCACCTGGGGCCCTTACCCTTAGCTCTGAGTAACTAGCCAAGAGCTTTGCTTTCAAACGACCATAGGGTCGGCTAATGTAATAGTGCACCACTGATTGGGCCTAAGCCTCTCGACCAGCGCGCAACGTGCTATCGCTGCCCTTGACTAATAAGTCAAGGCGTTAATCAGACATTCAGATAACAAGACAATCAGATACAGATACAAATAAGCATACTTCTGACCATACATGTATGCATACATATAAATCATGGTATCTTAACCAATCAAACACAAACACAGTAATAACCATGTTCCTTAATGAGGTCAATCCCTACCTATGCAAACAAGGAAAGCCTTCATTAAACAATTGTCCAGATACAGAGCATTGAAGCATAACCTAATTCACGTTCATTCTTTGGGGCTGATCCCTATATATAGTTATAATCAACAATCGGGCCAACCCCTAATCACATATATCACGTATTGGGTGCAGTTTTCTTACCTTAGGTCCGAGTGCAATGTGTATTAAGAATGACCCTCGAGCATGATCCTGGTTCCGAGCCCCTAACGGTAACCTAGTCACAACCAATAGATAATCTCGTCAAAACGAGCGAATAAAGGCTTCCAGACTGATACCTAGCCGCTAGGATGTCGAATTCTACTAAATCGGGTAGTAAGATCAACCCCGAGCCCTTAGGTTCGAGTTCCCGCACTCAAAAACCCTCCCGAGGCTCAAAACACTTCAAGCGTTACGAGTTAAAACAAATGAGTCGTAGCCCACCCCAAGTTAGAGAGCCCAAGCTCTCCTCTGCTTCGACACATGTCGCGGCACACCCTAACAGGCATCGCGACTCAAATGGCCCAAAGGCACCTACTTCTCCCAGTGTTCAAGAAAGTTGCGGCGCCCCAAGAACAAGGCTGCAGCTCGACATGAAAACCATATTTTTTTTCTCCATTTTACTCATGTCAAATCCCTCCAAAAACCTATCCCAAAATAGCTAAAACTCAAAATTAAATTCCCCAATCAATTCAGTATCCCAAAACCATCAAAACCCAAGCAAAAGCTTGGCCAAAACCCCATCAAATTCCCAACTCAAAACTAAGTTTCTAAAACTCCAAGAACTCAACGAAAACCAGAAACACACAGAGATTTAGGGCTAGAAATCATTACCACTGTTACCCCAATCGACTGTAAGTCTTTCCCCAAGCTAACCCGAGCTTAAGCTAACCTTGATTCTCCTTAAACTGCAAGAATTCCCAAGGAATTTTAAGAAATTCTGTGAACGAGAGAGAGAGAGAGAGAGAGAGAGTTGAACGTTTTCCTCTGTTTTTGGAGTTTTGTGTGGTTTACTTAAACTCTAAGTAACCTTAAGCATATCTCGAGGCTCAGGGTACCAAAAACATCCCCAAGGGAAAAATGGTCAAAACTCCCAGAATTCCCTCCTAATCTCATAATACCAAATATATCCTCAAATATTCATTCCCATTACCCGATAACCTAGTAATGTACTAGATACCCGAAATACCCCTTGACTCACCCCGAGTCGAGTATTAGGTCCTGTTGTGACTTTCCTGCTAACTTGCTCCCTGGGATCATCTCATGCCAAGTAACCCAAATATATCCACATAATAGTGTGGTCTCACACATATATCACATATATTCCAAATATACCCATAATAAGCCAAATTACAAAAATTGGCCTTCTAATAATAGAAGGACCCACATGCATATTTAATACACCTAAACATGCATATCTAGTCATATTATCATATAACTCACATAATCACATACTTACACGCATATATATATATATCACATACACATATAATTTCCATAAACTGCCATCCTGCCCTCCTAATCAAGGCCCTAAGCCTTATTGGGTAATTTTGGGGCGTTACACGCACCCTGGCCACTTAGGCCGATGTTGTGAATTTTAATAGAAACTTATGGATTTTCTGTTGTGTTTGATTAGTTATGCATTTATTGAAATAAATTATTATATGTTGCATTGTGAAGTTTTCTTGTTGGGCCTCAACTCATGAGTACTGTATGGTGCAGGTAAGGGCAAGGAAAAGGTCGATCAACCATGAGTTGAAGGGCATGGAGCAGTGCGTACATGTTTGACCTACCTGGCCGCCACGGTTGAGGTACTTTTTAGGAGCACAGTAAAATGTCTGATTTTGTTGCTTAGGTCGATTGAGCAGTGAATTTTTAATTGTAAATATGTTTTAAACAATATTTTGGGATCCTAATGTAACTCTTTTATGATCTTAAATGAATGTCCAAACCTTTTATATTGAATTTGTATTAAATGAGTCCTTACTTTAACATAATCACAGTTTTGGATCAAACACCTCGATTAGCGAGTCAAATGCACATTTTAAAACCACATGGTAACAACTCTAGGGTAGTAGGGCGTTACAACTTGGTATCAGAGCATGCTAAGTTTTATGGTTCCTAAAGATTGACCGAACACCGAACATGTACGCTCATCGCCAAAGACAAGCTCGACTCAGAGTTGGTTGGTATTAAGTGAAATATTTGTCTAATTGCTTATATGAATCACTCTATCTGCTTGTAGAGTCCAATAACTTTACTTAGCTAATTGTTTAGTAGTATTATAGTATGTTTAAGTGTTATCTTTGTTACTATGGATTTTTGGTTCAGACCGGGAGTTATTTGGACACTCATAGTAGTACTTATAGATTTTCTAAGTTTAACCTATAGTTTAAGAATATTAAGTATAACCTAAGGTTTGATTAATGTGTCTGATATTAAGGATTATATTATTATATTATAAGGTTTAGACATCAACCAATAGTATTTTAAGCACATGTTTTGAATGGTAATTAAGGATTAAGTATTTTTGAGGATTAAATTAAATAAGGGTAAAAGTTTGAATGTATAGGGTCAGTCAGCAGCTTTGAGCACGTTGAGGGCTTAGTCAAGGCTGTTTACTCCATTCAAACTCAGCTAAAAATGTGTAAATTCGTGTTTAAATATTCAGCGTATGCCGATATATCGCAGCTATAGGGGGCGATATATCGCAGCACATAGATACGGAAAACACGAATCGATGCACGGTCGCCTCGGGAACAAAGGTCCAGGCGATATATCGCCTATAGGGGGCGATATATCGCCTCCACCAGCATGTTTTCAAATACATTTGAATTCTTTTCCCTTCAGCCATTCAAACTCCTTCAACAGTCCAGCATCTTCTGAACGAGTCTTCAGCCTCTGCTGAACGATTATTCAAATGATTTTCACCTAAAAAGCCATTATTTTTATTCAAGTAAAATCAAGATATTTTCATTCCCAAACTCTATAAATAGGACCTAGTACCCAGCCATTATTCACCATTTGCTCTAAGTTCAGAGGCTGCTAGTGTTAAGTGAGTGTGAGAGTGTAAACACTTGGTTTGGGGAAAAACTATAAGCTTAAACATCATAAGCTTATCAAACACTTTGGGAAGTGAGTTCTATAGTATTTCGGTGAAGGTTAGATTGATCTTGCAATCTTTGAGGTAAACCCAAAACTCTAGTTCTTTTCTGTATTTTTATGTTATTTCCTTTCTCAAAACCTTCTACTCAGTCCCCTAACCTTATTCTTATTTTGGTTAGGGAATCCAAGCTTTTAAGCATATAAGTCGGTAAGTATGTTTTCTATGGTTTAGTCTTTCCATCTCTTTCATTTCATCTCCTTTCTTTAGACTTACTCTTTCTTATGGTTTTAGGAGTCTTCCAACAATCCCAACTCAGTCCATAATCTCGGTAACTTTGGTAAGGAAATAGGCTAGAATCAACATGTTATGTGCTTATGTTATCTATATGTTTTTATGTTATTAAAAGTGTTATGATATGTATATGTGTATGTTTGTAGGCTTGGGCATATGACCCATATGACTAACAAGACCCCAAATGGGTTATGGGCATATGACCTACTTAGCTAGTAGGACCCCACTAATCCCATGGGCATATGCTTGTTTAGTCTATGGGACCCCAAGTAATAATGGCCATTATAATAAGTGTATGTTATATGTATTATGTTAAGTCTTTATGTTTTCTTATGAAATTATGTATGTGACTTTGTGTTAGATTTTCCTTACTGGGCATTAGGCTCACTCCTTTCTGTTTATGTGCAGGAAAATAAGTTTAGAGGCGGAAAGATTCGTGACGCTTGGAGAATGTGTATCGATGATGAATGGAGTCAAGGGGCCGAGCGTTATTCGATTCGAGGATATAGTCTCCTTTTATGTTTTTATGGTTTTTATGTGTATTTTCCGCATTATGATGTAATGTCTTTTATTTTAAACCATGTTTTGTTTTAAAGACAATGGGATCCCAAAATCCTTCTTAGTATTCTGTTTATTTGTAAATAACTCTTATTTTTCAAGTTACTCAATAAATTATGGTATTTTCGTAAAAATGTAAGTTTTATGTATAGTTTCGATAATGGTCCAATTAGTCTAGATTAGTGGGTCATTACACTGCTCGTTGATATAGAAAGAGTATGACACATATAAATTTATTTTGTGGGAGTAAGGTTTGATAATTGATGCATTAAGCATGTTGAATGCAGGCTACCAGGGAAAGGCCTCTAAGGGTGTCGTACTCACCCGCTCGGTTAAGACTGTGAACCTGGTGCCTGGTAACGCACCCTCACCGGCTAAGGCCGCTGTTTTGAATTTTAATAGAAACTTATGGATTGTCTGTTATGTTTTATTAGTTGTGCCTATATTGAAATAAATTATTATATGTTGTGCTGTGAAGTTTTCTTGTTGGGTCTCGATCACGGGTGCTCTATGGTGCAGGTAAGGGCAAGGAAAAGGTTGATCAACCATGAGTTGGAGAGCATGGAGCGGTGCGTACATGTTTTGCCTACCTAGTCGGCACGGTTGGGATACTTTTGAGGAGCATAGTAAAATGTCTGATTTTGTCACTTAGGTCGACTGTGCAGTTACATTTGAATTGCAAATATGTTTTTAACAATATTTGGGATCCCAATGTAACTCTTTTATGATCATAAATGAATGTCCAAACCTTTTGTATTGAATTTTTATTAAATGAGTCCTTGCTTTAATATAATCACAGTTTTGGGTCTAACACCTCAATTAGTGAGTCAAATGCACATTTTAAAACCGCGTGGTAACGACTCTAGGGTAGTAGGGTGTTGCAAGGGCATTTTGGTCTTTTTGGACCCTTGGGCTGATTAAGCTAAGTGCTGAGGGGATTAGCTTTGTTCGGTACGTTTTCTCATTTTCGAGAGAATGTAGGTTTGATGCTTTTGAAGAGAGGTTCTTTAATTCTAAGCCATATTTGGTGGGATTTGGAAGCTTATGGCTGGGAATATGAGGCTGCTAGGATTGTATTAGCTACGGTATTTTAATTTTTCTTAAGGAATTCGGAGGTAAGACCCCTGTTTTTGGCATTTCAATGGTGTTCTTGGAGTGTTGAATGTGTTTTGGATCATGAATTGTTAATTGTTCTAGTTTTGAGTATTCTGAAGTGTAGGGTAGGTTTTGCTAGTGATTTGGGGTAGAATTATGGTCGAAACTCTGTTAGAACTCTAGTTGAATCGATTTTGAGTCTAGTTTTTGAGATGGGAAGTCACAGAAATCGCAAGGATTAATTGGGGAAGAACACTTTAATTTTTTTGAGAATTTTTGGGTTTCTAGAGACCTAGCGTGATCTTGCTAGGGTCCCAGAACCTTAGAAATTTGGTTTCAATTTGGGGTTCGAGGCTTAGGGTGTGACCACGCTGGGGTATGGTGCGACCGCGCCAGTACCCCAGGAAGCCCAAACTTTTTGTGGGCGTAACCGTGCTAGGTGCCCCGAAATGGTGTTTTTCTAAAGTTTTATGTTTTAAGCTCAGGTTTCCTAGGAATGGTTTCAGGGGCCCACTTGGGGGATCGAGGGACGTTCCTATCATCTCATTGCTTGAGAATAGTGGTTCAAAGAGTTAGGTTGTGTATTGGAACTCAGGATCTAGATTTGATCTTTGATATGTGTATACTCACGTTGTGACTAGGGTTTCCACGAGGTTCAGGACAAGGATCGCACTTGGGGTCGTTTCACCATTCGCGCATGACTTGAGGTAAGAAAAGCTGACATGTGTACATAGAGCGGGCTTTAGGCCTATTGTATCTAGAAGTGTTTATGACTGCATTAACTATGAGCGAGATGGTGTATGGGTATTACATACCTTGAGTGCTTGTGAGTATGCAACCATTATTATGACTTTAGTGCCAGGAGACGCACAATATTAGGCATCGACTGTACATATGGTGTTGGTGATGCAAAGTATGAGGTCATTACCGTAATCCTAGTGCCATGAGACGCACTAGATCAGGCATCGACCGTACATATGGTGTTGGTGATGTACATTGCTTGATATTGATTAATATAGAATATTATGCTAGTTATCGATTATATGTGTGGCCATTATTTTTAAATTATGTGAATTGCTATCTATATCAGTTGTTATATGTTTCATGCTATAATTATTACGCATGTCGTGAGAAACTTTCTTGCTTGGCCTCGGCTCACAGGTGCTCTATGGTGTAGGTAAGGGCAAGCTAGATGTATCAGCCATGAGTTGGAGAGCTTTGGAGCGGCGTGTAGATATCCGGCCAGCTCGGCTGCCACGGTTGAGTAGTATGAGGGACTTGGGTTACCACACTGATTTTTCCGCTTAGGTCGGCTATCCTTGTAACTTTGTGTGTAATACTTTTCATTTAAAAACTCTTGTTGGGATCCCCTGGAAACATTTTGCATTTTAAATAAAAAAAAAATTATACCTTTTGACTGAAATTTTTAATACCTAACCTTGAGTTAGTTTTAATTACACTTTCAAGTCCAAATGACTCGTTTAACGAGTTAAACACTATTTTTTAAACACATAGTGTAACCGTCCTGAATTAGTATGGTGTTACAGAATGCATGAACAAATTAGAGAAATTTCATGGGAATAATATCCAAACTTTGATTCAATAACTTAAAATGGATCCATCAATACTCTAGAAAATATGTTTAGTTCATGATCACAAACATTAAACCAATAACATTCATGTTCATAAATAATTAAACTAAAAAGAAAAGTAAGAGGAAAAAAAACTAGATTAGATGTTCTATTTGGCTTGAATTCTTCTTCTCCTTGTTCTCCAATGTATTCTCTACCTCCAAGATGTTCCAAAAGTCCATTTCATGAAACCCTAAGTTTATATTTATAGTCCACTAGAAACTACTTCAAAAATTGCATTTAAAATTGGTTAAAATTGGAATCTATGCGCAAGGCGTAATGGCGCCTGAAGCTCCGACTCGAGGCTCGCAAAATGTAATTGGCAGCAGTCTAGGCGCAATGCCGCCTCTCGGGTCACTTTCTAGTAGACTTGATTTTTTTTAGCTCGTTTCACTTCTCAGTTTCGACACTTCTCAGTTAAACATGCATAACTTTTTCACCCAAACTCCAAATATAACGATTTTAAAAGTTATGGAAAGTTGAGAAAAAGATATTCAACTTCTATTTATAAGAGTTTTTCCATAATATAAAGGAATAATGGTCAAATTTTGGCTTAAAGTTCTAAGTTGGCAAGAAAATCATCAATTAAGTTTATTCCTGCAAACTTAAGATAATACATCAAAACTAAACAAAAACTTAAGGATAATATAGTAACTCATAGTTTTAAACATAAGAATGAGTGTAAAAATATGCACTCATCACTTGCCAATGCACAAAGTTATTTGCTTCAAATCGGTCAAGCCTAACAAAATCTTGTGTCATGAATTTCAATGCAGAAAATGAAGAAGAATCTTTCATTTTAATGTAGAATATGACAAACCAAATAATAGAGAATTTGATTGTTGAGGGAGAGTAAAGGCCTCCAAACAAAGAATACTTGCACATCTGGAGGTAAGTCAATTCTATATTTATGTTTATTCTATTCAATTATAAATAATATTTACTAATAAATGTTTGTAATTTAGGATGATTTGTTTGATATCAGGCGTACCAGATATGGACCGGGGCACATGCCTGGGATCTTGAGAGGCATTGATACATCATGTGCCAAAAATTATTTTGATTGGAGGTACAATATTAAGGAACATGTAATGAATAATAGGCCAGGAAATCGTTATGGTGGTTGCACAGATACGCAGTGGCAAAAAGCCATTGAGTTTTTCCAACGCCCAGATGTGATGGTATTATATTTTTTAACTTAACTCTCTTAATTTAATATATTACTAACACTAACTTTTTGCAGAAACATTATGGGGTCAACAAGGAAAATAGGAAGAAAAAAAAAAGAGTTCAACTACGGAGGTTCTCAGTCCATCCCAGTGTTGCACTACAAAAAAGTGAGTTAATTAAATTTTTTTAAGATTATTTTTCTTATTTACGTTTAATTATTTTTTTTAAAAAAATAAATAATTGCGTGGCAGTGCAATTTAGAGACTGACAACTTGAGCCGATCCTGGATAGCTGGATGAATACTCACCACAAGATAGGCACAGGGTGGATGACAGAAACAACCAAAAAATCTGGGTATGTTAAGTTTTTTTAAACATTTTTAAAATTTTTAATTGTTTATTTACAATACATAATTACATTATATATTGTATCATATGATGAATTGCATGCATATCGCGACACACAGCAGACACAATCAATTGCAATTGAGAGTTTCACACCAATTTCGAGCGCGCCTGAAGATGACAACTTGTCTTTGGTACAAACTGTCTTCGAAAAATGACGTGGCCACCAAAAAGGATATGGTCGTATCCTTAACATAAGAGACCAAGCTCCATTTACTACTGATCCTCCACAAACTAGAGATGAATAGATTGTTGAGATGAGATAGCGTCTTCGGCAATTAGAGGAGCACATCCGAACTCATTGTATCACCACAGGACCTCAATGTGTCCCATCACCACCTGATGATCCCAATATTGGAGGACCGAGTCAGTAGGAGGACTTATGTATGAGTTTTATTTTTATAGACTATTATATTTTCATCTTTAGGACAACTCTTTATTTTGATTGAGCAAACGTACCCTTATGTTTTTATTTAAATGTTTAATATAAGTGTTTTAATTTTAATCTATCATTTTAGTTTTAATTCAAATTAAATCAATAAATAAATTATGCACCAATAAAAAAAAATCTCAATTCAGTCTATACTGAGGACATTGTCCTTTATATAGCCCCACCATATGACAAAGTTGGACATGCTCTACCGACGATATTGTCTCTGGTATACCGAGAACAGTTGTCTTCGGTATAGGCTATACCGAGAACATATTTAATATCCTCGATAGAAGTTTACCTCTACCGACGAGGATGTACCGAGAACATGTTCTCGATAGAAGTTGCATCGAGAATATTCGGGCTTCTACCAATGACTTTTGTTCTCTGTATAGATCTTGTTTTTGTAGTGACATACAGAGAGTAACTCGACGGCTAAGACATAGTGTGGTGTATGTGGTACCGGTAGGGCATCTAGTCACAACTATCATCTCTGGAAATAGCAACCTTGAGATTGGCAGGAAAAAGAACTATTATAACCCAAGAAATGAGTTTGTTCAATTAAAAATATATTAAAACAAAGAGATAAATTATAATAGTCATACATATGCCCACGTGTAGTAATCACAAAAAAATTAAAAGTTCACACTACTACAGCCTTCTTTAACAAGTAAAAATCCCATAAACTTTCCCAACTTTTATCATTTTTTTTTATTTGTAAAACTAAAAGAAAGCCAAAATCTCTACTTAATGACCCGCACGATTAATCTTTTCTTTCTTTTTCTTTTATTTTATTTTTACAAACCAGCAATCCTCTTCTTTTTTCTTTTTTCTAAACCAGAAGTCTTCTTCTTCTTCTTAAAAGGCAGGAATCCGCTTCTGGCCATGAAGCTTCCCGAAGTTGCGCTATGGAGAACCAGGCTCGTGGGTCTGTGATTGCAGATATCTTTCTCGTGTTCGACCATGAACAACGATGATGTTCCTGTTGATCATGGTTGAAGGAACGCGTGGTAGGCATCTTCTCCGACAGTACTATATAGATGGGAATCAAAGCCTGTTTTTTCGTCAAAATGAGGTTGGTAGAATATATCACGCATCTATAAAATCAACCTAGACGGAAAAAGAGTGGCATTGTGAATTTGAGAGCAAAAGCTTCTCTTACTGAGCAAAATGAAATCAGGGAACCTCGAAACTAGGACGGAGCATAAAATCTGAAAAACCGAAAAAATTGTGTACACCGGCTTTCCGAACACAAAAAAAAACCAAAAACAATTAAACCGAACACCGAAAAAACCGCCAACGACGCAAACTGCTACTATTCGGTCAGTTTAAAAATTTTGTGTGGACCGACCGGCTGAACCGATATCGACCAAACAGTATAAATATAATATTATATAATTATTAATTATTAAAATTATTAAATAAAAATAAAAAATCTGAAATTTTGTTAGGGCACTGAATCTCTTTCTCTCTCTCTATCATATACTCAGTCGCCTCTCTTGTCACTCAGCCAGCCACCCCTCATCTCATCTCATCTCCTCCTTCCTCTCTGTTTCACTCTCCTCCCTCCCAGCCCAAACGAACGGAACAGACTGACCAGACCAGACTCGGCGACTCGGCGGCAGCACGGCCCAGCCGCACAACCACGACCCACGCACACGACTGCTTCATGGACACGGAGCTCTGCCACACTGATTCGTTTCAAAGCTTATAGTCGAGGTACTCCATCATTGAACTACTTGATCTGATCTGATTTTCTCAATATGTAACTATTATAATAGAATATATCCTATTCTATGCTTTTTCCCAATCTTCAAATGTATACCTCTGTTGATCTGAACTGATTTTGTCATTTAAATGTATCTATATTTGAGAATGTTGTGCCTTTCCTTGGTCATTGTATTTCGATTAACACTTTCTGTTTTGTTTGATATTGATTTTCGGTGAACACTGATTGAACTTAATGAAATAATTCTAATAATTATGATGATGATGATGATGATGATGTATTATATATATAATAGGTATGTTTTGTGAATGAATTCTTTAATTTAGAACTTGTTCTTTGTTTGGGCTTAGCGATTCTTTATTCTGTTTGTATACTTAGGGTAGCGATTTATTAGATTTGGGTTCTGTAATTTTGTATGCTATGTAGTTTTTTCCTACTGACATTTATACTTACTTTTTCCCTATTATTAGGTTTATTAAAAATCATAAACACTTGATTGAGATGGCTGGTCAATCGAATCCTCACCCTTCTCTCTTTTCTGCAGAGGAGGTGTCCCTCTCTCTCTCTCTCTCTCTCTCTCTCTCTCTCTCTCTTTAGTTTGATTGGAGTTTTTGATACAAATAAATATATCATATATTTGTTGATTTTGATTTTTTTTGGTTGAATGCTAAGATTGAGTTCATGGGCGAGGATGAAATGATCGAGATTGTGCCCAATATGAGAATGGAACCTCTTACTTTAATTTCAGTATGTTTCTCCATCATTGTCATTTTCGTTATAAGTAATTTTATCAAGTAACTTGTTAGATTTTGATTGTTTTGCAAATTTGTATTTTTGCAGGGGGATTACGGTCCATTCTTTCCGCGGATGGTTACCCAGGTACCCCTTTGGCTTGTAATTGCTTTAAAGAAGAGAGGGAAATGTGCAATTCGACCTCCTTCATGGATGTCAATTGGTGAGTTTAGCTTGTTGATCAATTGTTTTGCAAAAACGCACCAATCATGGCTTTTTCTTAGACCCATCTACTTCATGAAACCCATTTATGTTGTTTTTAGTTTCTAAATAATGTAATTGTGCACTGTACAGTGTTGGTTTTGTATACTAGTCATGTCTTTATGTGATTTATAGAAACTTAGAATACCTCTGCGTTCTGACTATTTTGTTGGAACTTTTGAACAGAAAGCTTGACTCAGATTTTGGAATCAGAGCGGGAGTCTCAACCCTCTTGAAGACCTTGGTATCCTTGAGCTGGCAATATTCCATCACCATCATTATCATCATCATCATCATCATCATCATCATCATCATCATAATTATCATGTCTTTCAATCTTTTCTTTATCTTTATCTCCTAAAGATACACAGTTTTTGCTTATTGGATGAAATTTTTTTTTTTGTAAAAACTTAAAGCAAGAGGTTTATTATTTTGTTTTGACCAGGTTTCTTTCATGTGTTAATTGGTGAAGGATGAAAATATCTAAAGGATGCGTTCCTCATTGATAATTTATTTGTGCATCCTATGGACAATAATCATTTTTTAATTTCATATTCCAAGTTAAACTGGCAAGAAGAAACACAACTTTGATTTATGGGCACATTCATATTATGCTTTATATTTGTTGCTAAAATTGTGTCTATAAATACGTAAATATGTAAATAGATCATTAATATGGATAACGAGAAAAATTTAGCAGAGATGATGAGGGAGTGGTTAGAGTATATTAAATCTCGAGATAACTAGTTGAATTCTAAGATTGTAGTTTAGTAGCTTTATTTCTCTTAAAAGTATCATGTAGCATGTGTCATACATTATAATTTTATTCTTTCTTTTGTCTTAGGAGCAAGTGGTCATGGTTGCTTGATGCAGGCCATGAAATATGAATGCTGGATTTTGGATTGGACTTTGTTTTCTATCTATTCTTTTGAACTTGATTTGTGTTGTTGTAGTCGACAAGACTTAGATTTAATTTGTGTTGTAATGGACTATGGACTTTGGACTTAAAGTTTAAACTTTAACCATGTGTTGAGATTTGTGGTTGTAGGCTTTTGGTTTTAATTGTGTTGGCTTTTGGTTTTAATTGTGTTATGTCTTGGATTGGACAATAGACATTGGAGTATTGGACTTTTGATGATGTGTTGTGATTTGAGGTTATGTTATGCTCTTATGGACTTTTACTTATGTTTCAAATTTGTGAATGTAATTATGTTCTATGTATTTATGTGTTAAAAATGCGCATAAATGGATTCCAACAATCCAAAAAAATTTAGTTTTTTTTAACTAAAACTTTCTCAAAAAAAAAAATATTGGAACCGACCAAATCGCGGTCCAAAACTATGGTCAGTTTTTTTCTTTAACTAGTTTGGTCGGTTGGTTTTGGGATTGCGCCAATTTGGAGCAAAAATCGAAATCTGGATTTAATAATATGAAAAAACCGTCAAAACCAACCAATGTTCAGCCCTACTCCAAAAAGACCATATAAAATAAAAAAATATATGGTCCCTTTCCTGCACCCCATTCTCTTACTAAGCAACAATCTAGCGCAGACAACCCCACTATAACATGACCCCACAAGCAAAAGAACAGCCAACCACATCAATCTATTAGGGTGTCCAGCCGTGTGACCCTTTAAAGGGGGTATAACGAGAATTTACCAATAATATATGTAGTAATAATTATTGGCAAATTCTCAGGCCCACCTCTCTAGAGGGGCACACCGGTGCACCCTTATTGTTTTAGGCTCGGAAAGTATTTTGGGCGAATTTCTTTTTTATGATTATGTACATTGTAGTTATTTAGAGCATCTTATTTCAGAAAATTCCAAATAATTTACAGTGCTGGAAATAAGGTTCAAATATGTTACTTTCCACGCGCATAAAAATAATTAGTCATGCATGCAACAATTTGTTTTGAACCTAGTTTTCGACATTGTAAATTATTCGAAATTTTTTGAAAATTTGCAGTATGCTCTAAATAACTACAATATACACGGTTATAAAAAAATTCGCCGAAAGTAATTCCTGAGTAAAAAACACCATGAGTACACCGGTGTGCCCTTTCTTGGGGTGCAACGGAGAATTCCTCATAATTATTTAAGGGAAAATACCAATTTGGCCATTGTGTTTTGCCCGAATACTCGATCGGCCCCTATGTTTTGTTAAATGACAAAATAGACATTGTGTTTTGCAAAACGGATCAATTTAATACCCTGAGCCCGATTTTGGTCAAAATATTTTCAAATATGACCAAAATGCCCCCAAAAATTTGAATTAATGAATTTATTAAATAATTAAAAATATATTTTAAAATAAAAAAATTATTTAATTTTTCATTTTCTTTTTCTCTTTCTCTCTCTTCTCTCTTCTCTTCCCTCTCCCGATCTTCCTCACCCTTACCCAGAAAAATATGCATCTCTTCATCTCTCTCATCTTCACCTCCGCTCATTCTCGCACGCGACATGTGTTGTCGGGGCTAAACGAAGGTTGTGGTGGCGAGTATTGGACTGTGGGTGGCAGGGGCTCGCGGCTAGGCTGGGATGCCACGCGTGGGCTGGTTGAATCTCGCCTGGGTTCTCTCGGATTTGGGTGCTCAGAACCGCTCGCCTGGGGTCACAGGGGTCTCGCGCGCTTGGTTGCGCGCAGCTTGGAACGACGCCTAGGTTGGGGCTCTCGGATGGGTTCTGCTTTGGGGTGCTTGAAAGCGTAAAGGTGCGAGTCAGATGGGGCGAAGTGCCTGGGTTTGCTGATGGGGTTTGGGGCTGTGTAACGTCCCATGTCACATTGGCTGCTTCTTGGAATGACGACCGACCCTGCAAACCAACACGAGTCTTTCCAGTGTGCTTTGTCCTCACTTGCACACTTCCTGGGAAAACTTCCCAGGAGGTCACCCATCACGAGACTACTCCACGTCAAGCACACTTAACTTTGGAATTCTCAAGTGATGGGCTACTGAAAACAAGATGAGTGGCGAAGCAGAAGCGTGGTAGGCCCATAACCCATAGGTCCCAGGATCGAAACCTGGCTCTGATACCATTTGTAACGCCTCACGTCACTATGGCTGCTTCCTGGAATGACGACTGACCCTACAAAACAACACGAGTCTTTCCAGCGTGCTTTGTCCTCACTCACAGCCAATGTGACGTGGGCCGTTACAGGCTGGGTCTGGTGGTTTACAACTAGGGAGCTGGATTCGATGATGGAGCTTGGGGCTGGGACTGGTGGTTCGTGAGTGGGGAATTGGGTTTACTGATGGGGCTTGGGGCTGGGTTCGACCTTCATCGATGGGAGCCCGGGTACCCTTTGATAATTTGAGGCATTGATATACCTCATGAGAAAGGATGTGAGGCTCATTCTGATTGTAATCTATCGCCCCTGAATTGGGTTTATTTTAGCTTTTGGATTAAGTTTCTAAAATCTTTTAAGTTTTGTTGTTGGTTGCTGAGAAAAAAAATCTTTTGTGTACTTTTTCAACGCAGTTTCTTGGGTTTTCTTTCTAAATAGAAAATTATAGATTTATATTTTGCTTTGGGTTTATAGGGGACGTTTTGCTTCATTGTATAGTTAATGCTATTTTGGGTGCTTTGGGGTTTTGAATATCAAACTGAGAGATGAGAGAAGGAGAAGAAGAGAAAAGAAGGAGAAGAACAAAAAGGTAAGGGAAGAGAAGAGAAGAGAGGGAAAAAAAATAAAATTAAACATATGTTTTTTTTTATTTTAAAATTTATTTTTTAATTATTTAATAAATTCATTTAACAAAATATAAGGACGGGACAAAAAAAACCGCTGTCAAATGTGTATTTTCCCATTATTTAATTAGAAGGGAAAGTTTATTTTCGTAGTGTTAGTAGTAGAAAGGGGGAAAAACGTAGGGAAGCATCAGGAGGAAGCATGGCCGGACGACACCACCTTCCACCGCCAAACGCCGTTATGTCCCAGGAAGCCTCTCAATCGAGGACAAACCCAACAATCGGCGATGCACGTCTCCTCCACCGCGTCGCTCAACCCTCAGCCGCCCTAGAAGACCGAATTGCAATTCAGCACCGCGAGATCCAATCCCTACTTGTCGACAATCAACGGCTCTCAGCTACCCACGTGGCGCTCAAACAAGAGCTCTCCGCCGCGCAGCAAGACCTTCGGGTTTTATCGGCGGCTGCAGCAAGCACCAAAGCCGAAAAAGACGCTCAGGTGCGAGATGTCTACGAGAGGTCGTTCAACATGGAGGCTGAGGTGCGTAAGGTCGACGCCGTGGCCGGCGAGTTGGCTCAAGTGCGGGCCGACGTCCTGACACTCAGCACGAGTCGGAAGGAGCTCGCCGCACAGTTGCAGGCCGTCGAAGATGACCTTGCCAAAGCTCGCTTGGATTCTAAGCCTGTCTTGGCTGTCAAGGCTGAGATTGAAAGTGTGAACCGGGAGATTCAAAGAGGAAGGTAGTTTTTTCGTACAGTTCTGGCTTTAATTTGTTAGAGATATAACTAGGTTTGATGAATTAGAGAATTATCCAGAAGTATTAAAAAATATGGGTGAAATTTTGATACAGTTGTATGTGTCACAACCTTTGTCCATTATGATCATATAGACTTGAATACTAACTTTTCCCTATTTGATACAGAATGCCAATATTTGCATTTTGGTTGGTTTTTGAATTTGGTTTTAACCAAAAACCATGGCCTTATGTGTTTCTTTTTCCATCTTTGCTCATGTTGAAGCTAAATAATTTTATTCAATGTTGTCAAATTTAATAGGTTATCTTAGCCTAATTGGTAATCAACAAGTTCTTGGTGCTATTAGGTTCGTTAATTGTAGATGCATGGTTACATGAAAACTTTTTTTGCACTCAGTTAAGATTTTAATACAAAACTTTAACTGGTTAGAATTTTGTTATTCTAGGAGAATATGGATAACATCGCAGCATGGTGATGCATTAGATTTTGCCATTTATAGTGAAAGTGGACTTTGTACAGCATGCGTTATGTCCGAAATTGAATATTCTTTAAGGGAAGAAAGAAACTGAAAGACTTTCCAACAATTCTGAGAGCCATGTTTGACTGCATTCTATCATTCTGTGTATGTGCGTAGGGATGCAATTGAACAAGAGAAGAAAACCCGCGTCCATAACTCTAAGCACCGCCAGACAATGGAGAAACTCCTGGCTTCCATGGCTAGTGAAATAGAGAAACTGCATATTGAGCTAGCTAATGCAGAAAGGCGAGCAAGGGCTGCGGCTGCAGCCACTGTTGCAAACCCAGGTAAGTTAATTCCAGATTATCCTTTCCTCTTATTGAGTTATAATTATTCACAAAATTCAACTACACTTGAGAATCTTTGGGCTTTTTTCTTCTTTTTCTTTTCAAATTGGTCTTTAACTATACGGTTTTTAAACCAGATGCTGGGTATGGTGCAATCTCTGGCAGCACTGAAATGGTATATGGAGTACAATCATATCCCAACCCTTATAGCATGCATCAGGTATGGCCTTAATATTTCATCATTTTCTTTCCATTCTAAGATCTACAGGGAAATGCGGATTCCTAGTTATTAGATTTACACCAATGGAAGAAAGATACAAGACTCCATTAGCATCTTCAACAAGAAGTACACAGCGACACATATTCTCTAATTAGAAGATAATAGGTGATCACCTTATATTTCATTAGATACTTTCTTTAGTAACATTTAGATAGATTCTATAAACATACCCAAAATGAATGACACGTTTCACAAAATTATACATTATGAGCACACAGTGGCGGAACTAGTAAATGATTGTCGGGGGAAGTAATAATTGTTTAAAAGGTAGGAAAGCCAACTAACTAGCGAGGATTTCTTTTTTTCCTTTTTCTTTTAAAGAGATCAAGACTAAAAAAAAGATCAAACCAAGAATACCACTGTGAACACAAACATGCAATTCAATTATGTGCCAGCTTTATAGTGCACTACAGAAGGATAGGGTTGGGATACCGTAGTTTTTAAGCAATAAGTGGTGTCATTTTAAATAAGTCATAGCATTTACATCATGATTGTTCAATCATGCAAAAAATAAAGAAGACTAGTATTTATAATCTTAAGCAACTAGGGAAATAGAATTACTTAATCAATTGAAAAACAAAATCGTTTTATTATAATGGCTATTCCCTTATAAATTATATATATAGAGAGAGAAAGCTTAGGTAATTTTGAATATAATAACAAGATATTTTGCTAGATATATTATTTCAACTACTAGATCATATCTATTTAAATGATCTATTTAAATACAAGATGATACATATTCAAATTCAAAATATTCTATATTTGAGTTTGATATACAATTAAATTGCTAAGTGTAGAACAACTTCTTAAGGCAGTTCAATGTAACAAGTGACAAGCAACAAGTGACAGGTCTAGCTCGTAGTTCTTAAGCAGCATGTTGAAATCCTTATGGAGAACGTCGAGGTCCTTAGAGATTAAGGAGCAAGAAGCTCGTTTTCAGGGATTAGGTCTTCATGTAGTCACTTTGTGATTTGTTAGATACTTGATCACTTTTTGAGACTATATCAGTTTGCTAGGTACGTGTTTGTTGTCTTCATGAGTTAGGTACGTGTTTGCTATCTTCATGAGTCAACTAACATGTGTTGTCTGAACGAATTTATTAATCAATAGTTGAGTTTTTATACCACATAACTATTGCTCTTAGCATTCTGGACCATGAAAGTGAAGGTAATAGCTTTGTGTATGACCTTACATGTTGATCTTGTGAGGTATTTATGAGCACAACCTAGAGTTAATGGAAGAGATTGTTGCAGTCAAGTATAAAGTTATTAACGAGTGACCCAAAAATTTGTTGTCGACATAGAAATACAATGATCTACAATGATGAAATTAATAGCAGACACAATAATTTTTTATATATATGTAAAAAAAATCATGGCCGTCCATTGAATACTTGGATAGTCAAAGATTATTTGTGTCAATCACTTCTTTCCCTTTTAATATATATAATCAAGTCTCTTCCATTAGTTTCAGATTGTGAAATATGCAATTTATAAGCACCTCACAAGATCAAGTCTACTACACAAAACGTTTAGCTCCACTTCATGGTTCTAAAAGTAAGGGCAATTATTATATAGTATAAAAATCAAACTATTAATTAATGAGCTTGTTTTTGTTCTGATAGCACGTGTTTGCCGACTCGTGAGGTCATCAAGCACGTGTCTAGAAAATTGATATACAAACTCAAGAGAAGTTATTAAGTATTTAACAAATCACTAAATCACTAAATAGATGTGAGATGACCAAATGACAACAAGGTGATTGAGAGCTACAACGTGCTACATGAGACCATGCTTCTTAAGATCTTATTCCTTGAAGATGAGCTCTTTACTCCCTATGAATCTTTGCGTGTTACTTAAGAATTACGAGCTCTACTTGTTTTGTTGCATATTACATGCCACCTGTTACACAGCAATTTGAGCGAGATAAAATAATGGTTGAGTCACAAAATATCTCTTAATATATTTACATATATTATTTGTATTTCATGTTTGAAAGAGAATACATTGTTGTTTTAATTTAAAATTATTCTTTTTCTATATAAATGTATATTTATATATATATATATATATATATATATATATATATAAAGAGAAATAGCTATTGCAAAGTGGTTTTTGATTTTCGATCAGTTAGAGAATTCTCTCAATTGTAGTATCTCTTATAATTAAAACAAGTTTTCCACTTTTAGTTGTAAGAATGAGATGTATAAATATATCTATTATGTGTTTATTTCATTTTACAAATCATAAATTATTTGCTTGTCTTAAAAAATTCTCTTGATTAGAATTAAAAGTATTTGTTAGTTCTATATTTTTCTTAATATTAAATTAATGAATATAAAATTGAAGAGTGAAAATGGCTACCTCACCCTTTGTGATTACTAATTTGCATCGTCATTCCTAGATTAATTGAGTAAACAATGATAATAATATTCATATATATATATATATATGTATATATTAATTCATTCTGCTTATTAGGTTCAAAATGTTGCTGAATCCAATCCTCAATATGGATCTGGAACAGTTCCTCATGAATCAGGTGACATCCAGCACACAAACATATATCGATGAAAACTCCAGCAAGGGTTCAAACCAGAAACCCTCTTTCTGCTTCTCTTGCTGAATTATTTTTTTTATCTATTTATTATTGTATTTAGAAATATGACATTTAGCTTTTCTCAGTTATTTTGGGCAATGGCTGACGCTGAGATTTGTGTACAGTTTCCATTATATATATCTTCTGGTTATTTTGATTAGTTTTTTTTTAAAGAGAGTTTAATACCATATAAAAACAGTTTATTTTATTTTCACACGTTTTTCTTTTGAGAAACAAAAATAAAATTAAAAAATTTAACAATTGATATTTGGTTAAGGAGGATGATTGGGGGAGGAAAAAATAGTAACTTTATTTTATTATTTTTATTTCCATATAAACATGAACCATTAAAAAATGACTTATTTTATCTGCAGTAGCAAATGATTTTTAATATATTTCTCTATTAAAATTGCACTACTATCCAATATCTTTTGTTTTAGGTCGTACTTAGCTTCTTACGGTTTTTTCATCATATTTTTGTGTCACCCTTGAATTTGAAACTAATGCTTATGTTTTATTAAGTAGATAATAGGGAAATTGGCAGTTAAAATACTTTAGTGGTTGTCATTCTAGTATTTAAATACTTGAGTTTTTTTTTTAAAATTTGGTGTTTCTGGTATCTGTCGCAACTAATAGTTAAAATATTTAAGTTGTTGACATTCAAACACTTAAATACTTAAGTTTTTTTTAAAAAGTTTATTTTTTATTTAAAAATTATTTAAACACGACTACAACAAGCTCGCAACTCTAATAGAAAGAAACGGTAAGCTCTTAAATAAAATTTGATTTAAAATATGAAAAAAATAATTAAAATAATATAAATAAAAAACTTAATAGACAGTTTATTAAAATTTAATACAAAATTAATTAAAATAATACAAATAAAAGCTTATATAAATTACTATAATAGTGGGATTATAAAATATACATATAGAAAATATATATTTTAAATATTTAAAGAAAAAATTAAAAATATCAAAATATATAAAAAAATTATTGAAGTAAGTGTTTTTTATTAAAAAATTAAAATAAAATAAAATAAATTATTGAAATTAACAAAATAGATATTATAGAATGTTAAAAAAAATATTGAGAAAAGTGTTAAATATGATTTTTTTTTAATTATCGGGGTGTCTATATATATTTTTGGAGTGTAAATATAATGACTTAAGTTTTTAAATTATATTTTATTTATTCTTTTTTAAGTGTTTAATTAATTTTTAAATAATAAATAATTTTTTTTAAAAAAACTTGGGTATTTAAGTGATTGGATGGCAACAACTTAGGTATTTTAGCCACTAATTTCCCATTTAATTACAACCACATCAACAGTTGACGGAAAACTTAACGGCAGACACCACAGAGCACCAATTTTTTTAAAGTTAGGTACTTTTATCGTAAAAAAAAACTTAGGTATTTAAGTGCTTGAATGACAACAACTTAAGTATTTTAGCCGCAAATTTCCCTGAATACTAATAAGAAAAAATATTATTTTGGTTTTTATGTTTTTTTTCAAATACACGATCACTCTTTGTGTTTTGGTAAATGACAATTTGAATCATGCATTTTACAAAATAGTATCCTAAATTCAATTTTTGTTAAAACATTTGTAATTATAAGATCAATTCTTAGTTCGTTGAAGATGAGATGAGTTCACAATAATGGAGAAGGTGGTCGAGGAGCTAAGAAAAAAAAATTACATTTGAAAATATTTTGACCAAAATCGAATTTAGGGTATTATTTTGTTCCATCTTTTAAAACATAGGGTTTGAATTTTCATTTAATAATACGCATAGGCCAATCACATATTCAGAAAAAACACAAGGGCTAAACTGGTATTTGCCATAATAATAATAACAAATCTCAATCTCAAATATGTTTCTTTTTAACAACTCCATACATTAATGTTTACTTAATAGAGTTTATACATTTTTGGACATTGTATTATGTTCCATTACCTATTTGGACACTGTATTTTGATAAGTTACTTTTTGGACCCAGAGTTTTATAATGTGTTCCACCCAGATTTTGAACATGAGAAGTTATGATCCCGAAATCTAGGCTCGTTAGGTGTAAGCTCGAAATATGCGTGGTCGTCATATGACCCTTCATCCAGACCGCTTTGCTATAAATACCGACCTCGGAAGCTCAAGGGTGTGTAATCTCGAATATATTCTGAGCTCACAATAGCCATGGTTCGACACTTGTATATATATTTTCCTGATACATCTCTTGCCTTCAGACGAGATGGCTCGAGCTCGGGAAGTGTTAGCTCAAATGTGAAGACTTCGTCAATGATTACTTGTTCTGAGCATAGGCGAAGTTAAATGACGAGCTCGTGATTGACAAAAAGTCTCGGAAATGTAATTGACTTCATATCTGAGCTAATCGATTACATATGAATGTATTTATTGTTGTAAAATCCCAATATTTAAGGGATGTTATTTAAATTGTTATCCAATCCCACATTTTATGGGATGTTTTCGTGTACGTAGGAAATAATGCATTAAATAGCATTATATTATTTAATTTACAGAATATTTTCCCCAAATATGTGGGAACGAATTCTGAAACATTCTCTATAAATAGAGAAGGAAACTCCATTTGTAGAGGACTGAAATTCTGAGATCTTGAGGGAAAAACTCTGGGCAACTATTCTCTGAAGAGTTTTCCAGAAAATTTCCAAGTGCTAATAACACAGACTCGTAGACTAGGCAGATTTAACTGCTGAACTACGTAAAAACCTCCTGTTTTCATCTTCTTTTATTTCCTCTCATATATTCTAGTTTAATTGCTCTCCTTTTTAAGTTGACAAATGTAAACCCTAAACTCCAGGGACCGTTACGGTGTACCTTGTAAACAGTGCTAAACTCGCTAATCGAGTCATTTGGCCAAAATCGTGTAGCTAAGTATGATTAGCGGTTTAGGGATTAAAAATTTTGGTTAAGATATAATGTTTCATTAGAACGTTTATTGTATACTTTGGGATCCCAAAAATATAATTTAAAGGTCTATTACAAGAAAATATTTATAACAGGCCGATCTAAGCAGCAAAATAGGGTTTAACCCTAGTTCCTCTTTCAACCCTCGGCCATGGCGGTCGAGCAGCCACATATGTACACGTCGTCACCTAAGCTTTTCAACTCAAGGATGGTCCAGCTTTCTTTTGCCTTTACCTGCACCACATAGCACCCGTGAGTCGAAGCCCATCAAGAAAACTCAACATGCTCATGAACAGTAATAACATGTCATCGAATCATAATGTGCATGCCTAGCAATAACAGCTTTCATCATGCATGCAAATAAGTTCAAATAAATGATTATGGGGTCTGCATCTGAATAGAAGACTAATGAGTCAATCTCTGAGGACCTGCTTCTTGAATAGATGACTAGTAAGTCAATCTCGGAGTGGGTGACTAATGAGTCACACCCTGTATAGGTGACTTATGAGTCACACTCTGTATAGGTGACTTATGAGTCACACTCTGTATAGGTGACTTATGAGTCACACTCTGTATAGATGACTAATAAGTCATACTCTGTGTAGATGACTAATGATTCCATCTCTGTCTAGGTGACTAATGAGTCACACTCTATATAGATGACTAGTAAGTCATACCCTGTGTAGATGACTAATGAGTCCATCTCTGTCTAGGTGATAATGAGTCACACTCTCTATAGGTGACTAATGAGTCACACTCTGTATAGATGACTAATGAGTCAATCTCTGTGTGGATGAATAATGAGTCATACCCTGTATAGGTGACTAATGGGTCACACTCTGGAGGTCCCATACCCTCCTAGCCATGTGACATGTAGGTCACCTTAGCCTTTCTGGCTCTGGCTCTAATTAACTAGCCCTTAGACTAGACAAGTGGTTTTAATTTTCATCGAACTTGAGGTCGGTCCAACATTAATGCTTATTCGAGTCATTCAATGCAGATGTCGATTAGATCTAATCTTTGTTGGCTTGCGTTGAGCACGCTAAAGTCGTTCCTGACTTATAAGTCAGCACTGTGTGACCAGTGCCCAATACCACTGCCGAACTTGACTAATGAGTCACAACTTCACAGTTGATACTGACACCATTGCCAATCCCTGACTAATAAGTCAGTGCTTCCTCATTTAGGTAATACAAATAGACATATATCATATGTCAAATATTCAGATATAAGGCATTTGGCATGCTCATTCAGTAATCAAAAGCATAATTATAATTATGCACAATTATAGAGACTCAAGCTCTGATCAATCTCATAATCAACATTCATGCCATGCCCTAATCTCATGTGTCTTATGCATTTTCAATGCAATCAATGTCCACATATAGAGCACTCAACATGCCTCATGAATAACCATGCATGTCACATATGGGGTGCAGTTTTCTTACCTCTGGTTCGAGCGAGAATTAGAATAAGAACGACCCTTGAGAACGATTGATCCTTAATCCTCTAGCGGTCACCTAGTCATAACCAAATACAAGCTCCAATTAATGAAAATCAACAATAATAGGGTCTTGATCTAAACCCCCACTCTCGGGACCCCGAAATGTACCCACACGGTGAGTAGATTCGATCCCGGGCCTTAAGGATTGAAACCCCGAGCCAAAAACCCTTAAAAACACTCAAAATAGGATTCTGGAGGAACAGAGTAGCGCTACAGCGCTGCTCAATAGTGCCCCAGCGCTATACTCAGAATCCTAAACCGCCCATCAAAAATCATGTGTAGCGCTATAGCGCCCTCTGATGGGCGCTATAGCACTACCCTCAGCCAGGAACTCCCCTAAAATCTCTTCCTTCGACTCCTTCAATTCTAACTCGATTCCAATGCTTCCAAACCCCATTTTTGATGCCAAATGAACCCAAAAACCATCCTCACATACCCCAATCATCACAACCACAAGAACCCTAGCCAAAACTCCAATTGATTCCCAACTTTCCAACTCAAAAACAAGCTGAAACTTAACTAAGAAAACAGAGCAAAAGCAAGAGTTCTAATGGCTAAAAACTCACCTCAATCTCAGCAACACACCCTCTTCAATGGTGGAGCATAACCCTAGCTTATCACAGCTTGGTTCCTTGGCTTGGTTCCTAAAAAAGGGCTTAAATATTCAAAGAGAAATGGAGGAGAAAAACTATTGGGAGAGAAGGAGGAATGAGACTCTATTTTTGGTAAACTTCTACAGTCTTAATGGCTGATATAAATCCTTAAGGGTGAAAAGACCTAAATGCCCTCAAGTCTAAAATAAAGCCTTAATAGCCACCAAGGGCAAAATCGTCCATTCGCACCTATTTCGTTAATTATAATTAACGCTCTCCAATTCCCGCTATTCTTGATATTTTCAAACACCAATAATTCATATCCCGTTACCCTTTCATTCCCGACAACGCTCTAATCATTAAAATCACCCCGAGACTCATCCCGAGCCCTGAACTTAAACCTGTTATGATTAGACCGCTAATTAATATTCCAAGATTGTCTTATGCCGAATAGCTCGAACAAACCCACATTATAGTGTGGTCTCAACAATATGTCACCGACATGCATACAAATATACAATTACGCCCTCAATAGACCAAATTACCAAAACACCCCTGTAACGAAATGTGGACCCACATGCATGCATTTAACATCATATTATAAAATAATTCACATAAACATGCATATAACCATTTAATATCGTAATAAATCAATTATGGCCCTCCCAGCCTCCTAATCAAGGTCCTAAAACTTATTAGGGATTTTGGGGCATTACAACGAAAAACGACGTCAACAGTTTGGTGCTTTCATTAGAGCCATTCAACAGTGCGTGCGTGAATCTGTTTAGTCAGAAAGCCTCTCGAATTAGCAATGGCTACAAATGATCCCAATATTCCTGAGGAGGAAATTTTAGATGAAAATGAGTACCCCCGCCGCCCTGGACAGCAACCTATGGTGAATTCTGATCCCGGTGAGAGGAGTGATTCATCCGACTCTCAGGGACCACCTGCCCCCAGGGTCGACGAGGATATGTACTACAATCTTGAGAGATATGCCCCAATCATGGAACTCGAGAATCGCCAACTGCGTAAACAGTTGGCAGAAGCTAAAAAACACAACGAAGAGCTAGCCAGACTAGTTGCTGAAGCACAGACGGCTCAAGCCCTGCCTCCGCAAGATGCCCAAGCTCCGCCTCCGCGGGACGTTCATGTCCCACCTCGTAGGCCTCGTGGGCGACCGCGTAAAAACGGGGCCACCGGGAGAACGGAGCAACCTCCGCCACCAGCAGAGCAGCCTGTCCCATCGAGACCCCGGAGAGGTAAACGGGCTAAAGGTGATGGTGACCCAACTGCAAGGGCACTAGCAGGAATAGGGAATAACCGAGCCCCCTCAGAGGCTTGGACCCGAAATCCTGGTGCCACGCAGAATGTGCCAGAGCCTAATCGAGCGAATTCAGGGCCTTCTAGGCCCCATAATGGCGGTAGCCACCTTCTCCAATAAGGCACCCACCATCGCCAATAAGGCACCCCTCGCTAGTTCAGAGGGATGCGCAACTGACCCATCGTGATAGGGAAAGGCGAGCTGGGCGAAGACATGGGAATGAAGAAACTGTCAGGGAACGTAGGGGTTGTTAGGAAAATAGTTTTTGCCTCAATGGAAATGGTAAGAAAATACAACTCTATGCAATATATTACAAATAAATAATGGTTGATTAAAAATAGTTACAACTCTATAACTGAAAAATACAAATAAACAAGGAAAAGAAGAAGAATAAGAAGAAGAAGAAGAAGAGAATAGTGAATAATACAACTCTAAGCAAAAGATTACAAGTAAAGTAAAGGTGTTTGAAACAAAAGAAAAGAAGATTACAACTCTAAACAAAGGTTACAAGTAAATAGAACAAGAGGATAAAAAGGAAAGCAATAATGTAAAATGTAAGAACAAAAACAAAAGTAAACTCTCACTTACATAACCTAAGTGAAGAGTATTGGTGATCACCAACTTGAACAAGGTTTAAAACTTTTGTCCAAAAGCTTATTTTCCCATAACTCAAGCACTAAGGGATCTCTCTTAGATATTGGAAATACTTTCTGGAATTATCAAGCCTCAAGGTGTTTATAGCCAAGTGCTCTAATGGATAGAAATGTCGTGTCTTTCAAGTGAGCTATAGGCTCCTATTTATAGAGTTTAGAGACACCCTTTGAATTTCAAATTCCACCAACCCCCATGACTGTTACCAATGATTAATTGGATTATTATGGAATTAAAAATGAGATTTGGGAGTTATTTGGGTTTTTGGAACCGTTCAACATATTTTGAAAAAACTGAAAAATTGGCCTGAAATGCACCTGTGGCCGCGGCCACTACTCTTTGTCCCCCAGACCGCAGCCACCATCATTCAGTGACCGCAGCCACAGCCCAATTTCAGCACACCAATTTGTGTTGTTTTTCTAAACGGTTCTAAACCCTCCCAATTGATTTTGTAACCCACAAAACACATTATTGGGGTTAAAATCATATCTCTAACAGTCATTTCACATATGGCTTTATGAGATTCATCACAATATTGTGTAACACTAAATTTACACAATAAAGGGTAATATTTGGAAGTTACAAATTTGTAACACCAAATATGTTACATATTTGGATATATCTCATATATCTAAATATTGTAACTCTCTATTATATGTTACAATATGTGACACTCTTTATCACATTTATTTAATCTAAAACATTATATTATAATATAATATAATATTACATTATATTATAAAATAATATAACATTCCCCCACTAGATTAAATAGTTATCTATTGTAACATTTATTTAATCAATCATTATATATTAAAATATAACATATCCCCCACTTGATTAAATAAGAACTCTGTCATTGCATTAGTGCATAAAGCAAAGTGTTTTTCAATTTGAACTTTACTATAGTGTAATTATCACAAAATTTGTCGAAAATTTGGTTGCACTAGGCATTGAACCATCTTTTCATGATAACAAATCGGTGATAACACACACCTTTGTGATGTTCACTTGAGACCTCTATGTCTCGCTTTGCATCGTTAATGGCCATGTGCACTTTCCATTCATGGACATTCTAGAGAATACTCCCAATTCTCATGAGAGGCGGCACCACCCCTAGGTTCATATAGGTAGAATTCTTACAGTATTTTGTTACCAAAATACTTGTCTTCACAAGACTGAATTCTATTAAAAAACCTTTCGGTTTTAACCATCAACTTGGTAACTCACAAGTACTCAATATCTCAGATGGGACTTGTTTTGAGTACAACTAATATTCACTTGATTGACTTGTTGTTACCTATTGAACCTAACACTAGTTGAATAACTAGTGTTAAGATAGGTTACCATCAATTGTGAATCTCTTTAGGGAGTTTAAGTCCCATCCCTCGAGATGATGTAGCCATTAAATCCCTCGTTAGTGGCTTAGTGAAAGGATCCGCCAGATTTTCACTTGTTCTCACATAGGATATTGAGATGACTCCTCTTTGAATCAACTCTCTTACATATCCATGTCTTAGACTAATATGTCTAGACTTCCCATTATACACTCCGCTGTATGCTCTAGCCAATGTCGCTTGGCTATCACAATGTATCGATATAGTGGATACATTCTCTTTGATTAGGGGTATCTCTATTACCAGATTCCTTAACCATTCGGCCTCTTTGCCGGTAGCAGCTAGAGTTATAAACTCTGCTTCCATAGTGGAATGAGATATACAGGTTTGTTTCTTGGAACCCCAAGAAATTGCACGTCCACCAAGTGTAAATACCCAACCAGTCGTGGACAAGTTGTCCCCAAGATTGGATATCCAACTTGCATCTGTATATCCTTCTAAGATTGAAGGAAATTTGGAGTAGTGAAGGCTTAGTCCTTTGGTTTTCTTGAGATAACCTAGGACTCTTCCAATCGCCTTCCAGTGATCCACACTTGGATTACTTGTAAACCTACTAAGTTTACTTACCGCAAATGCTATATCGGGTCTAGTACATTGGGCAACGTACATTAGACTCCCTATAGCACTAACGTACTCCAATTGAGCCACCACTCTTCCTTCATTCTTCTCTAGTTTTACACTATGATCGAATGGAGTATTGACATCTTTAACCTTGAGATGGTTAAATTTGTTCAATAGTTTCTCAACATAGTGGGCTTGACCCAACGCAAAACCCCCACTATGTTTCTTTACTTTGATACCAAGTATGGTGTCAACTTCTCCAAGATCTTTCATCTTGAAGGTTGATGATAACCTCTTTGTTTCTTCTATCCCTTTCATGCTATCACTTAGAATAAGCATGTCATCCACATCATCCACATATAAGCAAACAATGATCACATACCCCTTACAAGTTTTGGAATACAAACACTTGTCTCCATTGTTATGTCTAAACCCATTAGACATAGTGGCTTGATCAAATTTCTCATGCCATTGCTTAGGAGCTTGTTTCAATCCATATAAGGATTTTACAAGTCTACATACTTTATGTTCATATTTTGGTTGGACAAACCCTTCAGGTTGTTCCTTATAGACCTCCTCATTGAGGTCACCATTAAGGAATGCAATTCTGACATCCATTTGATGAACATACAAGTTATGTATAGAAGCTAAAGCGAAGAAAATTCTTATAGAAGTTGTTCTTGCAACAGGCGCATAGGTATCGAAATCATCGATACCCTATTTTTGCCTAAACCCTTTAGCTACTAATCTAGCTTTAAAGGTTTGAATAGTGCCATCAGTGTGGTATTTTCTCCTAAATACCCACTTACATCCAATTAGCTTAGACCCCGGTGGGAGGTCTACCAATTCCCAAGTGTTGTTGGAAATAATGGAATCCATCTCATCATTGATGGCTTCTTTCCAAAATGCATTATCTCTCGATTGCATAGCTTCTCTATAAGTCTTAGGATCATCATCAATGAGAAGTACAATAGGAATTTTCCTAATTACTTCCTCTCTATTTCCTTCTACCATGTAGAATGAAATTCATTGAGAATCTATCTCATCCACTACTAGACTTTTATGATTTTTAAGTCTTTGACTTCTTCTAAGTTCAAAGGGTTGGTTTACATTCTTTTGAGAATTCTCCTCTTGAGAATCAACTTTGGATGTAGAAGCTTGAGAATTTTTCTCATATAACAAATTCTCTTTTAGAGATGTTGAAGCTTGAGAATTGTTGTCACATAACATATTCTCAAAAAATTCAACTTCTCTAGATTCAATCACAATATTAGACTCTAAGTCTAATAGCCTATAAGCTTTACTATTGTTGGCATAACCAACAAAACCACACTTTATGGCTCTTGAACCTAACTTTGTTTTATTAGGTTCCTTTTTCTTGCAATGTGCAAGACACCCCCACACTTTGAAGTACCCTATGTTGGGTTTTCTTCCTTTCCATAACTCATATAGAGATATCTCATTTTTCTTCATCGGTATTCGATTAAGAATGTGACAAGCGATTAATAATGCTTCACCCCATAAGTTGAGATTCAACTGAGAAAATACCAACATAGAATTTATCATCTCTAGACAAGTCTTATTTTTCCTTTCGGCAACACCATTGTGTTGTGATGTATAAGGTGTGGTGCACTCATGAATTATACCATTTTCTTCACAAAATGTATTGAATTCATCAGAGAAGTACTCTCCTCCTCTATCACTTCTTAACACCTTACCTTTTTATTTAGTTGATTTTCAACTTTTAATTTATACAATTTAAAAGCATCAAAAGTTTCATCTTTATGCTTTAAAAGAAACACATAGGTATATCTACTAAAATCATCTATAAAAGTAAGAAAATACATTTTACCACCTCTAGTTAAAACACCATTTAATTCACAAAGATCACTGTGGATTAAATCTAGTAAATTAGATGTTCTTTCTACACTAGGAAATGGTTTCTTAATTATTTTTGCCTTAACACATGTTTCACATTTACCATAGTTTTTAATATTGCATGCAATCATACCACATTTTACTACTCTTTTCATGGTTGAAAAACCTATATGCGATAGTCTAAGATGCCACAAAAATAAAGAATCATACTCAACAATATAGGTAGAATTAGCATTTTTATTGATAACATTGAAAGTTACATCATTGGTGCACAATTTAACCATACCCTCACAAGAGTACCCCTTTCCTGAAAATACATTTGATTTGGTAAGTATAAGTTTACTGGACTCAAAAATGGCTTTAATGCCGGGCTTGCCAAGCAAATCACCACTTACCAAGTTTCTACTCATTTCGGGAACATAAAGTACATTCACTAATGTAACTTTCTTGTCAGAGGTGAAAAAGACTTCAATGGTACCTTTGCCCTCATTGCCCATTTGAATCTCATGGTTGCCCTTTGACTTTTTAAATGTCTTGAACAATGATTTGTCATAGGTGACATGGACGGTGGCACATGTATCATACCACCACCCTTTCACCCTGTCTTGGACCGCATTCACCTCACTAAGGGTAGCAACTATGTTTTTCTCTTGAGTTGCATTCACCTTAGGTCCTTGTTGGTCTTTTCTTGCCTACACTCTCTAGCATAGTGACCCTTTTTCCCACACACAAAGCAAGGACCTTTCTCGCCCTTAAAATTGTTTGGGTTGGTTTTTGGACCCAAAGGTTTCTCGTTACCCTTTTTCTCTTTGTTTTTGGGATGTTTTGGTTGTGACACTGCATTTGCTTTGGAAGTCTCTCAATTATATCCCTCCACAAGTTTATCTCTACATATCGATTCCTCCTCGATTTGAATATGTTTTTGGATTTCCTCCAAAGAATAATCCTTATTTTTATGAAGGATTATTTTCCTATAGCTCTTCCAAGTTGGTGGTAATTTAGCCACTATAGCACCAACTTGAAAGGCTTCGGGAAGCTCAATATTTAATACTTTCAATTTGTTAAAAATTATTTGCAATTCATGTATTTGAGGAAGAATAGGTTTATCACCAAAAAATTTGAAATCAAAGTATTAAGATATCAAAAACTTTTTGGTACCTTCCTCTTCCGCCTTAAACTTTGTCTCAAGTGCATTCCATATCTCCTTGGCCGATTTGGTCTTGGTGTAGAGGTCATAGAACCTATCAGAAAGGGCATTGAGGATATAACCCCTACAAAGGAGATTGTCCTCCTCTCTCTTCCTTCTTTTCTCCACCTCCTCGGGAGTGTCTTTTTCAGATGGCGCTGGGAGAGGTTCTAGACTGGATTCTAGAATGTAGGCAATTTTGAGAGTGGTCAAAAGAAACCTCACCTTGTCTTGCCATATATCGAAATTGGACCCATCAAACCTATTCAACCTCACTAGGTCTTGATTCATTATCTTGACGGTCTCACCTTCCATTGAAACAAACAAGGGTAAGCTTTTGAATGTTAGGAAAAATAATTTTTGCCTCAATGGAAATGGTAAGAAAATACAACTCTATGCAATATATTACAAATAAATAATGATTGATTAAAAAGAGTTACAATCCTATAACTGAAATTTACAAATAAAAAAGAAGAAGAAGAAGAGAATAATGAATCATACAACTCTAAGCAAAAGATTACAAGTAAAGTAAAGGTGTTTGAAACAAAAGAAAAGAAGATTACAACTCTAAAAAAAGGTTACAAGTAAATAGAACAAGAGGATAAGAAGAAAAGCAATAGTGTAAAAAGTAAGAACAAAAACAAAAGTAAACTCTCACTTACACAATCTAAGTGAAGAGTGTTGGGGATCACCAACTTGAACAAGGTTTAAAACCTTTATCTAAAAGCTTATTTCCCCCTAACTCAAGCACTAAGGGATCTCTCTCAGATATTGGAAATGCTTTTTGGAATTATCAAGCCTCAAGGTGTTTCTAGCCAAGTGCTTTAATGGATAGAAATGTTGTGTCTTTCAAGTGAGCTATAGGCTCCTATTTATAGAGTTTAGAGACACCCTTTGAATTTCAAATTCCACCAACCCCCATGGTTGTTACCAATGATTAATTGGATTATTATGGAATTAAAAATGAGATTTGTGAGTTATTTGAGTTTTTGGAACCATTCAACATATTTGGAAAAAACTGAAAAATTGGCCTGAAATGCACCTGTGGCCGCGGCCACTGCTCTCTATCCCCCAAGCCGCGGCCACAGCCCAGTTTCAGCATACCAATTTGTGCTATTTTTCTAAACGGTTCTAAACCCTCCCAATTGATTTTGTAACCCCCAAAACACATTATTGGGGTTAAAATCATATCTCTAACAGCCATTTCACATATGACTTTATGAAATTCATCACAATATTGTGTAACACCAAATTTACACAATAAAGGGTAATATTTGGAAGTTACAAATTTGTAACACCAAATATGTTACATATTTGGATATATCTCATATATCTAAATATTGTAACTCTCTATTATATGTTACAATATGTGACACTCTTTGTCACATTTATTTAATCTAAAACATTATATTATAATCTAATATAATATTACATTATATTATAAAATAATATAATAGGGGTCCCCATCCCACGAGGAGCCAAATGTCTCGATCTCAAACTATTGAGACAAGGAGACTAGTAGGAAAACCATCTCGTAATAATCACGCAACGAGCCATGTCAGCGAAAGCTCGGGTGACACTAGGTCCGTGAGTATATATAACCCGGAACCCAGGAACGCCAGAAATCGAGGAGATCACCCAGATTTATGGGAGCATTTAAACCATAATTGGGGATGTGATAATCCCCCAAATCCAGATCTGAGAGATCAACTCAACGTTCGCAAGCAACCGATTTACAATCCTGCGCCAAGACAGGGAACTGGAGTTGTAATCAACGATAACCAATTCCCCCCAGTTCAGTCTAGGCCTCCCTTAGATCCAGTCCAAGAAAGGATTGAGCAGTTGGAGAGAGAATTCAGGCTCTTGCATAACGAACGTAGCCGGGAACGGGACGAAGAGTTTGATAAGGAACTCGAGCCCTTTGCCCCACATATCTCTAGCACCCTGTTTCCTCAAGGATTTAGAATTCCTCATGTCTCGCCATTCGATGGAAATTCAGATCCATACAACAACTTAAGCACGTTAAACACAATTATGCGAGCCAACAATGTAGGCTACGAGCTTAGGTGTATGCTGTTCCCAGCCTCTCTCACGGGACCAGCAAAAAACTAGTTTGAAAAATACAAGAGGCATTTGATTGCCTCCTGGAATCAATTGTCGAAATATTTCAAGAAACAATTCAAAGCCATGGTCGGCATCAAGCCCGAGGCCTTAGCCCTGACCAATGTTCGGCAACAACCAAATGAGTCACTGAAAGGTTATCTCACAAGGTTTAACTTGGAAGTTGCCCGAGCTTGTGATGTCTACGACAGTGGCCATTTAATGGTCGTTCGAGCTGGATTAATGCCTGGGAGTCCTCTCTGGGAAGACTTGCAAAGAAATCCTGTAAGATCCTTAACCGAGTTCAATCGAAGAGCTCATAGGTTTGTTAATGTAGAAGAGGCGAGGTCTGCATTGAATATGACCTCTCAGCCCACAACTACAACAACGAACGCTAACTCTGCCTCAACCTCGGTGGATCCTTCAATTTCCAAACCCCCCGGGGACAACCCTTCCAAGAGAAAGAAAAATGAAGGGAATAACCCCAAGGCGGATGGGGGAAATAAGAAGAAAGGGGAAAGATACTTCTCTGTAGACAAGGTGTATACTGAGCTCAATGAGTCTCGGGAGAATATCTACCTGGCTAATGAAAACTGAGTTCCTTTCAGACGACCTGATCCCATAAGGAACCAAAAGGCGAAAAGAGATTCTAGCAAGTATTGTAGATTCCACCGGGATATCAGGCATACAACTGATGAGTGTAGGCAGCTAAAGGATGAGATCAAAGGATTGATCTCGAGGGGGTATTTTAGACAATACGTAAGGAACCGAAACCCCACTCAGGCTTCCACCAACCAGAGGGCATCCGCTACACGACCAGCTGTTAGGAAAACTTATACAAGATCTTTATTTATTTTCATGTAGATTTAATATTAAAAAAATTAATATGAGATAACCTAGAACATGTTTCTAAAATTGAATTCAAAGAGAAACAAAGACAAGAATACTTATAGTATACGCAATGGAATGAAAGAGTCCTTCCTTCAGTTTTTCTAACTCTTGTATCCTCTCTGTCGCAGAGTATTATTAAGAAACTAAACTGATCTTCTATTTTCTTCACAGTCTTCCAATGTATCCTTAGAATCACCTAGAATAGTGTGGGCAACTCTCAACACATGAGATAAATATAGAGAGAAGAAGAGAAAATAACAAAGAGGCTTAGAAAAGGACTTGTGTTTAGAGAGAATCTAAAACTATTAGAAAACCAGTGATTAAACTTCTCTGTCGTCTCAGAAATCTTAACTTATGACTTCTCTCTAAGCACTCATTTTATAGACTCAATTAGGCCATTTAATTTAATTAAAAAGATCAATAAAATAATAACCAATTTGAAGCCCTAGGTCGAAATTATCATGGCCTTTAGGCCCGTGAAATTTCCCATTTGATTATAAGCCCATTAGACTTAAAATCAAGGCCTACATTATTTTCTATTGATTTAATTAATTGAATAATTATTTAAATCCTTTATAAAATTAATTATTTATAATTTGAACCTTGATTTAAATTTATTTATTAATTTAGATACCAATTTATATTAATTAATAAATCTGTCCTAATTTATCTTTTCTTCTCAAAATTACATAACTCTGTGAAACTATCCAAAATTGACCTGGTCAACTTTGATAGTTCTAATTGATAATTAAATCAATTAATTGAGATTATCTAGATGATTTTATCCAAGGTACAATGGGGACCATGGGCCTATGAAATCAAGCTCCAATAAGTTATCAAATCTAACAAATAAATTTACTAACTTATTAATTCCCCGTGACTCCATTATAGACTTGGAATTGCACTCTTGAATTCATAGAACGCTCTATAGAAAATATAGATACGCTATTAATTATCCATCGTTACAACCATAATTGTCACTCAATCCTCTATAGATGGTCTACAATGAGATAAGACTAAAATATCGTTTTACCCCTCATTGTATTTTATCCTTAAAACACTTCGTTCCTTGTAAATGATATTTTAGTAAACTAATTTAATTACTGAAATGAGATCTCTGTCATTTAACACATTGAAATAAACTAAAAGGAAACCATCGTTTCACTTCTTCGTCAGAAGCTATAGATGTTCATATCTATGATGAACACTCCCACTCAATTATACTACCGAGTTCCCAAGATGTAAGTATGGGCTAGTCCGCACAGTAAGCTGGTAACGAACAAATCAAAGAACTCAAATAATACAATCAGTTAGAATACTGACCACTCAAAATTGAGATTGAATTGACCTATGGTCAGCTATATGATATGACTAGAATAGATAATAATGGTATGTTTACTTATCCTATCAACTGTCAATATCGATCCAGTCTGATGTAACAAATACATCTGATCTTATCTACATTGCTAATGTTCTAGAAAGAACATAACACTACAATGTGTAAGTAGATCATATCGTAGATTGGCAAGTCAGTGTAAATCCTGTGCACTGACTAATCTTAGGACTAAGTTATTTTGAACATATAATCATATTTATATTCCACTGTGATTACGTCACTATAAATATGATTAGCTATATGCTCGGGATTTAATAGAAGTTTATATTAAACAAATAATCATGAAAATAAAACATGTGAGCAAAGTGATTGACCAAGTCAAAAAATGATTTCTATTCTTTTATTGATAATAAAATGAGATTACAAAGAAATTGGGTTTTAATTAGGGCGCACCAGCCTCGAACAGTAACTCCCGAGCTCGAGAGGATGAACGACCCCCAACGATTGATGGAGAAGATGTTGTAACCATGTCAAGGGGGCCCTATATCGCAGGATTGGGTAGGAATGCCCAGAAAAGATATGTGAATGAGTTAAAAACTGGTGAAGAACCTCCCTACGAACCCAAACCCAGAGCACCGAAGCAACAAAGGATTGAAACTCAACCCATAACTTCACTGAATACAACGCCTCTCACGTACAATTCCCTCATAATGACCATTTGGTCATCACCCTTCAGCTCCCAAACAAGAGGGTGCACCGAGTCCTAACTGACAATGGAAGCTCAGTGAATATCCTCTATAAGGCTACTTTAGAAAAGATGGGACTCGTGGTTCGCGACCTAAAAGCCTGTGCAACTACGTTGTATAGCTTTTCAGGAGAAGGGATTGCCTACATGGGATCCATCGAACTTCCTGTAACCTTGGGAGACTACCCAGTCTCTGTAACCAAGATGATGGAATTCGTCGTAGTTGATCTCCCATCAACCTATAATGTACTGCTCGGGAGACCCGCCCTAGTAGGGCTGGGGGCAGTTTCTTCTGTTAGGCATCTGGCCATCAAGTTCCCGACTTCTAGTGGCATCGGGACTCTAAAAGGGGACCAGCTCGTAGGGAGGGAATGCTACAACATTTCCATTAGAGGGAAAAAGCAAGCAAGTGCACAAGCACTTGTTTTGATTCAGAATAAGGATGGGACAATCCTCGAAACAGACAAAGAAATCGACCTTAGAGTAGAGGAGAGGGCTGACCTCGAGCCATTGGAAGAGCTCAAAGAGGTTGAGCTCGAAGAAGCTGACCCTCCAAAGACTGTGAAGGTGGGAAGAGACCCTCCTAAAAAAGTAAAATAACAATTAATTTGCTTCCTAAGGAGAAACCAAGATGTTTTTGCTTGGTCACATTCGAACATGGTAGGGATAAGCCCGAATATAATGAACCACGTGCTCAATATCGACAAAAGCTTCCCCCTGAAGCAACAAAAATGAAGACTCTTCGACGATGATAGAAAGAAAGCCTTGAAGGAAGAGGCTGACAGGTTAAAGGCAAATCGATTCATACGAGATGACTTCTATCCTGATTGGATCGCCAATCTGGTATTGGTCCCAAAACCTAACGGAACGTGGCAAAGTTGCATCGATTACTCTGACCTCAACAAGGCATGCCCAAAAGATTGCTTTCCCCTACCTCAGATTGATCAGCTCGTAGATGCCACAGTTGGGCACGGACTTATGTCATTCATGGATGCTTATTCTAGATATAACTAGATCGCCATGCATGCACCCGACCAAGAACATACGAGCTTTATAACCGATAAAGGGTTATATTGTTACAATGTTATGCCCTTCAGGCTAAAAAATGTTGGAGCGACGTACCAAAGGCTTGTGAATAGGATGTTCTCCGAGCAGATATGTAACAATATGGAAGTGTATGTTGATGATATGTTAGTCAAATCTAAACATAACGATAACCATGCCGATGACCTCGAAGAATGCTTTGCCATGCTACAGAAATACAACATGAAACTCAATCCCTAAAAATGCTCTTCTAGAGTATCGTCGGGGAAGTTTCTGGGCTTCATAGTGAACGCGCGAGAAATAGAGGTTAATCCTGACAAGATCCAGGCGTTAATTGACATGCTCTCACCTCGAAAGCATAAAGATGTCCAGATCTTAACTAGATGGATGACGACGTTAAGTAGGTTTGTCTCTAAATCTACAGACCGATGTCTTCCATTTTTCAACCTTTTGAGAGGAGGCAAAAAGTTTGAATGGACAGAGGAATGCAAGCTCGCATTCCAAGACCTAAAGAAACACCTCGCGGAACCTTCGATCTTGTCAAAACCTATCACAGGAGAACTCTTATACTTATATCTCACTACGACCAAGCACGCCATCAGTTTTGTGCTCGTCCGAGAAGACCAGAAGGTGCAAAAACCAGTGTACTATGTCAGCAAGAGGTTACTGGGGGCAGAATCGAGAAACCCAATAATGGAAAAACTGGCTCTTAGCCTGATCCACTCATCTTGAAAGCTCCGAACTTACTTCCAAGCACACCCCATCCATGTGCTGACTGACCAACCACTGCGACAAGTCTTGTCCAAACCAGAGGGCTCGAGAAGATTATTGAAATAGGTTGTTGAACTCGGACAGTTCGAGATCACTTATCATCCGAGAATGACTATAAAAGGGCAGGCCCTAGTAGACTTTATTGTGGAGTGTACAGGAGTATCTGATGATGAGGTTATAACCCCAGCCCGTGAGCTGTGGAAGCTTTATGTCGACGGATCTTCCAATGAAAATGGATTGGGGGCAGGAATCATATTAGTCACTCCAACTGGGAAGCGATTACACTCTGCCTTAAGGTTCAGCTTCGAAGCGTCAAATAATGAAGCTGAGTACAAAGCTTTATTGGCAGGACTCCGAATATCCAAGGAACTCAAAGCCAAAGCAATGCATTGTTACAGTGACTCGCAATTGGTAGTCAACCAAATCCTAGGGGAATATCAGGCTCGCAGCACAAGGATGGCCGCATATTTAGAAAAAGCTAAAGAAGCGCTCAAATATTTCGAGTTCTATGCCATAAAGCAGGTTCCCCGAGAGCATAATTCAAATGCAAACACTCTAACCAGGCTCGCCACGTCCAGCGAAGTTGAAAAGCTAAACGTAGTACCAATAGAGCACCTGTCGACACCCCAGTATCAACGAGCCTAAAGAGGAAGATGTATTTATGATTGACTTCGAACAAACTTGGATGACCCCAATAGTAAATTACCTCGAAACCGACATTCTCCCAGCAGAACGGAACAAGGCTGAAAAATTGATGTATAAGATTCCAAGATACACTATTATGGAAGGAAGGTTATATTGGAGAGGATATTCTATGCCATTACTCTGATGTGTGACTCCACCCGAGGCAAAGAAAATCCAAGAAGAAATTCATGAAGGATTTTGTGGAGACCACACTGGGGAGCATAGCCTATCAAAGAAAATTATAAGACAAGGATACTTTTGGCCCACTATCAAAGCATATGCGTTCGAGTATGTAAAGAAATGTGATAAATGCCAGCGTTTCGCTACGATTCCACGAGCTCCTCCATCCGAGCTAACCATGATGACCTCTCCATGGCTATTTGCGGTGTGGGGAATCGATCTCATAGGTTCGTTGCCAACTGGCAAAGGTGGAGTGAAGTATGCAGTGGTCGCGATCGATTACTTTAAAAAATGGACCGAGGCCGAATCTCTGGCAACAATTACATCAAAAAAAGTCTTGGACTTTGTGGTAAAGAACATCATTTGTCGATATGGAATGCCAAGGAAAATAGTATCAGATAACTGTACTCAATTCGGCAGTGAATTATTCACCCATTTTTGTGAAAAAAATGGAATAATAAAAATCTTCTTCCTCCGTTGCCCATCCCCAAGCAAATGGCCAAGTCGAAGCAGTAAATAAGACTCTCAAGAGTTCTATGAAAAAGAAGTTGGAAGAAGCTAAGGGAAAATGACCCGAGGAGTTGCCCTAAGTTTTATGGGCATATCGAACTATAGCTCTCACTTCAACAGGACATACCCATTTTTCCCTGGCATATGGATGCGAGGCCATGCTACCAATCAAGGTCGAAATACCCACTATTCGAAGTCATGCTTATGATCAAGCCTCGAACAAATCCCATCTCGAAGTAAATCTGGACCTTATTAAAGAAAGCCAAGATGAAGCTCAATTGAGGAATGCATTATATCAACAGCGAGCTACCCGATATTTCAATAAAAATGTTCGAGACAGGAAGTTTGGATTGGGAGACTTAGTGCTAAGACGTGTGTTCCTAGCTATGAGGGACCCGGCTGCCGGCGTACTTGGGCCTAATTGGGAAGGACCTTACCAAATCAAGTCAGTTATCCGACCCGGCGTCTATAAATTGGCAAGATTAAACAGAGAATTGGTACCACGAGCTTGGAATGGCGAACATCTACGACCTTACTATCAATAGTGTAGGAATGATGTCTCATGTAACCATGCTTTTCTATCTTTACAAAGTTTTTAATAAAGTGTTCAATTTTGATTAAAAGTCATTTTTGTCTCAATATGTTGTATTTTTTGCAAACTCTCTTAATTTAATAACCTATGATCTCACTCATAGGATATTAATGGGGCATCAGTGGTATATATATACCATAAGTTTGAAAAAATAAATAACTCCAATATAGCATACACAAAAACTAACAAATGTCTGGACCGTTAACCCGACATAGAAGTTAAAAGTGTATTATAGAAATAAGTGTTTGGATATAACCAGATGCGCGAGCTAAGATAATTTGGACGAAACCAGATTATTAAAATAAGTGTATGGATATAATCAGACGCACGAGCTAAAATAATTTGGACGAAACCAGATTATTAAAAATAAAGTGTCTGGATACGACTAGATACGCGAACTAGTGCAATCTGGACATAACTAGATTGAAAATATATAAGTGTATGGAGTATGAACCAAACACGACCTAAATAGGTTTGGAACAAACCAACTAAAATTGATCGACACAAGTGGGAAAAAGATAAACCTACTACGAGATAAGTCAGTACCGAGGCTGGAGTATTTTGCAACAAAAGTTTTGACCTCATAACCTCAAGGAACTGTCCAAGGAAGAGGAAAAGTGACTAAAAAGCAAGATACAACTAAACTACTTAGCTTACATATCACTTAAGTACTTCCGAGTGGGTGGTAAAAGTAAGATCCGACCTTGACAAATAACGAGATCAGATATGGATATATCGAGCAAACTATGTGTGAATGTATCGAAACTCGAGCTTAAATCCAACATATGTTTGTATGAATAAACTAACAAGAAGGCAAAAATCTAATGTAAATTGCTTAAAATATTTCGATCTGAGAAATGTAAAGCAAAAATATTAAAGTAAAAGTCGAACTTGGTATTAAAAATATCAAATGTAAATAGCTCTTTTACGAGCTGTAAATTGTTTTCGTCCCATGGGCATAAAAAAGAAAAGCCATAAACTATTACAATTTTTTTTAAATGGGACGCAGCCCATGATCGAGCTCTAGGAGGCAGGAGCATCCCCCTTGGCAGCACTTGACCCCTCCTTAGCCTTTTCAGCTTCCTCCTGAGCAGCTTCTTCCGCCTCCGGCCAAGCTTGCCATTTAGCCAGAAGCTCGTCCTCAAAGGAGCCCAAGAAGCTTGTGTCAAGATCGACGTTGTTGGCCCAAATCATGTACATGGTCATGTCAACTGCTCGATCCTTCCTCTGCTTAAACTCTTCGAGGAGACGAGCCTTTTCGCCCTCCATTATCTCGAAGGTGACCTTTTTATCCTCCACGAGCTTGGCATTCAACTTTTCAAGCTCCTCAGCCCTGGCGCTCTTCTCTCTGAGCTCGGTGTTCAACATCTCAAGCTCCTCAACCCTGGAGCTTTTCTCTTTAAGCTCAGCCTCCAGCTTTGACTTTGCAGCTTTGAACTCATTAGCGAGCTTAAGCTGGAGACCCTTCGACTCCTGAGTATAGGACATGCTCGCATGAACCTCGTTGTTCAGCTTGTAATTTAGCTGAGCAACTGCAGCGAGAGCCTAGCACACAAACAAATAAAGTTAGAACATACTCTAAGTAAAATTACAATAAACAACGAAGTAAGAGGAATTACCAAGGAGATGAGCTCAATACTCTTGTCATAAAGGACATTGGAGTCCCGACCGTTAAGCAAGAACTGCCATTGACGAGCCCCAAGGCTGCTGAAGCCTTGGCCCACTCGAGATAGAACGTCCAAGCCGAGAGTGGCTCCATGAGTCCCGACTGCGTTGTCGATAACATACTCATCAGAATGAGTAGAAATCGACAACAGGCGCTCCCGAGTGGGACCGGGTTTCTTCGGAGCTGGGGCAATCGTTGGAAGGATCTAGACAACAGGAGGCAGAGAAGGAGCATCTGCTGCAGGAATGTCGACCTGGGGAGTGGAGGTCGCGACTGTGCTCGCAACAAGAGGAGCTGGAGGAGGAGGAGTCACCTTGATCCTTTTAGGGATTTTGGCGGGTCGGGCAGTTTTTTGTGAGGCTCTCGGGCGTTTGCTCTGCTTGGCTCCCGAACAGCTGTTGAGCATATTCTCGAGGTCAGAGTCCATAGTGCCTGTATAATCAAAACACATTAGAAAATGAGCTTAAAAAATGCTAAAGTAAGCGTAAGGCAGACAGTTAAAGGAAATAAAGACAAGTGACAAGAAAACTAACTGGAACTCTCCCCCGAGCTTGTGCTCGATGACTAGGTAATTCCCCTATCTTTAGAGGAGGCTGGGGGAGTCCCTTCCCTATACGTGGAAGTCAACCCCGAAAGATCCCTATAGTCATTTGTCCCGTATTGAACGGCTACCCCATCCCAAACTTCATTCAGACTATACTTGGTTTGGTATTTCCCCAGCCAACTATCAAACCTATGGACCCTATCATCTACCCAAGACCATACATAAAAGTTATCCCTATCATCCGGGAATAAGATCAGAGTGTCGGGTCTATTTCTAAGAAGGTAAGGAGACCACAAGGTCGAGCTGAGAATGACCTTACCTCTGTCACTCGAGCTCGAGGCCTAGTCATTCCCCGAGCACGGACTCTTGTGACGGCGAGCTGGGGATTGTGCTTTCGAGCTTCACCTCGGAGGAAGCTTATCAGTGGGGAGTGGCACATGCTCCCACTTGGTGTACTTCTGGTATGCGGTATCGTCTGTTGACTGGTCCTGCTCCAGAAGCCCGCAAGCTCGAAGCTTATCTTTGTGAAGAAGATAAGACAGGGAGCGCCTACTGTATGGAAGCTGGAGCAGGGCTTCTTTGTGCTCGTTCATTGCGTCTATAGGAGTAGGATAGTGATAGTTGGCTGAAGAGTCGAATTCATTATGATTAGTTCGAGCCTAAGCGAAAATCGAGCATGAAAGGAAAGGGAATCATATACTTATGGATTCGCCTGAATGAATAAAACTTTGAAGGAGCCAGGCCGTCTGTCCAAAAGAACGCCAACTTGAAGTTAGGAGGATGGCTGGGCATGTCCTCGAAGATTTTCCTCTCCTTGGGATAACTTGATAGATAGTAGAAGCCATCTCCTCCCCGAGCTCGGGTGGGGTTGCTTTTCAGACAAAAAAGATACAGGATCTTTCTTGGCGAAGGTCCTTCCCACTTTAGTTCGTGGTATAGCGACCTTAGGGCTGACAAGACCCTGTATAAGTTGGTCTGAAGCTGGAAGGGTGTGAGCCCAACAAAATCCATGAAGTCCTTGAAAAAGGACTTCAAGGGCAATAAGGCCCCTACCTTCATATGCTCGTGGCTCCAAGCCACGAGCTTCAGCTTGTTGTCGGGATGGCCGTCTCCCGGGGCGTAGCAGCTCCGTTCGTTTGAGGTAGGAGCTCGAAACCTCAGCGAGCCTGACAATCCTAGGCCGTGGTGAGCTAGGATGTTGGTGATTTGCCCTAACAAAGAAACTGAGCTCCAATAATGCTCGACCTCAAAAAATTCCCCCCTTGAGGTAGGAATGGTGGTCGGCTGTGAGGTGGATGGACGACTTGATGACTCCTCCATCAGCGAGAATGCAAGATCACTCGGCTTGAAGGCAACCATTACTTTAAGCTTGGGGTCAAGAGGGATCAGTCTAAGCTCGGGGTCCGGGTCTGGATAGATTACGACTCGAAGTTTCTTCCTTTTCTTCTCCTCGGCGTCGTCGATTTGATGCCGGAAGTGCGAATATCTTCTTGCTCACACCTCACTTTGTGCTCACGAATTAGCCGTTGATTTCGAATGAAGGGAGATTCAGGGCTCAGAGAATAGGGAATTGCGAGTACTGACCCCCACCATTTTTCAAAGTTCTGCGACATCTAGCAAGAAAGAAAAGGGTGAGGGCAAGGCATACAAGAAATAAAATATAAAATTTAAGATAGTTCAAGCTCGAATGCTCGAAACCATGGAATAAGCTCGATTGAAAGAACGAGATCGAACTCAAAAGAAACCTGAGCTATTGAAAGAATCAGGCTTCGAGCGTGTATTTAACGCGAGCCGGGGGGGGGGGGGGGGGGGGAGAGATGGATTTATTTTAGAGAATCCCAGATTTTTAGGGAAAAAGTTGGCGGTTACTCAAAAGGGTGATAATTTTGGGAAACGTGCAATTTAAAAACCCTAATTCCATACACCATTTCTTGGTTTACATGATACGGTACTCGTGATTTAAAGAACAACAGTGGAAAAAGCCATGTTTGCATCCTCTACGCAAAATCTGGGTTTGAAACCAATAGTATCAGAAGAACCTAAAATCTACATAGTATTGGCTAAAAACTTTATAGTACTAAACTAGTAAATGTGCCTACAGTGCAATCAAAATGCAAGAATACTTGAAAAAAAAAATATGAACATATGGAGTCAAGAATAGAGACTTACACATTGAAGCTTGCGGATACAATGAAACCGACGACCGGAGGAGTGGTTGTGAGAATGAGCTCATAGAGTCAAACAGGCCGGGATTGTTTTGCTTTCTCGGTTTAGAGAACATACAAAGGCAAGGCAATGTGTGGGTTCTGGTTTTTCTTTTTCTCTCTGAAAGCTTGAAGATAAAGGTGAAGAAGGAGAAGATGAGAGGCTATATATACGTAAATCCCAAAAGGAGACTAAAGGTCGGGCTAGTCTGAACCATTGATCAGATTTCGTATCTGATCTGACGGTCAGGTATAAATGAAGTAATGGCGGCAGACGAATAGACGTGGGTATGGTACTAGAGCACTCAAGTACTCTGATTAATCAATCCCTGACTGACGCGTGTCCACACTCGAGTACGCTTAATGGTACAGATTCCAAGGAGGACAGTTCAAAAGTTCCCTTCTCATAGGATTCGAACTGATACTTTTGAGGGGGAAAAATGTTACACCCAGATTTCGAACATGAGAAGTTATGATCCCGAAATCTAGGCTCGTTAGGTGTAAGCTCGAAATATGCATGGTCGTCATATGACCCTTCAGTCAGACCGCTTTGCTGTAAATATCAACCTCGGAAGCTCGAGGGTGTGTAGCCTCGAATATATTTTGAGCTCGTAATAGCCATGGTTCGACACTTGTATATATATTTCCCTGATACATCTCTTGCCTTCAGACGAGGTGGTTCGAGCTCGGGAAGTGTAAGCTTGAATGTGATGACTTCATCAATGGTTACTTGTTCTGAGCATAGGCGAAGTTAGATGATGAGCTCGTGATTGACAAAAAGTCTCAGAAATGTAATTGACTTCAAATCTGAGCTAATCAGTTACATATGAAAGTATTTATTTTGTAAAATCCCAATATTTAAGAGATATTATTTAAATTGTTATCCAATCCCACATTTTACGGGATGTTTCCGTATACGTAGGAAATAATGCATTAAATAGCATTATATTGTTTGATTTATATAATATTTTCTCGAAATATATGGGAACGAATTCTGAAACCTTCTCTATAAATAGAGAAGGAAACTCCATTTGTAGATGACCAAAATTCTGAGATCTTGAGGCAAAAACTCTGGGCAACTATTCTCTGAAGAGTTTTCCAGAAAATTCTCAAGTGCTAATAACATAGACTCGTGGACTAGGCAGATTTAACAGCTGAACCACGTAAAAACCTCATGTTTTCATCTTCTTTTATTTCCTCTGATATATTCTAGTTTAATTGCTCTCCTTTTTAAGTTGACGAAAAACAACGTCAACAATATGGTTCAAATAGATCCCTAAACTCGATTTTGGTCAAAGGTTTTTGAACTAAAATATTAAATAATTCACTAAACTAACAATTCAAAACAAAAATACAATCATTCTGGTTAATAACTGTATTGACATATTCAATTTTTTCTTCATCAAAATTGGGTTTAGGGGCCTATTTGAACTATTTAACAAAACACTTCAAAAAGTAATTTGTCAAAACATAAGGTATTGAGACAAAATACATGGTCTAAAAAAATATAAACCCCTTTTAGTCCTTTGTTTACCCCTAATTTTACGTTTATAAATATTCTTATCTTTTAATGAGACACTAAACTCTTTTATGTATATTAAGAATGATAACGACAGTCTTACACTTGATTATAACCTGTTGTCATGCCTTGCTCATTTTGCTCCTTGAAATCAAAAGAAATGGTGCTTACCAAAAGAGTCTAGACTTTTCTACAAATTACTACATATAAAAGTTCTAGAGTGGTCTAGCATTGTCTAGAGAAAGCAAGAGTTGGATGGACTCAACTTAAGCCTAGAAGACTCTAGAAAGTTCTAGAGTACACTAGAATGTGCTTGAAGACACTAGAAGATTCTAGAATCTTCTAGAACATGCTAGATGGTTCGAGAAGAATGTAGAAGTCTCTAGAATACTCTAGAGCATCTTCGAACTATCAAGAGGGAACTAGACAACTCTAGAAGACTCTAGAAGTTGACTGGACTTGGTTAGAAGGTACTAGACCTTTGTAGATACTATAGAATATACTTGTAATATTCCATGTACATTCTAGAAATCTTATAGGATATAGACAAGTGGCAAGATCCTAACCACTCATGAACATGGTGCTTAACTATAAATAGTCATTTGGGGTTCATTTGTAGCCAATTTGGGCAACTTGTACAAATCATCTCAAGCAGGGTCAACCCTGAGTGGTAGGAGGCCCTATACAAGATATGTTATTTTAAAATTTTTTATGTAAAATGATTTTTTCAAATTTTTGGGGCCTTTTGTGTATGTAAAAAAAAATATATTTTTTTCAAAAATTTGGGGCCTCATTATGTGGGGCCCTAGGCAGAGGCCTAACTCACCTGGGTACCCAGGGCTGGACTTGATCTTAAGTGTAATATAAAACATTTTTGCATACTCTCTTCGTTTTCAATTATCATATCTTATGGTTCTTTATCACTCCAAGTCTCTATATACTCCACTTTGAGGATTATTTGGGATTGAGAAGGCCGACTTAGTACAACTGACCGTGCTAAGTACGGGACGATTACTAATTAAAGGGTAGGAGCGTGACACTGTGCTAATATGAGCTATAGATGGATGAGATTATCAAACCATTTTCCATTATGATATGTAAAGAATATCAGTACCTAGAACCTTAGATATACATAAAAGGTTCATTATTTTAAGAAAGCACACAAAGAAGATACTATCTTATTAAAATTATCATTTTAAAACAATTAAGGGCCAAAAGGAGGATACACATTACATAAGTCAGCCTTCCCACGTGGCATTCCCATAAACTACATGCAAAATACACACAAACTTTTATTTTACCAAAGCCTTCATTCATAGAAAGCTTAGCTAACATAAAGACATAACACAAACCCAACATTAAAATGCTTATTTATTAATAGTACCCTTTTTTAGTTGTTCCTTCACATCTCACCGACACATCAAATAGATAAAAACGATAAGTTTGTCTCTCACTCAACCCCACCATTGGTGTACAGCAACTCCCTCATCTTTAACTCTGCCATACAAATCCAAGCATTCCCAATAAGCCCTCTTACTCTTATTTTCTCCCTTCCACCATTGATTGTTGCACTCCAAAAACAACTCGTCCACCAAATGGATTGTTCTCCTTTTAACCATTTCCTCCACCACTTCTGCTTCTGCCTTCATCACAACATACTCTTCTTCACGCACATTCTTCTTCAGCCAATCCGAGGCATCATTCTCTTGCAAACTCACTCCACCACCACTACTAATAGTGCCTTCTTCAGGCACCAAATCGAGGTTGTAAACCTCAAACTCTTGCTTCATTTTTGGGTAGTCTTGATGAAACCATTGAGTTACATCCCTTTTATCTTCAGGCAACCCCGCATTAACAAAGACTCGACGCCTAAAACCGTCGAGAGAATTTCCCATCAACTGGGGAAGGAACTTGATTTTCCTTGAGTAGTTCTTCAAGTTTTTCATAGGCCATCTCGGTGGCTCGAGCAACACTTCTTCCAAATCTAGTAAAGCTGCGGTTTTCTTGGACTTAGTTGCCGATTCGAAAAGCCGTCTCTTTGGGGAATAACTCGAAGCTGAAGCTTCTGTAGAGCCAATTTTCCTCATGGCTACAATGGTGGATGAATATCGCCTGAGATAAGCGATCTTATAATTGGTCATATCCCTAAGAGTGATTGCTTTCTCATTGCTTAATGGGAATGCCAAAATCCCACCAATTTTCACTACATGATCCACAAACTCAACGTCTACAGCTAAGTTGGGTGCGTAGACAAAATCAAACAGCTCTTCAGAGAATGAGCTTTGGCCCTCCAAAGCCGTATCCATTACCATGTCCATTTGATTAGCATCAAAGTTTTTAAGCTTGTGAACCGTACTGGGAACAATGGGGCTAACAACCAAAGCCTTGTCATTCTTCATTAGTAGCCCCTCGTCTGCCAAATCACGGAGAAGCAAATCCAATTGCTCAAAATCAAAGACGCTAGTCTCGAGGCTGGAACCAGAGCCAGTTGATTCCCCTCTCATTAAGGACCCAATACATGGGAATGTAACAAAAAGCAAAGCCAGAAATACTGACCGAGAAATTACACGCAAAACCTTTGGATCAGGAAGCTTAATGACCAAAAGGGTATTCGAATCTAACCCCATTCCTCCACCATGGACATGCTTGCTCATGTTTTGGGCCTTGGCTCTACCACTCCCCGGAGCCAATTCCATAACAGTTTCTCTTTTTTCTTTTTAAGAAAAACAGCGAGATCCGATCCGTAGCTTAGCCAAAGCAGAGCTTGAGAATTCAATGATCGAGTTTAACTTTTTTCGTTTCTCAACAGAAAACCCAGAACAGCAAATTTTTCGAAAATTTGATAAAGAACAGAGACAAATGAATATAACAATCGGGAGGAAAACAGGGGAATTAGCGAGTACAAAACCTGGAAGCGGTGTGGTTTCCACCCACGAGAGCTACTCGAGTGATTCGGATTCTACACCAGAGGAGCAATAGTTCTCTACTTCTCTCAAACTCCATGGTTGGCTTTTCTTCTTTCAACTCGTTCTCTCTCTACATTCCACTACTTACCCAGACGAATTCTTATCCAGACAGTATGAACCGGATCGCCTGAAACCCAACTGCCATGGCCCGGTAGAGAAGAAGAATCCGGCAATGGGTAAGCAAGGAAAATGAAGAGAGAGAGAGAGAGAGAGAGAGAGAATAAAAAAAAGAGATGGGTTTGTGAGTTGTGAGATGTGACAATGAATAATTGGAGAAAGGGAGAGGAAGATAGATTTATATAGGGAGAAGGGTGAATCTATGGTGTCCCATGCAAAATGGGAGGTTTATTTTTGTTAAATTTTGCCGTGTAAGAACAGTGTTACTTTTTTGGGTTAGAGAAGAAATAGTCATTCAGAAAATAAAATAAAATTAAAAAACAAAAAAAGAGGATGATTAGGCTTAATTATAGATTATGGAGTATTAATTAAGTAGATAATGGTGCTTTTCCAATTCACATGCCTATTTATTGCTTTGCTATGTAATTCCTTGGTTCTCTTGTCATATACACCCTTCGTCACTCAATATTTAGAATTTCCTTTACATCTTAACTTTCAACTTATAAGCATGTATACAGATAAATTTGTAAAAATAGCATTTTTAAGGATTTTGTAGTCTGAACTATTTTTTATAATCTTTTGTAAAATAATATTTGTTTAAAATTTAATTAATTGTCTAATTTTTTGATTATTTTTCTAAAATTTTCGACTAATTGTTTAAATTTTTTTACTACTTGTCTAAACTTTCGACTAACTATCTAAATTATGAAATGTCATTTTGCAAAAAATTATTAAAACTAGACTAAAACACAAAATAATATAAAAAATAGGCTATTTTACCAAATGACCCTATTATATAACATGAGTAATTATTCCAAATGTGTATTTTTTTTAATCACAAAATATTATTTACTAAGGATTATGAGTAAATATTGAATAAACGTATTATAGTTAATTAAAGCCCAAAAAAATTGGCACATCGTACTAATAAGAAAAACGAAAGTGGTTTAGTAGTTTTTTTATGATTAAAAGTACTGTTACGTGATGGCACGTTTTGATACCTTTGTTGCAATCTTAATGATTAGCACATGGATGGAATTGATCGAATCGTATAGCTTTAATTTCTCATGCTAAGGCTAACCCAAGATTTTACGTATTGTTTAACCATGAAAGGCGTATTTTACCGAATTGTTAAATTAATAAAATATTGGCCCTTATCTCTTTGCTTGCTCTAATAGGACAAGGACCCTTACATTAATCATTAAATTTCACCTTCTATGCCGAATAGTTATCCTAATTAAAAAAAATATCATTTACTATTCACCTTTGAATTTGATGCTAATGATTCCCCAATTTCCTAAAATGTCTGTCCTATTTATTTTTCTATCATTTTTTTTCTATCCCATTCTCTCTCACAATACTCTCACTCTCCCTTGTCCAAACTTACGGTTTGCACTAGAATACTACACTTGAAAGCATCTCTATTGTGCTTCTGAAGATCCCAATATTAAAGACAACATACAATTTTAGAGATATTAGAGGAGAAAAATCATGAGAAAAAATATTGTTCATTTTTTTAGTATTGGGTGTTCTTTTGTTTTTTTTTTGCTATTTCGAACATATTTGAGTATGCCTTGGTATGTTTTTTTGCTTTGTTTGTGAGTTTTCTTGATTTGCGATTTTATGGGTATTTGTGCATTTTCTACAACTATTTTGCTCGATAGGTGCTCAATAAGTTGTAGGTAATAGGTTTTAGGTTGTGATATGTCCCTAAAGTAGGGTACGTCTGCCACATATTCGTAACACAAAGATTTACGAGTATGTTAAGTACTTGACCAAACGAATTAAATATAATGATACTATATATGAAATATAAATTTTTTTATATAAACTTATTAATAAAAACTATTAAACATATGAATACTTTAAATTTAAATATAACAATTAGGAAAAACCCTAAACCACTATTGCATTGGTACTGAGTCTGTTCTCCATAAGTTGCCAAACATCTAAAGTCACACTTGGAAAAAGATTGGAAAATAGCATAATGAGCTAACCCTGAGTAAGTAAATCACATGCATACACATACACATGAATATCGTGAGTTTGAAGTGCACATATACTCATATGCTAACTATATACTTATGCATCTCATTTATTGATCATGCACTTTCAAACTTTACTTTTATGTTTTTTCTTTTACTTTCACATTTTTATGGACCCATTATCTTTTGTGCACACTATTCGATTAAGCCAATGCCTGCAGGGTTTGTCACACATATAATATAAAATCTCATGGGTTCTCCTCTGGCTAGCCATCATCGTAGCTGGCTAATCATATTACTCATTTCATCGTTGTCATAACTACCATACTTACTACACATATAAATGGATGAGAAATACGGGAACATGGCAAACATATCTGAATGGTCACCTATGACCTAGCCCACACTAGTGGGTTGCCACTCTAAGCCTTATAGACCTCCGTCTTCTTTACTGAACTTACTTAATTGCTTCCTCGAAATAGTGGCACCATTTTTAACATCTTATTATCACTTTGCTTAAGCCTTGTTGTCATTAAAATGTTCAACTTTACATAAGACTTTTCAAGGCATTTCATAACTTTTCTCATATTCTTTACATGGTCTTATATCACATAATAATGTATCACATAACTGTACATGTCATGCATACATGCTGACCCTGAAATGCCAATGTTCATGTCCATGATTCATGTTTAATGATATTCAGCCATGGTACTGTATCACATCTCATATAACTCAAAACATCTTTAGTCATAATATGTAAAGCTTTGGGTTGGTGGTGTTATTATACCTTAACGTAGAGCTATGACTCAGGTCTAAGGTTTCCAACCTAAAAACTTAAAGGCTTCATATATCATAACGTGTAACAAAATCATGAACATATAGGTAGTCCACATATTCATCAACATAAGAATACATATTTGCTCATAATTATGATCAATCTTAAGCAAATAAGACAACTTTCACACATCACGAATTTCATCAATTCTATGACATACAACATCATTCTGATAATCATATCACACATAACTCATATAAGCATTCATCAGATACTTATCATATGCATCATCATCTCATACTTAACTTATCAGACATACACAATCAATGTAGTCATGCATCTCACACTTAAGCACAAAAGGTGAGATTTACTTACCTTAGGTCCTTAGCTTATTTTAAAACTGCTCACCAAGAATCAATCAATTCAATCTACACAAATCATATTCAAATCACATCATTTATTAAATTCTATCAAAATCGTAAATATACACTATTGATAGTGTATATTAACAATACCATAAACTACATAAATGATAATAATAATTGTTATCATCATAATGCTAATAACTTTTCTACATCACATTTATTATAATATTAATAAAAATATACCACAACAACAGTATGTATATGAATGTAGGGAGCAACTACAACGCATTCACTCTTTTTACAATACCAATGCATCATTTTTCTATTTACGACACCTGAATAGATATAATCCATTTTTTTTATATGATGGTGTACATTGTAGCTATCTAGAACATCCTACAGATTTTCAAGAAATTCTGAATAGTTTATCGTACCGAAAATGGGGTTCAAACAACTTGTTGCTCGTGTGCTTATTTTTTTGTATACGCGTGTAAAGTCAACTGTTTGAACCTTGTTTTTGGCACTATAAATTATTCGAAATTTCTTGAAATTTTGCAGGGTGTTTTAAATGATTACAATGTACACTGTCATATGAAAAAATTGGAAAAAAATTATCGAGGTGTAGAAAACACAAACTGACTGCACTGGTGTTGTAAAAAAAGTGGATGCACTATATATATATATATATTCAAATAATCATTTTATTAAAAGAAACCATATTTTTAAGGGTAAATACTATTTTTGACCATGTGTTTTGTAAAAGTTACCAATCAGATCCTGTGTTTTATTAAATGACAATTCGGACCCTGCATTTTGCAAAATGGAATAAATTAATACCCTGAGCTTAATTTTGGTCAAACTCTTTTTCAACATGACCAAAATACCCTCATATTTTATTAATTAATAGATTAAATAAATAATTAAAAATAAATATTAAATGAAAAATCATATAAATTGAATTTAAATTAAAAAATAATTACAAATAAATATTTTTAATCTTAAAAGTAAATTTGAGATGTAAATTGTTTAAAAAAAAAACTAAAACTAAATCTTTCTAAACAATAAATTAAACCTAAAAACTATGAAAGTATAAAATATTTTTAAAATTTAAAACCCTAAGACTTTTCGTTCTTCACCCTCATCATCAGCATCATCATCATCATCATCATCATCATCATCATCATCATCATCATCATCATCTTCTTCTTCTTCCATTCTCCATGTTTCTTTTTTGCAGGTACCTTGAACCCAAATCAGAGCTGCGACAGAGGTTCTGTTGAGATGGAGCACGACGAGGACGGAAAGAGCTAGATGATCGACAATGGTGTGGGGGCTCGGGGACGGCGTAGATTTGGACGGTGCGGATCGGGAACGACACCACGATAGACGAACCTCACCGACGTTCGTTGACTCCCTGGGCACCACGGCAACTGAACTTCACCGACTTTCAGCAACAGCCAACTGGGTTCAAGACCAAACTGGGGTTTGAATATTTTTGAGTCTTTTATACATCTAGGTTTATTTTTTTGTCCGATCTGAAGCCAACGAGGATGGGTTGAGCAAGGATGGGTAAAGCTTGTGTGCGATGGATCTGAGGAAGCAAGAAATTCTGGTGCGATTTTTGGGTGAGATCTGGGGAAGCAAGATCAAGGCTTGCGTGTGAGCATGTCAATTTTTTGGGGGCGATTTTCTGGGTAGATCTTGAGGAGTAAAAACTTCTGGGGTTTGGAAGAGCTGGGGAGTTATAGTTCCTGGCAGGAATAAAAATTTCCAAGGGTTTTTAGATTTTGATTTGTGCTTTTGAATCACAGTAAAATGTGATTTGTTATTGTGTTTTGGGGCATATTTGTTTTGTTCTTGTGAATAAATTTCATTGGTGTTCATCTTTCTCAAGTTTGAGAAGAAAACTAAGGAATAATAAATATGTGGTTTCATGAGATTTTGAACATTGATTTTGATTCTGGGTTTGGTTATTCAAATTTGAGACGAGATATTGACTCAGTGATGATGACCATTTTTTCTTCTTCTTTGAACCAGGTTTGAGATGAAATCAAGAACACGTTTTAGTTTTTTCTTTGAATATGAGTTTCAAACGTTAATTTTGTTTTAATTAACTTTTGTTTAAGATTTTACTTTTTTTTAATTAAGTTTACCATATACATTAAAATTTTAATTTTGTTTTATTTTTATTTTTAAATTAAATATTACATTATTTAAATTTATTTTAAATGTTTTAATATTAAAAAATAATTTAATACAAAAACTAAATATTAAAATTAGTTTTTTAATTTTTTAAAATTAATTAAAAACCCAAGGGTATTTTGGTCTTATTTTAAAAAAGTTTGACCAAAATCTGGTCCAGGGTACTCTTTTGTTTTATTTTGCAAAATGCAGGGTCCGAATTGTCATTTAACAAAACATAGGGTTTGATCGGTAACTTTTGCAAAACACAAGGTCTAAGATGATATTTACCCTATTTTTAACATAAACTTATAATGATCAATATAATGATAATAATATAAATATAGATATTTTTATTACTATTAATTAGTCATAAAATCAATCACATTGATATAATAAATATAATTTCTACAAAATTCAATAATCTTACAAATATCAATAGTTATGAGAAAAATAATATTTTATATTATCTCAGCATTCAAATATCAACCAAAATATTAATACACAATAATAACTGCTAAATAATAGTTTTTACTATAAATCACACTTTACATATATAAAATTATATTATTGATTGACCAAACAAAATAATAAAAATAAATTATTGAAATTTACTATTCATAATAATTTCCATATTAGTAGAAAATCAATAAAATATATCTTTTTACAATTTATTAAGTGTATTACTTAAAAAAAGAAAAAATTAGACAACACAACGACTATAAAATGGACAATCACAAAATCAAAACATGTATCAAATATACATATAATCTCAAATAGCCAATATAATTATAGAAAATATTCAGTTCATTAAGAATATATAAATATATACTATAAATACACATAATAATAATTACTCTAATTAGTCACAATTAAATCACAATATATTGGTCAATGAAATTATACCACAATGATCGGGTTTCAAAAACAAGCTAGACAATGATTTCTAAAGCTCAAAACGAACTCTGGAACCTCAAAAACTAAGTTTTGATCGTCGGTCAACGATGGATCGCGGTGGCTCGTGGTGGGCTCGCCACCCAACTATGGTTTGAAGCCCACAACATGAGGAACATGATGGTGGTGACAGATCAACTAACAAATGCTCGAGGTGGCCGGATCACAACTTTGAAATCGCGTGGTGGCCAAACTTAAATCGAATGATTTAGGTGCTTAATCAGTGAGTGAGCTCCAGATTCTCGCATAGTCGATAGTTCAGAGGCCTCTGAATCCAACAGTCTGGCACGTGGCTATATGTGGCAGTCGAAAAGTGGTCATTCATCGTCAGCAATAGTAGTACACCACACAGTAAAGAAAGAGGAAGAGAATGAGAGAGAAAGAAAAATAAAATTTTGAGGAGAGAGAGAGAGCTACAGGAAAAATAAGGATGAGGCCTTTTTTTATTTTCTTGAAATTACATTTGGACCCAAAATATTAAAATTCTTTTTAAATAAGACCTTCAGCAAAACTTTCTTAATTTTATAAAAACCCCCAATTAAAATTATATGGCATTTGGGTCCAATACTTGACTACTCAAGTATCTCTCTTAATCTCGTTAATAACATAAAATCATGCTTTAAACACTATTTTCCATTACTATTTCTTAAATTTGTAAACTTGTACATTTTATGTATTGAATATCTGATTTATATATATAAAAAAATGTATTATGAAAATGGTGGGTGTTACAGGTTAAGCTCGATATGTGTTTGATATTGGCTCGATATCTATGTATATTTGCTCGATAGGTGCTCGATAGTGGCTCGATACATGCTTGATATATATATATTTATATTTACTCGATAGGGTTCGATTGGGGTGTAGATTTTTGGTTTATTAGTTTCTTGATGGGTGCTTGATAGTTGCTCGATAAGGGCTCGATGAACATATTTTTATCAGCTGGTTAAGGGTTATATATATTTTTATCAGCATATTTGTTTGGTTTATGTTATAAATGTTGCTCGATAGGGGCTCTATAGTCCATCGATATAGGATCGATAAAGGCTCGAAGGATGCTCAATAGGGCTGTTTGTTAAATCCGAATTTTTTTTTTAACAATTCCTTGTTTTTTTCATCTCAGGTTCCAATGTTTACGTTTTTGTTTCTTACATTGGTGTTTGGGAAACAGATGGTAGGAAATTGATTTTTAAGGATGCTCAGCGTACAGTGATACCGATGGAGAAGGATGTATTGTACTTACAACTTCTTGACATATTGCACGAGGCACTTCAAGTTGGTAAAGAGTTGTATGGGTTGAAATTGGAGGTTCCTTACACATGCGGCGACCAATAATTTACACCCGTTCATGTTGAAAGTGATATTCATGTTAGTGTATTATTAAGAATAACATCACAAGAAAGGATTGCCTTATGTGCTAGTCCTGTTAAGAAGATTGACATTGCATATCCATCTCCCAGTCTCAGTGTTAACAAAGTTCATAGTGAGGTGGGAATTTTTGTTCAAGAAAAAGATAATATGGGTATTGTTGATGTTGATATCCCAATTGGAGGTCCTACTGGTTTCCTGAAGGACATAACATATGAGTGTGACCCCTATGTGAATGACGATACAGTAGTTGATTTTGATGAAGATAATGAGGAAGGGTCGAGGGACAATTCATAGGCATATTATAGTGCATAAGTGTCGATTGATAGGTCAAGCAATATGCAAGTCGAATAAGTACAAGAACAGTAGTACCTCTTATTGCACAGGCACACCTACCAAGTGAAGGACACCAAACACCTGGCACAAGCTCTCGTTGTCCTGCTAAAAAAAAGATAAAAGTAGAGGGAAAGTTCCAATATTTTCAATAAAAGATCAGACAAGATGGAGTGCTCCCATGTTTACAAAAGAAGATATTATGGCCTCTGATCGATCACAGATCTCATCATTCGGTGCACTAGTTGGAGAAATACACCTTGGGAGGGCTTTTGACGACAAGATGGATTTGAAAGCCAAAGCGACTCTCTTCGCAATGAAGAATAACTTTGAGTTTGTGGTGAAGAAATCTTATACTGATGTGTGGTATATCACATGCAAGGATCCTGACTATGGTTGGAGATTAAGGGAGAAAAAACTAGCACGATCTTCCATGTTTGAGATCACTGTTTACAATAGTGTACATACATGCTCACTAGAAGTACGGCCGAAAGATCACCATCGAGCAACATCAGGGGTCGTTGGGCACTTTATCAAGAACAAATATGTTATTGATGAGACTAGCTACATGGCAAACAACATAAATGAGGATATGAAGAAATCTTATGGGATCAATATGAGTTATATGAAGGCATGAAGATGTAGAGAGAATTCACTTATGTATGTTAGGGGGACACTTGAAGACTCCTATACCTTCTTACTTGCACATGTTGCAGTAAAATTATCCAGGTACAATAACCTATTTTGTCATAATGGATAGTCAATTTCTTTATTGCTTCTTTTCACTTGGAGTTTGTAGAAGGGGATTTAGATCATGTCGTCATGTGATATGTGTGGATGATAATTTCTTAAAGATCAAGTATTGTGGCCACATGCTATGTGTTTTTGCATTGGATGCGAATAGCCACTTGTATCCAATTGTGTTCTGGTTGATGGACAGTGAGAATCACAACTCTTGGAAGTATTTCATGACGAAATTGAAGGAATACATTGGGGACATTGATAATTTGGCTTTCGTATCAGACATGCATGCTGGCATTACTCATGCTCTTGAGGTCGTCTTCCTTAATGCCTACCACAGTGCATGCTACCATCATATAAGTATGAATGTAATCGCTAAGTTCAAGATTGATCACTGTCACAAGGAGAAGTGGTTTGCAACCTATGCATTTGGAAAGACACAATTTTACAAGTAATTTAAAATTATAAAGCAAATGGATCCTGCCATAGGTGAATATCTTGAGGGTATTGGTTTCGATAAGTGGTCTCGTGCTTACTTTCCTGGGAATCGGTACAATATAATGACAAACAACTACGTTGAAAGCTTTAATAACAAAACCAGGGACGCAAGAACCTTCCCAATCAATACTTTTGTGGAATTCATTCGTTTCACACTTCAATCATGGTTTTCTGAGTGGCGTGATGTGGCCAAAAAAAGCATGGCCATTATCACCACTAATGGAGAAAGATTTGGCAAGAATTGCAGACAAAGCAAGGTTCTTGAATGTCCATGCTCTTGGACATTTCAAATTTCATGTGGTGGACCCAAATGGCGATGGTGAGGTGAATTTAATGACCAAATCATGCTCTTGTGGCATGTTTTAGATTATAGGGATACCTTGTGTTGACTGCCTTTTTCGCTGCCAGCTAATTAAAATAAACTTAAAGAAAATGCAAGAAGAAGACACAAAATTTACATGGTTTGTGTTATTAATTAACCCTAGTCCACGAGTTTATTGTATTATGATTTGAGGAAGCTTGAGGGTTTCAAGCTTCAATGGAGTTCAGGAAGCTCTTGGCAATGCTCTGAATACAAAAGTGTCAATCCTTTACAATGTGTGCTCTGGCCCAATTTATAGAGGCTGAGGACAATTAACTCCCTTAATGAGGATTTCTTACAAAACATTCTCACTTAATTTAGGCATGAAAGCTAATAAATACACATTCTCGTAATTAAGGAGGTAGTGGGCCCGTGTGTATCACACGAGGCCCATTTACGAGGTTAAAGCCCATAAATTTTGGGGGTAACACGTTCCTGACAGTTTCAGGGAGTAGCTGCACATTTTCCCATGTCAGGCGGCGTAGTGAGACATATGGCTTGTTGCATGTATGGACTCGACATCATGACTTGAGGGAACAATAACATGTCATGTGACTGCTTGTGGTCCAGGATCGCTGTGCATGACACCTGACACTTTATTCTAGACCCCGAGGACAACTATCCAGACTTGGAGGGCTGGATCAGAAAAGGAGATGGAAAGACCCCGATGATAGTCCTCGAGGTGCAACTCACATGAGGACATTCTTCTCCAGAGGCGGATCACAACAGGTGGGGAATGGCTTACCTTCTGAGGAGCTCTGGGCGAGCTCACTAGAACTTCCATAACTTTCATGGAGCTTAATTACTCTCTAATGATTGCCATGTGTCAGTTGGTAAAAACATAGACAACATTTTCCTCCCAAGTCTTCACTTGTTCTCAAACAGTGGATGTAACTAGGGGTGCACATGGGTCGGATTTTCGGGTTTCAGGCTCGTCGGGTTCGGGTTTTGCAGGTTTCGGGTTAAGAAAAATGGTACCGAAACCGATCCGAAATTTTCGGGTTTTTTCGGGTTCGGGTTCGGGTTCACTCGGGTTCGAGTTCGGGTGTAATTTCGGGTTTGCTGGGCCATTTGTGATTTTGGGCCGAAAAGCCCAGATTTGCAAAAATGTCATTTTTTACACTTTTTTTTTTTCAAAAATACCATTTTTTTCAAATATATCATTTTTTTTTTCAGATTTCAGGTTTGATTTTGGGTTGGGCTGAGCCTATTGGGTTTTGGGCCGAAAAGCTAAATTTTGCAAAAATACCATTTTTTTACACTGTTTTTCAAAAATACCATTTTTTTTTTCGAAAATACCATTTTTTTTTCGGATTTCGGGTTCGAACCCGAACCCGAGGCTAAAAAATTTTCAAACCCGAACCCGACCCAACTTTTGTCGGGTTCGGGTCGGATTTCACCCGATTTCGACGGGTTTTCCCAAAAAACGGGTTTTCGGGCTGCGGGTCGGGCGGGTTTTTCGGGTTTTTTCGGGTCAAATGTTCACCCCTAGATGTAACATCCCAAATGACCTAATAAGGCTTAGGGCCTTGATTAGGGGGCCATGATGGAAAATTATGTGCTTATGTGATATTTATGTGTATCATTGCATGATTATGTGAGTTATGTTATGATATGACTTGATATGTATGTTTAGGTGTATTAAATGAGCATGTGGGCCCGTTTTTTCTTATAAGAAGGGTTATTTTTGTAATTTTTCCCGTGATGGGTATATTTGGCATATATGTAATATATGTGTCAGACCACATTATTATGTGGATATATTTTGGTTACTTGGCATGAGGCGATCCTAGGGAGCAAGTTAGCGGGAAAGCCACAACGAGACCAATACTTGACTCAGGGTGAATAAAGGGGCACTTTGTGTATTTAGTACATTACCGGGATATTGGGTAATGAGAATGAATATTTGAGGATATATTTGGAGTTAGCGAGACCAGAAGGGAATTATGGGGATTTTGACTATTTTACCCCTGTGACATTTTTGGTACCCCGAGCTTTGGGATTTACTTAAGGTTACTTGAGCCCTAAGTAACCTATCATAAACAGAAGTACGTTCAATACTCTCATTCTCTGTAATAACCCAACTACTCTAGACTTTTGGACCATTAATGAAAACTATACATAAACATTAATCCTTAACAAATCTTTACAAGTGAAAATACCATAACTTTATTACGAAACTTGTAAAAAATAAAAGTTAAACTTACATAAAATATCAAGTAGGATATGGGATCCCATTGTTTTAAAATCAAAACATGACATAATTAAAAAGAGATTTACATAATAAAATGCAGAAAAATACATGTAAAAACCATAAGAAACAAAACTACATCCTCGAATCGAAACGCTCGGCTCTTGAATCCATTCCGCCTCAATACACATTCTCCAAGCTTCCAAGAACCTTTCCCGCCACTAAGACTATTTTCCTGCACATATAAACAAAAAGGAGTGAGCATAATGTCCAGCAAGGAAAATCTAACACATAGTCCATATACATAAATTTCATAAAAACATAACATAACACTTATATCACATACATACTATAATGGCCATTATTACTTGGGGTCCCATAGACTAAACAAGTCATATGCCCATTAGATTAGTGGGGTCTTGCTAGCTAAGTAAGTCATATGCCCATAATCTATTTGGGGCTTGTTAGTCATATAGGTCATATGCCCAAGCCTACAAACATACTTAACATAACATATTTCATAACATAAGAATCATAAGATAACATATACAAGCATATAACATATAAATTCTATCCTATTTTCCTTACCAAAATATCGGGATATGAGGACAGAGTTGGGACTTTGGAACACTCCTAAAAACCATTTATGAAAGGGTGAGTCTATTGAAGAAAAAGAGATGAAAGAGATGAAGGAACTATACTATTAAAATATACTTACCAAAACCTTGTGCTCAAGAACTTAGATTTCCTAACCAAAATAAAAATAAGGTTAGAAGGCTGAGTAGAAGACTATGAGAACTTAAATAAAATAATACCAATGAACTAGAGTGTGGAAATACCTTGAAGACTTGTAAGACCAATCTAAACCTTGAACCAAAATGCTATAAAACCTTACTTCCCAAGTGTTTGATAAGCTTATGATTCCCAACCCAAGTGTTTACACTCTCACACTCACCTAGCAACTTGCAGCCTCTGAACTTAGAGTAATATATGAATAAATGGCTGGGTACTAGGTCCTATTTATAGAGTTTAGGAATGAAAAGATCTCATTTAACTTGAATAAAAATAATGGCTTTTTAAGTGAAAATAATTTGAATTATCGTTCAGCAGAGGCTGAGGACTCGTTCAGAAAGGTGCTGGACTTATCAAGAGGTTGAAGGTTTGAATGGGAAACGATTTTGAAAACTTTCAAAATGTGCTGAGAGGGGCGATATATCGCCCCCTGTAGGCGATATATCGCCTACGCCAGTATGCCCGAGGCAATCGTGCAACGTTTCGTGTTTTTCGTATCTTCGTGCTGCGATATATCGCCCCTTATAGCTGCGATATATTGGCTGATTATTTAAACACGAAATTACACATTTTTAGCTTAATTTGAATTGAGTAAACAACCTTGACTAAGCCCTTTTACGTTTTCAAAGTTGCTGACTGACCTTAGAGCATTCAAATTTTACCCTTAGTAAATTTAATCCTCAAAATACTTAATCATTAATAACCCATACATAACATGTGCTATTATCTAATTGGTTCTTATCTAAACCTTATAGTATAATAAATATTATCCTCAATATCAATCATATTAATTAAACCTTAGGTTAAAATTAATATTCTTAAACTATAGGTTAAACTTAGAAAATCTACAAGTACTACTATGAGTGTCCAAATAAATCCCGGTCTGAACCAAAAATCCACAGTTATAACAATAATACTATTATTACTATTATACTACTATCTAACTTAGCTAAGTAAAGTTCTTGGACTCTACATTCTCTCACTCCCGTTCTCTCATTTGACGTCGTTAGAATTTTCAAAGGAAACTTGAGTTTTAAGACTCAGATTCAAGCAAGGTTAGAGTCATAACGATTCTAGGGAAGATTAGAAGCTTGATAGTCTGAGGATTTAGCGGGAGAACAACATAATCAGAGGTAATTTAAGCTTTGAATTTCTGAGTTTCCATTTTCTTAAGTTTCTTAAGTTTTGAATTGGATTTCACGGTTCGGAGAGTTTTTGATCCACCGGAACCGCGGGTTTTGTAGCGTGGGAGGTTCTAGGGATGTTGGGTGATTGAATGATGAGTTTGGTATGGATTTAGGGTGATTTTTTACTGAGAAAGCTGAGTTCGCAAGGTCGCACCAAGACCCTCATGAACTCAGACATCTGGTGGTTTCTTGAAGTTGGGTAGCGCCGCAGCCCTGGTCCTGGGTGTTTTGGGGCTAGGTTCTCTAGTTGTGAGAGTCATGGCCCTAATTGGGTGCACCGCAGCGCAAATGGGAGTTTTTGGCCAATAAAGGTTTTGAGTGCGGGAACTCAAACCTTAGGGCTCGGGATCAATCCTACTACCCGGTTTAGTAGAATTCGATGTCCCAGAGGCTAGGACTTGGTCTGGAAGCTTGTATTTGCTCGTTATTGATGGGATTCTATATTTAGGTGTGACTAGGTTATCGATAGGGGCTCGGGATCAGGATCATGCTCGAGGGTCATTCTTATTTTTCATTACACTTGGACCTGAGGTAAGAAAACTTCACCCAATATGTGATGTACATTATTAGGGCTTGGCTCGAATGTTGAATGTAATCTTGATTGGGCATGGGCCCCTATAAATGTGCATGATTATGATTATGCTTGCAAATGATTGATTAAGCATGTTGAATGCTCTGTATATGGATATTTGTTATATGACGAATGCCTATTAGCATTATATAATTGAGAAAGGCTTGACTTATGAGTCAAGGACGACAATAGCGCTGAGCGCTGGTCGAAAAGCATTGGCTTATGAGTCAAGGACGGAAATAGCGCTGGTCGAAAAGTATTGAATTATAAGTGAAGGGCGGCAATAGCGTGTTGAACACTGGTCGATATGGTTAGATCTAATCATGAGCGCATCATACGCTTGTTCGACTGAATGGTTGTGGAAAACTAAAGTGCCGGGTACGCTGGGCCAGCTCCAAGGCTAGTTATTCAGAGGATAGGGCAACAGGCCCTAGGGTGACTTATTAGTCCTAGATCCTAGGGCGCTGAGCCCCAGTGTAATTTATCAATCATGTACTTGGGAAACAGGCCCTGGTATGATTCAGTTAATCATTTAATTAGGGCATCTGTCCCCATATGACATTGTAGTCATTTATATGAACGGTATGCAGACATGAGTAGGGTCATTACTATTGGGCATGTTTATTATGATTTGGAAATGTGTTATTCACTTCTTACGAGCATGTTTAAGTTTTATTACTGGGCCTTGGTTCATGGGTGCTATGTGGTACAGGTAAGGGGAAAGGAAAGATGGGCCAGCCATGAGTTGGAGAGCTTAGGCGGCGACGTGTACATAGGTAGCCGCTTGATCACCACGACCAAGGTTTCTTAGAGGAACTAAGGTTAAACACTATTTTTTCCGCATAGGTCGGCGGGTTGTAGCTTTTGAGTTGTAATTACCCTTTTGGAACTGTAAACAACTTTGTAAATGTTTATTATGGGATCCCATGAACAACTTAACATTTTAATGAAATATCCATTCCTTTTTATCGAAATTTTTAACCCTGGACCATTAATTAAATTTAGTTGCGTGTTTATGTCCAAATGACTCGTTTAAAGAGTTAGCACTATTTAAAATACACAATGTAATGGTCTTGGCTAACCAGGGCATTTCAGTGGAGACATAGACTGAGAGGAGTAATTTCGAAGGACGTACTCGGGGGGAGAAGTTTGGGCCCTTCAAGACATCAAACGTACCAAAAGGTGACGCCATGTGTCAACTTCCCATTTCCAGGCCAATCAATTAGTGCTATTAATGAGGAGTCTTTTCCATGCCCAAGACGTCCAATTTGTACTCGAGGTGTCCTTTTGCCTTGTACCCGAGGTGTCGTTTCCCATGTTATAATCACAATCCATGCCTTAATACCAGTGACTGTTGGATCACGCTCAAGTGCCTACTCCGTAGGTGATCAATAGTCAGGGAGGAGTAGCTTCCACCCCAAGCTCTCAAATATAAAACTCGAAATTTGCCTCCCATTCCTTCTTACACCAGCATTTGAAATTTCCCAAAACCAGAGCTCACCCAACTCTCTTCATCAACCCATAACTAAATTTTGCACCAGACCTCATTTTTCTGTGCTCCTAGATGGTTCGAGAGAAGCAAGTTATTTCTAAGTCAATGATACGAAGTAATTTCGTGTTCGGACACGACACAACATGTATCAAAAGTTCATCTCGAGTAAGCCTTTTTTTCTATTTGGGTGTTCTTGATGCTTTGTAGTTGCATGCTTATTTTTTTAGGATTTCTGGAATCTAGAGGTCACTTTGACCTCTTTTCAGTCATTTTAGGTCCATTTTTGTGCTAAAATTATCCGAAATGAACTGTTTAGGCTCCTCTGTGTTTTTTCGCATTTTGGGCATTCGACCGAATTCTTGAAAATGTCCATATTCTGGAAAAATTCTTGAGTTTCGGTGGTGTTCCCCAAGACCTGACTTAGGGTTCCAACGACACTCCAATCCCTTAGACTTCTCTCTCTCCTCCACTCCTCGAGCAGCTGTCTTAGGGTTTCTCGTGTTTTCACCTATTTTCTTCTGGTCAAGTTGCAAACTGCTTGGTTTTGTTTCAGATGTTTGAGGAGCTTTATCAACTCCACCAGTATGGATTTTATGCATTCGACCATGAGATTATCTCCATGGCCCCAAGAAGGTAGTCAGATGTTTAACGCCCAAATTGTGACAACCACTAAGTGGTAGTTGTAGTAAAGTCGGGTGATCGATCCACAATGAGGTAACCTAAAGCCAAAAGATTAGTAGAAAAATAACAGAAAAAATTAGTAACATGAAATAAATAGAAATGAAAATGAAAATAGATTTGAGATTTTCTTGTTATCTTTTTGATGAAAGGATAAAATGAGACAAGTGAAATAAAAATAAGATGTAATCAAGAGTTGAGAAGTAGAAAGGTTCCAAGAATCATCCATATGCTTGTTTGGTTACTTAGTTACTTGATATACAAAACTACACAAGTAAATAGTTCACATCCCAACATTTACTTGGAAAATCTAACGTTAAAGTCCATATCCTTTTCTAACAAAAGCCCATTTGAGTTATAATGTTCTTTACTTTTAGGAGCACAAAGTTAATCTTATGAAAAATATAAAAATGACAAAATACCCTAGGGCAATAATGCAATAGAAGATTAGACATAAAATTATGTATCAATATTACTTTTACTGATTAGAAACACATAGAAAGAGCATGACTAATCCTATAAATTATTAACACAATTAAATAAAGATAAAAAAATAAATATGAGGTTGAAAGAACATAAACAACTCAAATGCAATATATTAAGAACATAGTAAATCAAAGTAGCAAAATAACATCACTAGCTTAAGGAATCATCCCTAACCTTCCTAGGAAGATTAGGCCATTATGCTCATCATTCTCACAAGATTCTAAGAAGAAAATATGAGAAGAAAGTGAGTAGAAATTTCACTATAGTTTCTTTTCTCTAAAAATTATCTACCAAATGTGAAAGGAGAGTCCTTATTTATAGAAGAAGAAAATGACTAAAAAGAAATTAAACTACAAATGGGGGTTACAAAATAAATTTGAAATATTAATAATAAAATATGATTTTGAAAAATCAAATCTTATTATTAATATTAACTTAGCTATTTTAGTGAATGGTCATCATACATATTTTTCTAAATTAATACAAAATGTGAGCTTTAAAACTCAAAATGGAAGGTTCAAGGCCCAAAATGCACAAGAAAATGGGCTAGCGGCATCTAGTGGTATTGACCATTTGCAGCCAATCAGAGAAGGCCACGTGTCAAGGCTAGTTGAAGGAAGAGGCAAGGCAGCAGGCGGGGCGTGGGTTGGGTCACGTGGGTGGAGCGGCTGGTGCGCGAGTCAGTGGGGCTCCAGGCGTTGGCTGGGAGGCGTGGCAGGCGAGGAGGGCGCCACTTGGCATTGAGGAAAGAGGGAGGAGGAGGAGGATGGCACGAGCCTGGGCCTTTGGATTGGGCTTCTTCTTTCAAAAATGCCACCATTTTCTTTCTTTCTTCAATCTTGTTTGTTTGTTTCTTCTTCTTTTTTTCCTTGTTTCCAAGTGCCAAAAATATCAATTAAATCCTACAAAAATAAAACAAATTAAATTATGATTAAATATTTTCATTTATAAATTAAATCATATTAATTCCATGAAAATATTAATTGAAACTTAATTTATTTTGACTATTAAAATCAATAAATGTCTATATTTGGGCACTAATCACAACCCCCAACTAGCTTATTGCTAGTCCCTAGCAATTCAAGCGAAAAAGAAAATTTTCAAGTTAAATAATCAAGTCAAATCAAGCAAAATCGTCTAAACATTTTCAAAGTATCAGCAAGAAGTCAGAAATTACTATCGAAGCTACTTCAGTTGCAATTCCAAAATTGTGTGTATGTCCACCAAACCACATTCATTTTTATCACAAGTCATAACACAAATAGTATCGAAAAATCTCAAAACTATAAAGGTCCCATCTCCAAATTTCTCATGAGCATTGAAAGTATTTTTATGGGAATGATAACACTCTTAGAGTTGGAAATGGAATAGTTTATGCTCAAATGAGAAAAGATAAACTTTTTAGGACAAATAATTTGAACAAGTATTGATCACAAGATAAGCATATCAACTTATTGGAATTCAAATGACAAACAATATTTGGGATTTACATGAGAAAACTCAAAGAGTAAAATGACAACTAACTAGAAATGATAAATAAGAAAAGGAAACTATTAATAATAATTTTAATTTTTTTTAATACAATTACACAAAACAAAAAAATAATAATAAAGAAAAGTGTTGCTCTTGTTCTCTCTCTCTCTCTCTCTCTTTTTCATTTTTTCATTTTTTTCATAATTTTTTTTACTATGTTTTTCTTTTCCTCTTTTTTTTATTTATTTTCTTTTTCTTCTTTTGTTTTGACAAGAGGCAACACAAAAATAAAAGGAAATTACAAATAAAATAAATAGAACACAAATTTAAAATTTATTACAAAGACTCATTCTTATATGTTAAACATCCCTCTAATAAATGTCATGTTTTAAATTCCAAAGATGTGACTTTACCAACTCAAATGATCAATAAAAGTTCAAAAAGTTGTTTTCTCAACTCTCACAACTCACCAAGAAATGAAAAACTTTAAACTTGAAATTTCTCTCAACTATTTGTGTTAACAACCAATTTACCACATGTTTGGAAAGTTTACAAAAGAACTATGGAGATCACTTCTTAATAGCTAAACATAGTAAAAACTGACTCAAACCAACAAGTTGTACTCATGCTCGGATAATTTTGAGAAAATTTGACTTAAAAATTCAACAAGACAATAAGATTTTCCAAATGAATGCTAATGAATGCTCACCACCCCCAACCAAAAAGATGGGCAAGGCAAGCGACTTCATATCAACCTGTGTAAAAAAGCGACGATAGAATATGGCTGATCTGAGTGAGAGATGAGGCAGTCGTGGGTAGGGCAACCTATGTCAAGAGGACTTCAGATTTGCGGTGATGGAGATTGAGGTTTGCGGCTGAAAAGTGGTTGATATCAAAGTCCAAAGCTAGATCTACATTTTCATCAAAGCCCTTGAAATCAGATCTGAATGAGGATGGTTTTTTTTTTTCTATAAATTTCTTTCTATATGGTTTGGTTTGAGTTTCTTGGCTTAAAGGGAACATGGTGGCTGGTTAGATTTAAGTTTGTAGTGTTTATGAGATTGACTTGATATTTAATGTTATATTTCACTGATTGAATGTGCCAGTATTGCGAGATCGAATGTGGAATTGAACTTCGATTTTGTAGGAATACTCTGATGGTTTTAGTGTCAAGATCATGTCAAGCACAGCTTATAACAAAAACAATTATATATATATACACACACTCAACTATTTAGTCAAACAAGTATTGTTCACAAAAACAGAATAAGAAAATTAAAGGGACATAGAGAGTTATACTGGTTCAGCCAAAATCATTGGCCTACATCCAGTGTTATCCACTATCTTGGTTCTTCAATATGAAGAGAACAAAATTTTCACAGTACAGTCGAGTAGCTCCTCTGTTATATAATCTCCTCACTATGTTTCTCACAATCTCACACCATGGATAGAACACTTTCTCATAACAGTTATGTTTATGCCCAATACAAAAAACTCCTCTACTATTTCTAAGTACCCAAAAGCTTTTCTCTCTTCTCTCTTTTCTTTCTCTCTAGACTTGTATTCTATTTCGTGTATTGAATGAAAGCCCACTGATATTATATATATATATAGTAACAAGAGTAACTAACTGACTTATAAAGTGACCGTTGGATATTTTAGGATTTGATGAAACAATTCCCACAAAATTCCACCTTAATAAAATGAGCTCTCATCCATATTTAAATTTATATAGTTTGCATTAGTATATTTATCTAATGTTTTTATGAGATTTTTTTCCTTTTTAATAGCCCAACCCAAGAAAAAAACTCGTGGACCTAACAGGAGTAAAGGCACAAGCAAAATTGTTGCTGACAAAAAAAAATAAATAATACCAATATCAGCTAGAGACGGAGAACTTCACCCTACTGGAGCCAATGCTTCAAGATTCGCATTTGAAGTTGGTTTCATAATACGAAATCATGCACCTCTTAGAGTGAAAGGGTGGGGCAAAGTTTCAAAAGAGGACAAGGCAATGATTCACACTCGTATTAAGGTTACTTATTTTATTCATATATTATTTCTTCTACTATATTACATCTCTCTATCCATACAATATTAATTATTTTAGTGTGTTTATGTAGGATAAATTCATCATTGAACCTGATAATGAAAGAACCATGTATGATGTCATTGAACGCCATTGTGCAAATCGTTACAAAAATTATCGACAAAAGATTCATTGCCACTACAAAGATGTTGTCAAAAATGGAAAAAATCCACGACTCAATCGACCTACAGATGTTAGAATTACAGATGAAGATTGGATTTGGTTATGTGACAATATATTTAACAATGATGATTGGCAGGTATAATTTATATTTTCATATATTTAATTAATGACATAGTATTAACATAACATAATGTCATTTATTTTAAAATTATTTAGAAACGTTCGGTCTCAGTGGCTAAAAATAAAGCTAAAGTACCATATAGCCATCGAGGTGGATCCAAGTCTTTTATTCAACATCGAACAAAAGGAGTAAGTTTATTTACAAGACATAAATGACTTTTTTTTCTTCAATATTTATACTAATAATTTTTTTTTGTTGAATAGTCTTTAGTTAATAATGTTGGGAAATTAAGCTATTTAGGGGTATCCATTGGAATGTAGAAAATGATTGGTGTAATGAGGAAGCAAGGACACGATATGTATGTCTTTACTTATTATATTTTTCCAAATTATATTGTATAATTTTCTTCTAACATTATTTGTTTTAAAATTATAGGAACGAATGGATGAGTTAAGGCGACAATGTCAAGAGAATAACGAAGAAGTAATGGAGGATGAAATTCTTGCCGAAGTTTTGGGTAATGAGAGATGTGGTCATATACCTAGATTAGGACCCGTCCCTAATAAAAAGAAATCAGACCACCAAGTTGAGAAAATAGCTGAAGATCGTGTTGCCAATATGCGAGAAACAATAGGAAATGAGATTCTTGAAGAGGTAAGAAATGAACGACACGAGTTTTTGCAACAATTAAAGAACATTATGGACATACCTAGTGATCATCCTGTTATTGGCTTCCAACCGCAACCACCTGCAACTGTCAATTGATGTCGATCACTTATTTATGAACGACTTAGTACATTATATTATTTTTATTTATTACTACGCTTATGGATGACTTAGTACATTATATTATTTTGATTGTACTCATTTTTCTTTGTCAACATTTTGATTTAATGGATTTTTCTTATTTTTTATGAGACTATCATGGGTGATGATAAAAATTAGTTTTTTTATTCATATTAATATTAGTTTTATTAATCAATTTATTTTATATTTATTCTAGTTAATAAATTTTTTTAACAAATATTATTAATATTTGTCAAATAAAATATATTTTAATGTAAAGAAAATAAAAGTGAGATTATGTATTTATTTATTTATTTTTGAAAGATATGCCATATGTTATAATTATATTTGCTTCCTCTTGATACTTACATTATTATTAATATAATATATTTAGCTGAGAAAAAATTACAATTTGTGGCAATGAATTCTACTTTTGTTTTTATTATTAAATCTTAGCTTTTTTTAGTGACTAAATAATTAGTTGATAAATGTGAACTATCTATAATTATAAATTCCTAACGTTTTCTCCCACTAAATTATTAGTTGGTAAAAATTATTTAACTTTTGGCGACTAGTTGTTAGTCGTACATACACATTCTTTAGCGACTAAGTAACTTTAGTCACCGAAACAAAGGATTCCCGCCAAAACAACAATTTGGCGCCAAAGTTTCACTGACTAACAAAATTTTTTGTCACTAAACAAATTAAACAATGACTAAAAATTTAGTCGCTAGTTGTTTTGGTACAATTAAACTCTTGTCTTACAACTAAATATTTCCACGATTAAATATTAGTCGCAAAAACTAACTTTTAGTGACTAACTCAATTTAGTCGTTGAAAACTTGGTCACTGAAAGTGAATTTTTTTGTAGTGAGATTAAGTAAGTTTAAGCAATGCTTAAACTTGCTTACAGGCAGAATCTTAGTTCCAATATTAATTGGGTTGTCTTCTGTATGCACCTTTTCTAGTTCCACCACTTCATCTTCAATCTTCCCCCTTATCCAAAATAGCCGAATGTCAATGTGTTTGGTCTTCTTGTGATATAATGGGTTCTTGCACAAGTGAATTGACGATTGACTATTTCAGTAGACCTTTGCCTTTCCTTTGATTAGCTTCAACTCTTGCAATATTCCTTGAAGCCAAATTGCTTCCTTAAATGCTTCTGTAGTAGCCAAAAATTCAGCTTCAGTTGTGGATAGTGCCACTACGGAATGGAGTTGTGATTTCCAGCATATGCAATCTTTATTTGTGAAGAACATATAGGAAGTGGTAGACCTTCTTGTGTCCTTGTTTGAGGCATAATCTGCATCAACATAGCCTCTGAGTATTACTTTTTTTGATACTTTGCTGTAGGTGAGACCAAAATCTGAAGTTCCTCTCAAATATCTTCCTCTCAAATATCTTAGTAGCCATTTGAGTGCATTTCTATGCCCGTATTGGACATGAACCTGCTGAGTATACTTAAGGCGTAGGCAATATCAGGACGTGTACTCGTCATTATGTACATTAAACACCCTAATGCCATGGCATATGAAACCTTGTTCATTTCTTCTCTTTCTTCAGTTGTAACCGGACTTTGTTCCTTTGATAAAGCAAATTGACCTCCCAAAGGAATGGAAGTACTCTTTGAATCTTGCATATTAAACTTGTGTAAAATTCTGCCAATATACTTTGATTGTTTGAGGTGCATCTTTCCATCTTTCCTTGACCTTGTAACTTCTATGCCAAGTATCTTCTGAACTTGTCCAAGCTCTTTCATTTCGAACTCCTCTCTCAACTTGCCTTTGATCCTCTTTATTACTGTTTTGTCCTTGCCTAAGATGAACATATCATCTACATATAATAATAATAATAATAGGTACATGGCTGTGGACTCCTCCAAATTCTTGTAATACAAACAATGATTAAACTTTGATCTAGTAAAACCAATATTCTGAACATATCCATTAAACAGCTTGTTCCATTGCCTTGGGGATTGCTTGAGTCCATACAAAGACCTCTTGAGCTTGCATACCATTTCTTATTTACCTTGTTCCACTTGAAAACTCTGTGGTTGATTCATATACACATCCTCTTCAAGAAAACCATTTAAAAAGGTCGTTTTAATATCTAGTTCCTTCACCTCTAAATCTTGATGAGTTGCTATGGATATCATCAGTCTAATGGTCTTGTATTTTACAACTAGAGAGTAAATTTTAGTGTAATCTATTCCTTCCATCTGAGTGAAACCTTTTGCAACTAGTCTTGCCTTAAATCTCACAGGCTCATCTTTTGTTAATCCTTCTTTCACCTTAAAAATCCATTTACATGCAATGATTTTCTATTTTTCTAGTCTAACAACTAAATCCCAGGTCTGGTTTTTTTTTAGAGAACTCATTTCTTCTTCCATAGCTTGCATCCTTTCTTTCTTGAATTTCCCCTTTGTTGCTTCTTCAAAATGTGTTGATTCAGGAATGTCACTCTGCTGTATTATAGCCAAAGCATATACTATTAAATCTGCTTCAGCGTACCTAGCAGGAGGGTGTATTTCTCTTCTTGATCGATCCCTTGCTAACTGATAACTTGTTAGATTTTGTTGTTGCCTTGTTGTGCTTTGAGTAGTTTCTGTACTTATATGTTCTTGTGTGTTGGTGTGATCTTTTCCTGGTTCAAAACTCTTCAATTCTATCTCAAATTCAGTCAAGTCTTCATCTTTATTTAATGAACCTGCATCATGTAAATCACTACCATTCTCGGCTTTCAAGTGAAGAAAGTCATATTCATTAAATACAACATTTCTAGAAATTATTATCTTAGGCCTTCCATTTTGATTAACACGAATTCTATATCCTTTTGTGCCTAAAGGGTATCCAAGAAATACAACTTTTATTGATCTAGCATCAAGCTTATCATTTGATTGGTGTGCATAAGTTGTACACCAAATACTTTTAAGTGTTTCAAGCTAGGTGACTTTTCATACCACATTTCATGTGGTGTTTTCAGATTTATGGATCGATTAGGACTTCTATTTATTAAGTAACAAGGAGTAGCTAAAGCTTCCCCCCAATAGAACTTACTTAGACCTGAACTAATTAGTAGACATCTAACTTTATTCAAGAGTGTGCGATTCATACGTTCAACAACCCCATTTTGTTGTGGGGTATTAACAACCGTTCTATGTCTAGTTATTCCATAATCTTCACAAATCTTATCAAATTCTTTGTTTATGAACTCCAAATCATTATCTATTCTAAGTGTCTTTATTTTCAAATTTGTTTGATTTTCCACCTGATTTTTCCAAATTATAAACTGTCCTAGGCCCTCATCTTTAGTTTTCAATAAATATGTCCATACACACCTACTAAAATCATATACAATAGATAAAAAAATAGTGTTTACCTGAATGTTAGATATTTTGCTAGGTCCCCATAGGTCGGCATGGACATACTCTAAAATCTGCTTTGTGTTGTGTGTGGCTGCTGAAATTTTTATCTTGTGTTACTTCCCATACACACATGCTTCATAGAACGGTAGTGCACAAGTCTTTAATTTTTCAATAATGTCTCTTTTATGCAGCTCCCTTAGTCCTTGCTTGCTCATATGCCCGAGTCTTTGATGCCATAGATTCATGTCATTTTCTTGGCTTTTTACTGTGTCTGCTTCAGCAATCGGGACTGTTTCTCCATCTAGAATATATAAGCCATTCTCTCTTTTTCCTTTCATGACCAGCAATGAACCTTTGGTTATTTTTAGATTTCCATTCAAAGATTTGTATCCATATCCCTCTTCCTCAAGAGCTCCAAGAGATATTAGATTTCTTCTCAGCTCTGGGATATGTCTTACTTCATTCAACACCTTTACTTCTCCATTAAATTTTTTCATTGCCACATTTCCAATGCCAATTATCCTGCAAGAAAAATTATTTCCCATAAGTACTCTACCTCCATTAGTTTCCTTGTAATCAAAGAATGACTCTAAATTAGGACACATATGATAAGTGTATCCTGAATCAAGGATCCATTGTTTAACATTAGTCTTTTCAGAAATTGAAAATAATTCTCCCTCTGATGAATAGTCGACATGGCTTTCTGCAACAGCTACTGAGTCATTTCATTCCTGTCCTTGATCGTGCATTGATTTGTATTCATGTTGGGACGGGTTATTGTGATGAAATCGATGGTGGTACTGAGATTTGTTGTCTTGGCTTGGTCTGGAACCTTGTTGACCCTTCATTTTATTGCAGAATCTTTGAATATGACTTGGCTTTCCACAGTGATAACATTTTCTTGAATCTTTTCCTCTGGACTTGGAGCGTGAATGAGATGGAAAATGATGTCTTAAGATGCTCCTCTTTGGTGTTCTTCCTCTAGCAAAGTACACCTCTTCTCTTTTGGCTTCCTTCTCTAATTGTAGTTCAAAATCCTTGGATTTTAAAGCGTCGAGTACATCTTCAAGGGTGATAACATCTCTACCATATTTAATGACAGCTTTGACTTCTTGATAGGCTATTGGAAATGACCTTAGTAGAATAATGGCTTAACTTTCTTCATCTACTTTGTGATTGATGTTAGCAAGACCTACAATAGTTTCATTTAACTTGTCAATATTATCATCTAATGATAAAGTAGAATTCATTCTAAACCCATATAATCTTTCAAGAAGATTAATTTTTTTTGAAATGGATGGCTTCATATATAGCGCTTCTAACTTGTTCCAAAGCCCCTTTGCTGTCTTCTCAGTAGTTAGTTTCCTTCTCACACTATTTGACAGGTACATTATAATAGTGTAATAGGCGATCTCCTCCATTTCTGCAATTTCTTCAGCTTTGAGTTTCTCGGTCAATTGCTTCTGGTCTCCGAGCACTTTGGCTACTTTTTGATGTACCAGAATCCCTTTCAAGCTTCCTCTCCACAGAGCAAAGTCGTTTGTGCCATCAAACTTCTCAAGCTCGAATTTGGCCATAGTTGTCATGCCTTCTTGAACCCACTCTTGAATCTTCTTCATAAACTTCTTGGATCTTGAGCTCCTTATTTGGATCGTGAAACCTGGCTATGATTTGTAGGAATACTCTGATGGTTTTAGTGTCAAGATCATGTCAAGCACATCTTATAATAAAGGCAATGATATATATATATATGCACAACTATTTAGTCAAACAAATATTGTTCACAAAAACAGAACAAGAAAAGTAAAGGGACACAGAGAGTTATACTGGTTCAGCCAAAATCATTGGCCTACATCAAATGTTATCCAATATCTTGGTTCTTCAATATGAAGAGAACAAAATGTGCACAGTACAGTCGAGTGGCTCCTCTATTATACAAACTCCTCACTGAGTTTCTCACAATCTCACACCATGGACAGAACACTTTCTCATAACAGTTATGTTTATGCCCAATACAAAATCCCCTCTACTATTTCTAAGTACCCAAAAACTTTTCTCTCTATTATATTTTCTTTCTCTCTAGACTTGTATTATGTTTCGTGTATTGAATGAGAGTCCACTGATATATATAGTAACAAGAGTAACTAACTGACTTATAATGTGACCGTTGGATATTTTAGGATTTGATGAAACAATTCCCACAGATTTGATATTTTGTTGTTAATGATTGAATGATCCTACTCAAAATGATTTCATTTTACAGGATTGAATGTTCTATAGGGCGAGAACATTTTGTGAAAAAATGAAGTCAAGAACATTGAGGGAGAGAGAAGAAGGTGTAATTAATTTTATTTGTTTTTTACATTTTTATTTTGAATTTTGAATTATTAAAATAATTAGATATAAGTTAGAATAATTAGTTATGAGGGTATTGTGGTCTTATTAAAAAAATTGACTAAAATGAGGGTGTTTATCAAATCCAATTCACATTATTTTGCTCATAATTTATCCAATCCATATTAAGTTTAGATTTTATATTTTAGATCTAATCCAATTCGCATAATAACTCAAATCCAACCCAATCCGCAATACTACGAATTGGATCAATTATTTTAGTGCGGATTTTTTCTAATATTAAATTATTTAACAATTTTTACTAGGGAGTTTACTCATTTGGTACCTTTTGTTTTTGCAAAGTATCGTTCTGGTACCCTCTATTTTCAATAATACTCATATGGTACCCCGTGTTTTGAAAACATAGATATTTGACATCTTAATTGATAAAATTTTGTCAATATAACCAAACTGTCAGTAATTATATATAATTTGTAGCTCGTATGATTGATAGTAATTTGATTAAATTGGTAAAATGTTATTAATTAAATTTTAGTTTAGGGTACCAAACATGTATAATTTTAAAATACAGGGTACCAAATATGTACGATTTCAAAATGAAAGGTACCAAATGAGCATTATTTGTAAACACAATGTACCAAGATGATACTTTACAAAAACACAGGTACCAAATGGTTACTTACCCTTTTTTTTTTTATTAAAATACATTTTCTTTCATAACCAATAAATCACGTAAATATTGAAATAAAGTATTTATTTTAAATTTAACTATTGAATTAAGATCGATGATCCATATTTATAGTTATTAATTAATATTTTTAAAAATAAATTTTGATTTTTTCAAATTTTTGGAAGGGTTACCTGATGAAAAACGTGTATTTATTATGAAAATATAATATTGTAGACTTTTCATTTTTCAAATGCATGTCAATTTCTAAATATAGCTAGTGTCTCTCATTGGTTGGAAACAACATTAATTATGGCAAAAAAAAAAAAAACTAAATTTGAAATTAATATAGAAAAAAAAAATTTACCTGTTGATGACTTGTTATACCTGGTCACTATGTTGCCACATCGTCATAATTGTTAGTGCCTATCTATAGGTAGTAACCATTGAGAAGTCTTCCATATATATATATATATATATATATATAGAACGACTAACTAAAGTTGGTTTCGGCATGTGGATAGTTATAAATTCAAAATTTTCATTATGACAGTGTATATTGTAATCATTTAGAACATCCTACAAAGTTTCAAGAAATTCTGAATAATTTACGGTGTCAAAAACAAGGTTCAAACAGCTTGTTGCACGTGTTCACTCAAAAACAGGCACGAATGGAAAATTCGGTTGTTTGAACTTTTTTTTCGGCACCATAAATTATTCTTGAAAATTTGTGGGATGTTATAAATGACTACAATATACACTATGATAGTGAAAATTTTTAATTTATAACTATCCACATGCCGAAACCAACTACTGTTAGCACTAGTGTTGATAAAACATTGTTAACACTGTAGTCTTTCCCTACATATATATAAAGTCAGCACCTAGCTTTTCAACAACACAATTATTTAAAGTATCATATATTAATTTTTTGAAATATTAATATTTTTATTTCTAAATATTTAAAATATTAATTTTATTACATATATTTATAATTTCTTATATATATATAAAAATAGATACGAATTGGATTAGATCAGTTACTTTTACAGGTGAAAGTACATCAAATTTGCAGAAATGTAGATTTTAGACTTTCCAATCTAATCAAATCCGCACAAGTGCGAATTTTTGCACTTTGCAAATTGGATGGTGCGAATTGGTTGGGTTGGGTATTTTGTGAACACCCCTAACTAAAAGTGTCCAAAGGGACTATTTTTTACGATTTTAATAAGGGATATTTGCGGCAAAAATACCTAATGTTTATACTACAACAAAATAGGCATTTAATGGCTATATGAGGGAGACATTGTAGATATTTAATGTCTCCCCCTAGGGGAGACGTTGTTGGAGGAGCCATCTAAAGTGGCCCTGCGATGACTCCCATGGGGAGAATTTGTAGACATTCAACGTCTCCCCTTGGGAGTCATCATAGGGTGTACGTTTTACACCCTATGATGACTCCCACGAGGAGACGTTGTAGGCCTACAACGTCTCCCATGGGAACACTTTGTAGACATTCAATGTCTCCCCCTGGGAGTCATCATAGGGCATAGGTTTTACACCCTACGATGACTCCCATGGGGAGACGTTGAATGTCTACAAAGTCTCCCCATGGGAGACATTGTAGGTACCCACAACGTCTCCCATGGGGAGACATTGTAGACATTCAGCGTCTCCCCATGGGAGTCATCATTGGTTTTTGTATTTTTTTTTAAAATAATTAAAGAATTATAATAAAACTGAAATGTGTATATAATATGTTTTTGCTAGCTAAATATACAAAAATGTAATATTTGTTGTTAAACATACAAAATTAACAAATATTACACTAATTAACTAGACATATAGTAAGAAAGAAAAAGTAAACAAAAACAAAAACCTAATATGTGGGATAGTGACTTTGAATTATCGGTAGCATATGGTTCACCCAATGTTGTCGCATTTCATTAATCTGTGCTGGTGTACATGGCGTAGTGTTTAGCTACAAAAAATACAAAGTAAAATATATTAGTTCATTATTATTTGATTATATATAATTTAACAATAAATAAATTGTTAACTTTGTATAAATTTATATACATACCTCTTTCTTCAAGTAACATCCATGTTGAGAATGTGTAATGACCCAACTATTTCTATGACCTTGGACCATTAGATCTACTATACATAGCTACTATTTTGGGAAAGATACATAAGAAATAATATAACTTTATTAAATCTCAAAATATTATATCAAATACATCATAATAGAAAATATGGCATGGGTACCCATTGTTTAAAAGAAAAACATAAACTTTAATTCAATTGTTTAAAAAACTAAATGCGGAAAAACATGATCTAAAAGACTAAATATAAATAACTTCATCCTCGATCGACACACAGTCCACTCAGTTCGTTCATCCTCAACACACATGCCAAGCTTCCAAGAATCCTTCCGCCTCCGTATCTAGTTTCCTGCATCACACTAAAAAAAAATAAAGGAATGAGCCTAATGCCCAGCAAGGAAAACCTAACACATAACTCATATTCATAAAATTCATAACGTAGCATATAATAAAACATATCATAAACATATGTCACACATACTATAATGGCCATTATTACTTGGGGTCCCATATACTAAACAAGTCATATGCCCATTAGATTAGTGGGGCTTGCTAGCTAAGCAAGTCATATGCCCATAATTTATTGGGGCTTGTTAGTTGTACGGGTCATATGCCCAAGTCTACAATTATACATATTATAGCATATTACATAACACATAATCATAAGATAACATTTATCATAAGATAACATTTATCATAACATATAAATCATATAACACATAAATCCTATCCTATTTTCCTTACCAATATACCGGGATGATGAGAACAAAGTTGAGATTTTGGAACACTCCTAAAAACCATAATATAGAGGTGAGTATACTAAAGAAAAGAGATGGAAAGAATAAACTACACCATCGAAACGATACTTACCAACGAAAACCTTAAGTTCGAAGAACTTAGATGCCTAACCAAGAATAGAAAAGACTGAGTTAGGATTTGAGTAGAGAAGAACTATAAGAATCAATACAGAAAGGAACTAGAATTAGGAATACCTTGAATGCTTCTATGACCGAACTATACCTCGAAACCGAAATACACTATAACCTTACTTCCCAAGTGTTTATTAAGCTTATAATGATTAAGCTTATAACCTCAATCCAAGTGTTTATTACTCTATAGTCTCACTAGCACATGGAAGGCTCTGATCAATGCTTGAAGAATGAATGAAAATGCTTGGTGCTAGATCCTATTTATAGAGTTCTAGAAATAAAAATCTTCTTTTTGGTTTTGAATAAAAATAATAAATTTAATTGAAAATATTTGAATATCTTCAGCCAAAGGCTTAGGAATTGGTCAAATTTTTCAGAGAGATTTAAGGATTCAAAGCTTGATTTTTAAAATAATAAAAACAAATAGAATCATAACTTCTAACTCCCTAAATCTCGTAACTCTAAACTCCTCTGCAGTAAAATCAACATATCTGAAGCTGTAGAACTCTGATTTGGACTCTCTTTATACCGTTAGAAAGCTAATTAAATTATCTACAAATTTCTAGAAATACTATTTTTCGAAATTCATAACATAACTGGGTCAAAAACAGGTTGTAAGTTACAGTACCCTAAAGTTACGAAAAATCTATTTACAACCTAATCCACAAATAAATAAAATTGTGACAAATATCATGCTCCTATCAGATTTTGGTGAAGACTAAGTCTTATATTTCCCTTATTTTATCATTAAAATAATAATTCATTAATAATCATGCATATGACAAGTGTTACTATCTTATTAGGTTTATCTAAACCTTATAATATAATAAATATCACCATCAATATCAGTCATATTAATCAAACCTTAGGTTAAAATTAATATTCTTAAACTATAGGTTAAACTTAGAAAATCTACAAGTGTTACTATGAGTGTCCAATTAAATCCCGGTCTGAACAAAAATCCACAGTCATAAAAATACTACTACTATTACTATTATACTACTATCTAACTAGCTAAGTAAAGTTCTTGGACTCTACAGAATGTTCAATGTAATCCTTCAACATTCTCATCACATAATATCAACATGCCACATTGTCTGGTTGGGGTGGACACTAATATTTAAATAAAAGGTCAAGCAATTAATATAAACAATATTAGTAAAATTCAAGTATAAGTTTTCAAAATAATTAAAGCCAAATTTACTTACTTTCGGTTGCACAATTTCTATATTATTTGGAATCTCGGGAGGTTTTGGTAGACTGGTCAGAAAAAGGTTAAAAGCATTGACTATGACTGCCACAATTTCTTCACGGTTTTCTAGTTCTGAGTTCACCGGATCACAACAACAAACGAAATATGCATATGGGGCCAATATAATCAACATTCAATGACTAGTGCACAAGAAAAATAATACTAGGTATAAATCTCCAACGCAAATGTTATAAGGACTAAGTATCTGACAATAACAAAATTTTGAACTTACCAATGGTTCCAATAGACAATCATTAGTTGCTCACTTGATCTTAATTGACGACAACGCTTGAAGAGGCCTTGAACACACTCCTCGAATGAACTTCCTTTAGTGGCTACAACATTAGGATTGACAAATAAAAACTTATTTTGACGCCCTTGTTCTACCAAAAAATTGTATAACAACCTATTAAAAAAAGTAATAGTCAAAAATATAATTTGGGAAATTTTTTGTTAAAATAAATCAAATAAGAAAGGTAAATTAAAAAAACTTGTGAGATATCTCATGTAGCAAACGACAACTCCTTGTCCAATCTTTTCCATTCGAATAAATTGAAGTATGTCCTCTTTGCATACGTAAAGACTTAAAATATTCTGACTGAATACATCTTCTGTTGATTTTTATAGATCAAATAAGAGATTATACGCAGCTGAACAACAATAAAAATTGTTAATTTAACCCCACAAGATTTCTAGATCTATTTCTTCACATACATATATATATATTTAATCAAAGAGATGAATAGAAAATTACCTCAAGTCCTTCCTTGCTGCTATCTTTTTGTACGGCAAAAATCTTTGAGATCTCACACCAGGATCTTCCAAAATGTTCTCAACACACAAAGAATGTGTGTGGACTCGCTATACAAAACAATAGGCAAAATTCTATTTATCAAATGTTCTCAACACATGAGATCTGATAAAGTTTGGACCTAAGTTTTGTGAAGAACAATGATCTATGCTTGTATCACTATTCTCTTTCTCTCAGGGAGATTTCACAATATATTTTCTATCACTGAAATATTTAATATATCCAATATATTAAAAATAAAATATTAGTTATTTTAAACAATTTGAAAATAACTAATCAGCTATCAGATTTTGTTTAAATAATAATATTTTAATCATATTACAATATCTCATTATTTATTTAATATTTAAATAACTAAAACTGTGGAACTAAGAAACTGCCATGAGCTTCTTATGCATGTAGCACAGTGGCTATACACTGTGCTACATGTGTACCATGCCAAGGAAGGCATGTGATATTTTCCAATTTTTATTATTTTTTAAATACCAAAATCCCAAAAATAAATTAATTCAAAATTAATTATATTTTTGTTAAATCAAATAATTAATTAATTCTCAATTAAATAATTACACATAATTATACAATAATTATGTTTGGTGCATAGAAAAATATTTTACTTATCAAATAAGTCATTTTGCCCATTTTTGTATTTATCTTTGTCAATGTTTATTTGAGTCATTTCGGGGACCATGGACCTATAACATTAAGCTCTAATAAATTGAAACTAAATAATTAAACTTCTTAATTATAATAGTGAATTTATTAATTATGATATTTCTCCACTATAAATTCATAATTGAACTCTTTATGTTATAAATATACTTTTATAGAAATCTTATTTTAAGTTGTCCATTGATATAACCATCTTACAATAGTTAAACTCTCTAATTAATTAGTTCATAAATTAGAATGGAATAATTACCATTTTACCTTTCTAATTTATTTCTTATTCCTTAAGTACCATTAAATCACTAGTGAATAATTAATCTATAATCTGATTATAGATTTGAGCTCAAAATCATTCAGTTCCAGAATTAACCCTTAAGGGAACTAATATACGATTCGTTAGGAAATATTAGATTCCGTATTGTTGATACATGTTCTCAGCCATCGATGATATTAAATCTCCAAAACAAAAGTCATTAGCCTCATTCTTTGAAGAGACCTTAACGAATGAATCAAAATATTTAATAAACATGAACAGGAGTTCATGAACACTCATGATTTAGGTTGATCTATAAATGATCATCAGTTATGATATGAATTACATGTCTTTATTATTAAATAGTTTTTGGATAAAGAATTTTATTCATATCGGTTCATGTAATATATAATCATATTATATAAAGCACATTTACCGAGATGTCTTACCACATCAATAATCTGAATCTAGATTATTCGTATCAACATGATACTCAGCAAGCCGTACTTACAACCCCAATTAAAGAATTTCATAACTTCAATTTGTTGTTGTTGACTATTTTTATTCATTCATGTGATCTTAATTCACTCGTACTAATACAAGATCACATCCTCAATAATGAATATGAAAATTTTCTGATATTTACAAAATTATTCAAACAATAATTTAATAATCTAAATATAACAATAATAGACCATTGTATTTATTTATTCATCGAAATAATAAATGTCTTTTACATGCTTTTAGGACATACTCCTAACATCTTCATCTATGTATGGATTGACACAGTCGTTATCATCCCAACGAGATATAATATTGTATATCTGTTCCAAAGGACTGGTGTCTTGTGTCAGAGGATCACTCAAACGTTGTATCCTTTCTCGTGGTCGTTATGTTGAGGGAGTAATTGGTTGTTCTGATATATTATTACTTCTAGAACTAGTCTGTAAAATAATATTAAAAATTAAAAAAATTACAAACAAATTGAAATATATAATAATAAATATGATTATATAAACATGGTACATCACTTGTTCATGTATATCAACAGATACGATGACCAATTCCTTAGGCCACGATATAGGATGCCCAATAGCCTGAATGACTGTACATATTCTGATCAGGTTTTGCATAAGGAAGAGGCGTCGTCGGCTTAATAACGTCAGTAATCACCACTTGGTAGTTGTTACTTGACTCTTTGTCAATGAGTTTGGCTGATTCAACAATATTGGATAGCAAACCAATGGTTAACTGACAAGTAGATACCTGCACATTATAATAAGTAGCATTATGTATATATGTGTGTATGCATGCACATACCTAGTCATTTTCAACTATGAAATCGAAATTACCTCAGCCACAAATGGTGCTGGTGGGTCGGGCTGATAGTAAGATGGCGCTGGTGGGTCGGGCACATAGCAAGATGGCCCTGGAGGGTCAGGCACATAGTAAGATGGTGTTGGTGGGTCGGGCACATAGTAAGTTGGCCCCTGTGGGTTTGGAACTAATGGTGGGACTCCAATATTGGATCCTGAACTGCTTTGTTGGGCCATGAAAGATCTCAACATTTCTTGTTGCCTACGGAAACGTTCTTCTAGACGCGCTTCTTGTTGACGATGTCATTCTTCTTGTTGACGAAGTCTTTCCTCAAACTCATTTTTCATAGCGCTAGCCAAAATAATATCTTTCGATTTCTCTTTCCTATTGGTAGGTTTCAGAGTATCCCAAAACAATGCGGGGAACACACCGTGACCTTTAGCCCGAACACGCCCTCGTGGCTTGGGGGTGCCCAATGCCCTCGTCAACACATCATCAGGGCCTTAGGGTTCCCATTAACCTTCCTCAATGAGTTTTCGATAATGAGCCTGTAAAATAGAAGTAATTAATTTTAGTTAGTTATATAAAAATAAATATGATTTATATAAGTTCAAAATAAAAACCAATAATGAATATAGCAAGTAACGATATATATAAAAACTTACAATGTTTTTTTGAACCTCAGTTTCCTCTCCAATAAGTTCTTCTTTATTCTTCGTTCGACCCATTGTCCATAAGTTAGCTCTATCAATATCAGATACGTGTTACCCAATCTGTTGTTGAAGCATTTCTTGCACACGCACATAACCTCCTCTAGATAGGTTGTGGTTATATTTGTTCATTCCTCGATATTCTTGCATTTGTAATCTCTTATCTTTCCACTCTGATGTTAATCTTGAGTTTACAAATTCTAACAATTTCTCATAATTTATGATGTCCTCAATTCCATGTGGTTTCCTAGGCAGAAACTCATCTGGTCTTTTCTCTAAAGCATTGTAGATATGTTTCCTTGTCGTGCCAATCTTCCATTGTCTGAACATCTTTGTTGCGTCTTTCATTGTCTGCTTTTTGGAGCTATATTCCAACTGAAAAGTTTTCTGCAAGTTTGAAATAATAATCATATTAAATCACATATTTTAAAATCTTTAAGTAAAATATAAGTAATTAAATCATACATTCATTAAATCTCATATCTTTGATTTGGTCCACTGGAACTTTGTTCCATGAGTAACAGTTGATGGCCACAACAATCCTCACTATAGAACCCAACGCTGAAGATCGATTACTTCTTGCAGTACCTGTTACTTGACCATACTCATTGAACTTTACAGGTATAAGATTTCCTTCACTTCTATTTTTAATCAATTTATTCATCCATGTGCATCCTCGCACATTTTTCTCATCTGTAATCTCTAGCTCAATATCAGGATTTTGTTGAGGATTTTCCTCCTCATCACTATCACCAAAAGGATCTGACATCTGTGAAATATAAAAATCAATATGATAAGTTATATATATATATATAGAGAGAGAGAGAGAGATAGAGAGAACAAAAATGTGACAAACAAAAACATATCATAAACAAACTAAAATCACTTTTGCAAGTATGACAAACATAATCATATTATACCTCACATCAGATTATCAATCTATAAACCTTCACCATTATCACGTAAACAAACACCATCATCAATTTCATCATTACATATTGGTGAGGAGAATGTGATTGATTCTTCTTCAGTAGGTATATCATGCGAATCACCATCTTTGGTATTCCATTCTGTTTTTGGCGTTGTAAGTACAATTGACCATTGGTTGTCTGAAAGATCATTCACATAAAACACTTGTTTTGCTTTTGCAGCCATTATAAATCGGTCAGATTTGTGCCCTAGTCGATTTAGGTTTACTAATGTGAAACCAAAATCTTCATATATTATGCCGTTGTCACTCTTCACCCAGTCACAAAATAAAACAGGTACTCGAGTTGTGATATAATCTAACTCCCAAATTTCTTTAATTACTCCATAGAAAGTCATCACTTTGAACAAGATTTTTGTCTTTCGCACTAGATATTTGCATCGTTCTAGCCACAAGATTAACACCACTATTTTGTGTGGTTCTGTTGGTATCACACTCCGTAGTATTGAATTGTGTACCATCGATTATATATGATGAAAACTTGATGACTCTATGAGAAGGGCCTCGAGAGACCCACTTAACAATGTTTGACACTTATTTGATGTGTTTTTCAATTTATTGACAACCCAATAAAAATAAAACTGGTCAAGCAACATACATTACTATATAATAAAAATAAAATAAAAAAATCAACATAATATACCTTATTTTCTATCCAACTACTAAAAGTACGATAATGTTCGTCTTGTAACCATTTGAGGTTCCTTGACTTTGATGAAAATTTTGTCTTGATCCAGTTAAAATGTTACCTTCAAAATTACATATGTTGTTAGTGAACTAATTGTGAAAGTTATCACATATTTACATTGCATATGCATTATATCTATTAAGATAAACTTACTCGATATAAGGCTGAATTTCATTAATATTTTGTAATACTAGACGATGTGCTTCATCTAGTTCATCCCGACTCGCTGTGCATACAACACTTCCCAAACAACTCTGAATCTCAGCATTATTAACTTCATTTACCCCAATCCTCTGTACACCGGCCATGTATTCGGAACAAAATTCGACTGCCTCTTCAACAATATAATATTCCACAATGCACCTTTCTGGGCAACTTCTACTTCTGACATACCCCTTAAGAATCTTCATATATCGCTCAAATGGATACATCCATCTTAAATAAACGGGACCACAAAATCTCAATTCTCTAACCAAATGAACTGTAAGATGAATCATTATATCAAAAAAGGAAGGTGGGAAGTATTTCTCCATCTCACACAAGACCTCAGCAATTTCATCATGTAACTTGGGTAACTTAATAGGATCAATTACCTTACAATACAATGACTTGAAAAACAAACATAACCTTGTGATAATTTCTCAAACTTTTTGAGGTAAGACAGATCGAATTGCCACTAGTAGCAAGTGTTGCATTAGAATATGAAAATCATGAGATTTCATACCACTCAGAGTACAACTTTTCATGTCTACCAATGACCTTATATTTGATGAATAGCCATCTGGAACTTTTACATTAAATAGATGGGAACAAACTTCCTTTCTTTCATCTTTAGTGAGGGTGTAAGCAGCAGGAGGCAAGTATGTTCGTCTCTTATCTATTTTCGAAGTTAATCCTTCATGTATACCCATTGCGGCCAAGTCTTGTCTAGCCTTAATTCCATCCTCAGTTTTCCCATGAATATTCAACAAAGTTCCAATCAAACTATCACATACATTTTTCTCTATGTGCATAACATCTAAATTATGGCGTACAAGTAAGAATTGCCAATATTCAAGCTCGAAAAAAATAGATTTCTTTTTATAACAACTTTTGGGCTCTTCCACAAGCTTAGCCTTCCCCACGACCTTTCCGCTTTGTAGGTGTACAAACTTTAGGCTTACCTAACTTAAACATGATTTTAGACATCTTCTCAAGTACTTCACTCCCATTTAAAGGTTGAAGAGCCTCCTCAAGCTCTTGTTCGCCATTGAATGCCTTTTTCCAAGTTTGATATTTATGCGTACTAATCAAGAACTTCCTATGACCCATATAACATACTTTTCGGGGGTGTTTTAAGTATTCAGAACATGTTTTTTATTCACAAACGGGACAAGCCTTATATCCTTTCACACTAAACCCGGATAAATTTCCATAAGCAGGAAAGTCATTGATAGTCCACAACAATACAGCTCTAAGATTAAATTCTTCTTGCCTGTACGCATCATAAACCTTAACCCTTCATCCCACAAAGTTTTCAAATCATTGATAAGAGGCGACATATATATGTCGATGTCATTACCAGGTTGTTTAGGTCCCGATATCAACAAGGTCAACAAAGTAAACTTTCTCTTCATGCACAACCATGGGGGTAGATTGTAAATGACAAGCATAACAGGCCAAAAACTATACTTATTACTAAGGGAAGTGTGTGGATTAAACCTGTCAATCGAAAGACCTAGACGAATATTACGAGATTCATTTCCAAAACAAGGCCACTTCAAATCAACCCTCTTCCAACCTAGGGTGTCAGCTGGATGCCTTAATTTACCATCATTTATTCTCTCACTAGCATGCCATGATAAATTTTTAGCATGTTCAGCATTTCTAAACAACTGCCCAAAATCGCCCAGAATTTCTTAGGTCTCGCCTCTAGTTCATGTGGCTTGGGGAAGAAGGGGACTTACACACGGGAGGCCTCCTAGCGTCTCCCTTGAGAAGACGTGCACACTTCCAACGTCTCCCCTGGGAAGACGTACGATGTGGCACGTCTTCCCAGGGAGACGTTGGAAGTGTGCACGTCTTCCTAGGAGAGACGTTAGAGGACTCCCATTGTCAACATTTAATTATTTTATTTTGATTTTTTAATTTATTCTAAATAGCGTCTCCCACTACTTTTAATAACTTACCCACTTAGTCATAAACAATAGCTTTTTATGACTTACACCCTTAGACTTGAAATATCCATGAATACTTTTAATGTCTTACACCATCGGTGTAAGTCATTATAGAGAGTCATTAAAAGTAAAAATTGTTGTAGTGTTACAAGATGTAGCATTTAAATACCCAATTTTTTTACGGGAAAAACACCCAAAGTTGCTAAAATGTAGCATTTAAATACCCCATTTTTTTTTGCGATAGGAATACTCAAAGTTTCTAAAATGTTGTTGTAGCACACCAAACTCTTTTATTATTATTTGTTTATGTGTTTGGTTATTTTAGTTTATTTATTTAAGTGTTAAGTGTTTTAATTGTTTTATTTATTTAAATAGTTGTGATTGGTTGTGCATGTGTTTTGATTGTATCATGTGAGTGATTGGTAAGTAGTGATAGACATGCATGGTTGTGTGTGTGCAAGTGCATGATATGCATGGTGAGCATGCAAGAGAGTAGACTTGAACCTAGACTAAATTGTGGAAATGAGGATGTTTCCATGTTTAGGAAATTCTATCATAAATGGAGAATGTTCTAGAAATGCATGTGTTCATATTGTGAAAATGAAACAAATAGAGAAGTGGTGAGCAAGGAAAATAATTGCCATTTTTAAATTCCCGTAACTCATGGACCCAGCCTCAGAAAACGACCATAGCTTGAGCTATAGGAGTCCGATTTTGATTAAATTGGCACTGTTAGAAAGCTAATTAAAATATCTACAACTTTTGTGAAATAGAGTTTTCCTAAAATGCAATGAATAAGAGTCAAAATGGGGACCCAAGCTATGGGACATTTTGGGTTGCGAAATTATTGTAGAGTTTTGATTTAGGGTAAGTATATAAAGAAAAAAATGAATATTGGGGAGTCATTTTTTTCTTGGGGCTGCGAAAATACAGAGAGGAAAAGAAGAGAAGTAGAGGAAGGAAGAAAGAGGAAGAAGATCTAAGGTGGTGAGTTAAATTAGTTCATGGCTTTCTATTCTTCTTCTATCACTAGAAACTAATCTAGGATTTATGTTCTTGATAAGGTTGAACACATTCAAAGGAAGGGTTCTTATTCCATAGGTGCTTTAATTGGTTAACTATATTAGGAGGTAAGGAATTATGTGTGGTGATTTGATTTTTGCTTTTCATCTAATCCCTATCATTTACGCATGTTAGGGTTTCTTGTTATGCATGTGTTAATCTTCTTCTTTCCTCTCCAAATTCTAGATCATGTATGATAAGTTTTGCTTTATTTCATCATTGATTGGTTTGTGATTTTGTGATTGGTGGTTTCATGGGAAAACATATTTGATTGGTAGTAGTTATTTTGCATAAATGATATGTTTTGTTTTGATACTCTTGTTTTTGGTAATTGAATCCATGGTTGTTTTGGAAAAAGAAGATGAAAGTTTGATGAATATATGTTTTGGTATCATTGGATATTGGTGGTTATAGTGAGCATGAAATAGTTTTGTGTTATCTATTTATTGTTCTTATGCCATGATTCTATGTATGATTTGATGATTTGGAATGGAAAGCATGTTAGGATTCAATTCTTTTTTCTTTTTTCTTTTTGTTATGTTGTGATTTCATGTTTGTATATTAAAGTTGTGTTGTTGGTTAAGTTATTCTTGATGCCTTGATTCTATGATGGATAATGCAAGTTTTAGTATTAGAAACATGTTACCATGCTATAGGTTACAACCAACTAAAGTGAATTGGGTTCTAATTGTTGTTTTAATTCTCTTTTGATTTGTTGGATAAAAAGCATGATAAATTTTGAGAATTAATTCATTAACTTTTTATGTGTACTAAAAAGGGTTTTAGTGTTTGTTTTGTTTCATTATTTTTATCTTGAATGATTGAGTAAGAAGCATGCTAAGTTTGTGGTATATTATGTTATTTCATTATAAATGTTTCGGCCATGAATACATTTTAGTTTAAGGTTGTTTTGAATATGGTGATAAGTCTTGCATGTTTAATATATGAAATTGAGGTGTTCAAAGTATAGGAAGCATGTTAGACCTATTTATGTGTTGTTGGAAAATTTATAAGTGTGGTTGATTTTGTGTGCTTACTGAATTTTATTGTTAGTATGTTAATTAGCAAGCATGAGTAAAAATGTGAGTGAGTTGCATGCCATTAATTCATGACAGATGTTAAAGATAAAATAAGTAGTTTTGTATATTTTATTCTCTTATTCCTTTAAGAAAATCCATGATTTTATGTGAATTTTTATGCTTAAAAGATAAAAGATAACAAATGAGTTACATGCTGATTTTTTGTTTTAAAAGTCATGAGAATAGCAAGCATATGAATGTAATAGTAATTTTATGCCATAAAGATAGTGTATGAATGGGCTATAAGATTTTTAACAAGTTTTGAATTTTTATGAATATCATAATTTTATGTGGTTATGTGTTCTAGAAAGAGCATTAAAAATATTTCACATTTTATTTTTAATTTAGAAAAAAAACGTTGTTTCTTATTTTATGGCTAAAATTTGAAAGCATGATTAAAAGTTGAACAATTATTTTGAAATATGGTTTCAAAAATGAGTTATTGATTATTAAGAAAGTTTATGCATATCATCAAATTTAGCTTGATTAGTTTGTGAGTTTGAATGGGATTTTGGAATTAAATCTTAATGCATGTTGTTAGAGTGATTTCAAGATGACTAATGGTAGCAAGCATGCTAGGAAATTATTCGGCAATTAATTTAAAATGTTTAATTAAGCTTGCTGAATTTTTGTAAAATCGTCAAGAAATAAAGAGCATGATAATTCAAACTTTGACATAGTTTTTAAGAATGGTCTCACGTATGCATGTTACATGCAAATGCATTTTTACGCATAATTATATGTTGTTTGAGTAAGTCTAAGGTCCTCGTTTGAAGACCTTTAATGATAATTCAAACACACAGAGGTTATTCTGGCACCTGAGATCCTGATTACCTCACAGACTGGTTTATGCTTTACTGCTTACCTCATAAAATTGTTTGCTTGATTTGTTATAATAAATTTTCAGATAAAGTGTATGAGATTATGATATGTCTATGATATGTCATTTTAAGCTTATGTACGATGAAAATAGTTTTGTGTTGTACTTATGTGAATTGTTGTTTTTGTTTGTACTTCCTTACTGAGCTTTTAGCTCACCCCCTTACTTTCCCCCTTTCAGGTAGGCGATATGTTTTCTGATTGGCATGCATGGTGATGTGGGACGTTCCTTGGTCTAAGTTAGGGGTGCACATGAGTCGGGTTTTCGGGTTTCGGGTGCATCGGGTTCGGGTTTCGATTTGGGAAATGGGGTACCGAAACCGCTCCGAATTTCAATTTTTTGGGTAATTTCGGGTTTCTGGTTTTGTCGGATCGGGTGGGGTCGGATTTTGGGTGGGATTAGGCCGAAAATGGGTTTTGGGCCTAAAATGAGCCTTTGTAAAAAAAATTAAAAAATAGCAATATTTTGACACTTTTTAAAAAAATTTATTACTTTTCACATGTTTTTTTAACTTTATTGTTAGTTTGGTTCAATTGATTTTTTACAAATTGCCTTGGTAAATTTTTTTGGAAGGGTTGGGTCATGAGATTTGAATTAAAATTAAAAAAAAAAATTATTTGTTCGGGTTCGGGTATATGTGTATTTACCACACCCGAACCCGACCCCAACATACTCAGGTTCGGGTCTAATCCTGTAATGACCCAACTATTTCTAAAACTTAGATCATTAAACCTACTAGACATAACTACTACCTTGAAGACAACATTCATGAGAAAAATTCATAACTTTATTGAAAACTTTAAAATAATATTTGTAATACATAAATGAGCTCATTGTTTTAAAAAAAAAAATATAACTTTAAATGAAATTGTTTACATAGCTAAATGCGGAAAAATACATAAAAATTGTAATTTAAAGAGACTAAAGAAAATAAGGTCGTCCTCGAATCAACACGCAGTCCATCCACTCCATTCACCTCAACACACACACCAAGCTTCCAAGAACCCCTCCGCCTTTGTATCTATTTTCCTGCATCACACTAAAAGTAAAGGAGAGAGCCTAACGCCCAGCAAGGAAAAACTACTAACAACATAAAACATATACATAAATCATATCATAAACTTATACTATAAACATATATCTCAACTATAACCCATGTGCATGGTAAACATTGGGGTTTGCTAGCTAAGCAACTATAAGCCTCAAAATACAATGAGGTTTGCTAGCTAAGCAACTATAAGCCCCAAGAACATAAAAGTGTTAGGGTTTGCTATTTAAGCAACTATAAGCCCCAAAAACATATATATCATAACACATAATATCATATCATAACATAACATACTATAGCATAATCATAACATATAAGCATATAAAAACTATCCTATTTTTCTTACCAAAACCAGGATAATTGAGAACAAATGCGGAACTTGGAACACTCCTAAAACCAACAATAAGAATGGTGAGTATTTCTAAAGAGTAAAGAATAAATGTGGAAACTAAACCTTCAAGATGAAACTTACCAAGAAAGATCTTTAAGTTTCAAGAGCCTAGTCAAAAACCAATATCAACAGTTAGGATCTGAATAAAAGGACTAAAGAAAACTAAAGAGTTTTAAAGGATTGAATTCAAAGAATAAGAGTACCTTAGTTGACCTTATGGATTGGTCTAACTCCAATACCGAAATACACTAAACCTCACTTCCCAAGTATTTTATAAAGCTTAAGAATGGCAAAGCTTTTTCCCAACCCAAGTGTTGATCATTCTATGGTAGTACTAGCACCTTGGAGTCTGATCACAGCTGAAGAGTGAGTGGAAGGGCTGGGTACTAGGTCCTATTTATAGAGTTCTAGGGATAAAATATCTTATTTTTGGCTTGAATAAAATAATGAATAATAATTGAAAATATTTGAATATTCATCAATCAGAAGCTGAAGACTCGGTCAAAACTATCCAGGGCAGGTCTAAGGAGTCAAAGCTTATTTTAAAAAATTAAAAACAAAAATAAATATATATCTACTAAGGGCGATATATCACCCCTATGTGATGATATATCGACTTCGCCTTATTCCCGAGCCTCCATTCGTACGATCGTGCAACGTCAACGTGTTTTCCATATTCTTCGTCAGGCGATATATCGACTCCTAGGTTCGATATATCGGCATACGTGAATATTTTAAACACATAATTGTACTTTTTTCAGCATAATTAAGGTTGAATAACTACTTTGACTGAGTCAAACTACGACCCTAACAGTTTCTAGTGAAGACTAAAGCTTATATTTCCTTATTTTATCATTAAAATACTAATTCCTTAATAATTATGCTTATGACAAGTGTCATAATCCTATTGGTTCTATCTAAAGCTTAGGTTATAATAAATATCATATTTATGACCAGCAATATTAATCAAACCTTATGTTATAATTAATATTCTTAAACTATAGGTTAAACTTATAAAATTCATAATTATTGCTAGGAGTTTCCAACAAAGTCGAGGTTTAAACCAAAATCCACGAAATCTAGAATACTACAACTACTAGCAACTAGCTAACTAAGTAAACATTCTGGAACTCTACAAATCCATCCTGAAATTAACGGGTTTGGCAAAAAAGCGGGTTATGCGGGTTTTCGGGTTTTGCGGGTCAAATGTTCACCCCTAGTCTAAGTATGTATGTCATGGGACTCTGATGAACGGAAAACGATCTAGCAACACCTGAGAATTTTTTTATGAGTTTATCCTGTTTAATTGTGTTTTTCGTGGGGCTTTAACATTTTATTTTAAATTGCATGAAATTCATCATGTTTTTATTTTAACAAATAGGCCCATATTGCATGATTTGATAAGACTCCGTTGAACTTTTAAACAATTATGGTATTTTTCTAAATAAATATCAATTAGTTATCTCATTTGCAAAAGAAAAAAAATAACACAAATGTATTTTAAGTTATAAAAATCATTAAAATTATATAAATATATAAAAAAAAACCTAAATTAATTCTAAGATTAAATAATAGTTTTATTTAATGAAAATGGTAAATAAATATTTTTTTATTATATTAACGTTTTTTTAATAATTTTTTTCTCTTTTGATAGTTTTCTAGTTATAGATTTTTCTTTTAACTATTTTCAATCAAAAATATTTTTTAATTAAATAAATGTGTTGTTTTGTAACACTTAAAAAAATAGTTTTTTATTTAATTTATTAACAATTTGACAATTAAACATAAAATATTGTTTGGTAACTCTATTTTTATTTATTATTTTAAAAAAATTTAATTAAAATTTATTAAATTTTGAAAATAGAATTTTTTTCATTTTCAAAATTTTTTTAAACGGTTTTCAACTTTTCGTTTATTTTTTCTTCTATTTTTCAAATCAGCACCTCAATTTATATTGTTAAACAAAAAATAAAAATATAAGTTATCAAACGCATTTATTATTTTTTATTTTTAAAAACAAAAAACTACGATTTTGGCCAATGACGAGTAGACGTCAAAACTACAATAAACCTTCAAGAGAAAAATACGACACTTATAATTTTATAATGGTTCATCCCCAATTTATTGGTAATAGTCTAATCCACTTGGAGTTGTGATATATATCTTACACTTAAGATCAGATGAACTTGAGCCAACTAAGTTTCTTAAGTGTAAGTAGAAAAATATATAGTTTCTCTCTCTAAACTCTCTCAGAAAATGCCCCAAGAATGCCCCAAGTAACAGTCCCAAAGTCTCCAAACCAGAGAGTTTTCCTCAGTATAAAAAGATCAGATCCCCCCAAAATGATGCCATGAGCCATTTATTTATAGGCTCATGGATCGTACACCAGATATTCCCTTTTACCGGGTCTTTCGTTCTTCCAACAAACTTTAATTAGTCAAATATAAATGATTTAAATTACAATAATATAGCTATTATTCCGGGATATATGAGAGATTCCCGCGGCAGTTGAGAATGATTTGGGTTGAAGTTGTTACTGAAGACATAGGTAAGCACCTCTCATCGGCAAAGCACACCTCTAGCACACCTCTGGTCGGTATAGGTAAAGCACTCCTCTAGCACACCTCTGGTCTAGCATGACACATCTCTGGTCTAGCAAAACACTTTACTGGTCGGCCAAAACACATGACTAGTCGGCCAAAACACATGACTGAAGTGACTAGTCGGCCAAAACACATGACTCACTACAACAAATTTGACATACAATGACTCCCTACAATGTCTTACACCATTGGTGTAAGACATTAAAACTTATCAGGGGTTTTAAATGTCTAATGGTGTAAGACATTGAAAGTTTTTATTAATGACTACAATTGGAAGACATTAAAAATGGTGGAAGACGTTGGAAATAGGTTGAGAAGTGGCCAGGGCGACATCTAATGTCTCCCACTGGGAGACGTGGGACACGTGGCACGTCTCCCACTGGGAGACATTGAATGTATAGATGGGTACATCCAACGTCTCCCACTGGGAGACGTGGGACACGTGGCACGTCTCCCACTGGGAGACATTGAATGTATAGAGGGGTACATCCAACGTCTCCCACTGGGAGACGTGGGACACGTGGCACGTCTCCCAATGGGAGACGTTGGATGTACCCCTCTATACATTCAATGTCTCCCAGTGGGAGACGTGCCACGTGTCCCACGTCTCCCAGTGGGAGACGTTGGATGTCCCCCTGGCCATTTAATGAATTTTGGGTCTTCTTCTTCCTCATAACACCAAACAGAGAGAGCACACCAAACAGAGAGCACGAAAGGGGCTGCGATTTTAGGGTTTTCAAGGTTAGTTTTTTTTAATTTTTATGAATTTTAGTTAATTATTTTGATAAAAAATCATAGGTTTAGCATTAGGATGAGTAATATACATGATTTTGTGTTAATTTTACATTTTTATGCATTTTTTTCTATACATTGTTAGATTTATTTGTTTTTCCATGGAGGTTTTTTTATAGATTTAAGATTTCATAGTTTTTTTTTTAATTTAACCTATCACATTGTATATATTTCATTATAATATACATGTTCATGATTTTTTTTAATTTTTATCATTATTTATTTCGAAATTTAGATATATTTTTGTATGTATATTTAAACTTTTTTTTTTTAAATTCTAACTATTTTGTTATATATATAGTTATTATGTTAAAATAAATTTATTAAATAATTTTAAAAATATAAATATATGCAAAAATTTATGTTTTTGTTGATTATTGAGATTTTAGGTTATGAAATTTTTTATTGATTTTTTGTTTAGGTTATAATTAGTGGCTCATTGGAGTTTTTTTTTATTTGTTTACCAATCAATTACTTATTAGGAATTTAGTGATATTTGTTTAGTAATGTTTAACATATTAATTAATTTAATTTCGTAGGTTGTGATTTTGGTGGTGAGATTTTAGAGAGTACTTTGCATCAAAACTTCTATATCTATCAATCACACATTTGAGGTAATTAAGTTTCTAAAATTATAATAATAAGTTATATATTGCTAGATATTTAGTGATATTTTATTTATTATTTATTAATTTATTTATATTGGTTTGTGGATTTAATAGCGAATTCGATTACTACTTGAAGTAATTTTGCTAGCTTTTGAATTATTAATTGCAAGAGGTAAATATATATTCTCTTACTTCTACTTTTAATATTATTAAACAAATGTTAGAAGAGTTTGAATATCTTAAATATTCATCCATAGTGAAGTAGGTTCTGAGATTAAAATTGTGTGCTGCGGTGATAACGGAAGGTTGAGAACTTGTGTGTGTGTATTAGTGAAGTAGGTTTTGAGAAATTTGACTGTGTGATGCGGAGCTATAAGGAAGAAACTTATTGTATGTTGTTTGAATTGTTTGTTTTGCTATTCACATGTAGATGGTTAGGTCACTATTATAGGGGAAATGCTGCCCGATTTTATCTAGGATAATAAACAATTAATTTTATATAGGCATTCTATAAGGAAGAAACTTATTGTATGTTGTTTGAATTGTTTGTTTTGTTATTCACATGCAGATGGTTAGGTCACTATTATAGGGGAAATGCTGCCCGATATTATTTAGGATAATAAACGATTAGTTGAGAACGGGCATTACTTGATTGAACATGCGAGTCCCAGGCATTACTTGAGAACGGTATTATTAATTAAAATTTACAAATTATTTTTGAAACTATAAATGTAATCAAATAATTAATTAATATATTTTACTTTATATTTCTTGCAGCTAACAAGCACATCATATACAGAGGCACAAATTGATGAGTTGCGACAAGAATGGGCGACATATATGTTGCCGATAATCCAAAGTTACCGACCTCGTTGATAGGTTTTTTTTTAATTTTTTAACTCTTTCTTCATACACAATGCAATATTTGTTCATTTTGAATATTTCTAACAAATATTGTATTTCTTGTATATATCTAACAAATATATTTTTTTATTTCAATTTAAATTAATATTATTTCAATTTAATTAATTTAAATTTAGATTAAAATAATTTCAATTTAAATTAATATTATTTCAATTTAATTAATTATTAAATTAATTTCAATTTAGATTAAAATAATTTCAATTTAAATTAAAATAATTTCAATTTAAATTAATATTATTTCAATTTAATTAATTATTAAATCAAATTAAAATAATATTAATTATAAATTTATTTAATTTATTTTTTTTTAAATATGGGAGACTTTCAATGTCTCCCATTGGGAGAGGTGGGAGACTTCCCACGTCTCCCAATGGGAGAGGTGCAAAGTCAAATGTTGACTTTCCACCTCTCCCATTGGGAGACGTGGGAAGTGACTCACCTCTCCCAATGGGAGACGTGGGATGTCTCCTAGGGACTTCCCACGTCTCCCATTGGGAGAGGTGAGTCACTTCCCACGTCTCCCAATGGGAGAGGTGGAAAGTCAACGTTTGACTTTCCACCTCTCCCAGTGGGAGACGTGGGAAGTGAGGCACGTCTCCCAATGGGAGACGTGGGATATATACCTACAATGACCCTAGCAACAACGTCTCACTAAGTGGGAGACATTGTAGACTTCCAATGTCTCCCAATTAAAGTCATAAAACCTCTGACTAGTCGGCCAAAACAGATGACTGGTCGGTCACAATGACTGACTGGTCAGTCAAAAATCTTTACCGGTCGGACATAAATTCTATCAGGTCGGTCAGATCACTTTATCACAACTCCGAAGAACCAATACATTTATTGACTATTAATGTGCCATTTACTGACCATGCATTGCCACTCGTCACTTCTGATTGCCACGTCATCGAACTAAAATTTTGGGGATAACATTTTCCCCCCAAGTTTATTATATGATTTACTCGCATGATAAACTTTTTCTCTAGCAAAATATTTTTGAGGCCATCCAAAAGCTTCCATCCGGTCAGTAACCTTCACTTTTACAGTAAACCCACGACTGAACTTTTCTTTTGAGTTCTTCAAATTCCATTTTTTGATCTTGTTGTAGTACCCCATGAGTAGGAAAACGTGTTTGCTCCACGTTTTTTGAGTAAACTTGTGGTTGCTTAGATGATTGGAAATGCCTATTCGGTCATCGGAATCCAAATAATATCTTAACTGCTAACCCTTGGGTGCGTTGTTTCCTGCTGCTCGGATGCCTGCCTGGCTCCTCGGACACCACTCCACATATATGCTCAACCTCTCGGACATCACCCAGCCGATCGGACACCTCTCGCTGGCTTCTCGGATGGCAGCCCTCGGACACGGACCCTCGGAAGCACCAGGCTCTTCAGCACAGCCTCCTCGGATGCAATAGGCCTCTTGGATGCACGGCCTAGCCGCTTAGATGCACACGCCAACCGATCGGACATGCACGCCCGTCCGCTCGGATGCATGCAGTTGCTCGGACACGCACTCTCCTCGGATGCCCATCCAGCGACTCGGACATGTGCAGCTCCTCGGATGTGCACGCTCCTCGGATGCCCAGCCACTCGGACACCTCCCAACCTTCTGACAGGTAGCTCCTCGGATGCCCCCAATCGTTTGGACACTTGCCACCATCCACTCGGACGCAGCCCCAGCTGCTCGGACACGCAACCAACCAATCGGACGCAACCCCCAGCTGCTCGGACACCAGCCTTCGGACGCGTGCGCGGGCCTACTTGGGCACACTCGGCATCCGCTCGGCCATCACCCAACCAATTGAGCATATGGCATAGATACTTGAGCATATGCCTAAAAAAACATCAAAACACCTTGTTCGAATCTCTCAAAAGTATTTTGAGAGATTGATTTCTCTCAATCAATCTTGGGGAAAATTGACTTCTCTTCCCAAAGACATTTTTTCACTATGTAGTGTTTACTTTGCATTCATTTGTTTGTGTTTGTTTGATTGACTCCATGGACTCATCGCTATTAGTCATGCTCAACAACAGAGTTTCCTACTCAACCAATTATATATGCTCAGTCGACCAGGAAAACTTTGCACCTGATCAGCTAAACTTTGTACCTGGCTAGTAGTTTGCTCTTTATTCTTATGAAGACAATTGTTGCATAGTAGCTTTGATATTTTTCTCGTATAGCCGAGCTGTTGGCATTTATACTTTACTTTTCTTTGCTAACTTGAAACATTCTAAGTCTTTTTAGACTTAAAAAATTATAAGTTTTTTGTGAATAGTAAAGCCACTCTGATGTATGCCTTATATTTTCACATGAGTACTTAGTTTTCTAACTTAGAAATTCTAGACATTTCATAAGTCCCTGCTAAGTATACTTTCTCACACTCTTATTGCTCTAACATTTTATGAGCATAATGTTTATTGTCACACGAATATCTACTTCTAACTTGAAATTTTTTTTAAAAAAAATTCCAAGTTACTTAAGCTTTGTCAAACAAGTTAGCTTAATGGCTTTTTTTGACTTCAAAATTTTACAAGTCAGCCTAAAAACAAATATATTTACTCGTGCTCTTGTTGCCTGTGTTAAATTATATACCTGTTAGGAAAATATGTATTTTGCCTCAATGGAAATAATAATAAATTACAACTCTATGCAATTGTAGAGTCCAAGAACTTTACTTAGCTAGTTAGATAGTAGTAGTAATAGTAATAGCTAGTAGTAGTTGTAGTATGTTTATGACTGTGGATTGTGGATTTTGGTTCAAGCCAGGACTTAGTTGGAAACTCCTAGCAATAGTTATGGATTTTATAAGTTTAACCTATAGTTTAAGAATATTAATTATAACATAAGGTTTGATTAATATTGATGGTTATTAATATGATAATTATTATAACCTAAGATTCAGATAGAGCTAATAAGAATATGACACTTGTCATGAGCATGGTTATTCCTAAGGTTTAGATAGAGCCAATAGGATTATGTCATTTATCATATGCATGATTATTAAGAAATTATTATTTTAATGATAAAATAAGGGAAATATAAGACTTAGTCTTCACCAGAATCTGTTAGGAGCATGACATTTTTCATAATTTTATTTATTTGTGGATTAGGTTAGATAATTAAATAGATTTTTCGTAACTTTAGGGTACTGTAACTTCCGACCTGTTTTTGACCCAGTTATGTTATGAATTTTGAAAAATAGTATTGCTAAAAAGTTGTAGATAATTGAATTAGATTTCTAAAGGTATAAATAGAATCTAAATAGGAGTTCTAAAGCTCTAGTTATGTTGATTTTACTGCAGGTGAGTTTAGAGTTACGAGATTTAGGAAGTTCGAAGTTAGGATTCTATTTGTTTTTATTATTTTTGTTTTAAAAATCAAGCTTTGACTCCTTAAAACTCTCTCTCTCTCTGAAAAATTTGACCAATTCCTAAGCCTTTGGCTGAAGGATATTCAAATATTTTCAATTAAATTTATTATTTTTATTCAAAGCCAAAAAGAAGATTTTTATTCCTAGAACTCTATAAATAGGACCTAGCACCAAGCCTTTTCATTCATTCTTCAAGCATTGATCAGAGCCTTCCATGTGCTAGTGAGACTATAGAGTGATAAACACTTGGATTGGGGTTATAAGCTTAATCAAGCTTAATCATTATAAGCTTAATAAACACTTGGGAAGTAAGGTTCATAGTGTGTATTTCGGTTTCGAGGTGTAGTTCGATCATAGCAATTTCAAAGGTATTCCTATTCTTAGTTCCTTTCAGTATTGTTTCATTAGTTTTATAGTCCTAACTCAGTCTTCTCTATTCTTGGTTAGGCATCTAAGTTCTTCGAACTTGAGGTTTCTTGTCGGTAAGAATATTCTCGGTGGTTTTTAGTTCATTCATCGATTTCTTTTAGAATACTCACCTCTATATTATGGTTTTTAGGAGTGTTCCAAAATCCCGACTTTGTTCTCATCATCCCGGTATATTGGTAAGGAAAATAGGATAGGATATTATGTGTTATGCCATATGTTATCTTATGATTTATGTGTTATGTTAACTTATGATTTGTATGTTATGTATGTTTGTAGACTTGGGCATATGACCTGTACACTAACAAGCCCCAATAAATTTATGGGCATATGACTTGCTTAGCTAGCAAGCCCCACAAATCTAATGGGCATATGACTTGTTTAGTTATGGGACCCCAAGTAATAATGGCCATTATAGTATGTGTGACATATGTTTATGATATGTTTTATTATATGCTACGCTATGAATTTTATGTATATGAATTATGTGTTAGATTTTCCTTGCTGGGCATTAGGCACATTCCTTTATGTTTTATATGTGCAGGAAAATAGTTATGGCGGCGGAAAGATTCTTGGCAGCTTGGGGATGTGTATTGAGGCAGGGTGGAATCGATGGACTGAGCGTTCGATTAGAGGATGAAGTTTTTTTTTTAGTCTTTTAGTTATGATTTCTATGTATTTGATAAGTGAATTTTAGATTCACTTATTAGTGTCATTTTATATCTAATTTGTAGGTGTTTAGGGTGTTTTTGTTTGGTTTTATGCTTGTGTTTTGTTTGTGTAGGGTCCAAGGAAAAGTGGCGAGAAATTGGTACAAAACGAGAGTGAAACGAAGAAAAATGCAAAATTCGTGAATTAGGGCCGCAGCCCCATATTCAGGGGCTGCATCGCTATTTCTGGGCTGAATTAGGGCTGCAGCGCCTGACTGAAACAGAGGCTTGTTTTTGGCACATTTGAAGCGCAGCAGCGCCTGTTTATGGGGCTGCAGCGCCGGGAGTCGTACGGAAATCGTAAATTGAGATTTTTGAAGGGAAAAAGAGGGCTTTTTGCAAGGGATATATAAGGAAAAGTTTAATTAGGGTCTAAGCACGGTTTTTGGAGGAGATTAGACAGAGATTAGAGGCTCGGAGAAGAAGAGGAGGCTAGACATCATCAAGATCATCACCATTACATCTAGTTTATTTCTTCTTCCTTTCATTTTAGTTTTTTAATTATGAACAAATACATTGTTATTATGTTTATGTTTATAATGGAGAACTAAACTCTTTTTGTGCTAGAGTATTAGATGAATCTATTGTGATTATTGAATTGTGGTTTCTATTATTATTTCTATGAAATTCTTCTAGTTTGTTCATATCTTCTTGATTTAATTTTATCATATTAATGTTTGGCCATCATTATTGTGAATTGAAATCTAGGGTTTATGCTTGAGAAAGATAAACATAGATTGGACATAAGAAGATTTGACATAGAGTGATTGTGAGATTGAGAGATTCCTTGAACTCTATGAATTTGGTTTAGAATAACTATTGCTTAATGACGTCTTGATTAATTAATAGCGAATAGAGATATCATATTGATTAATTGAGATTAATTGCATATATGCTTGAGAAAGATAAATGCATTATATTATAATTCTAGAAATTACAAATGAGGAGAATTGATTAGAATAATAAAGAAACTATGTTCATAATTGAATAGTGAAATCATTACTCTAGTACATTTATCTCTTATTTAATCACTTTCCAAGAGCATTTGAATTGGTTATTTTGTTATTTCATATTCTTTAGTTAATTGTTAATTTATTTATTGGCTTTTCTAATTAAAATTATAGACTTAACAGTAGTAGTAATTAGTGAATTTAATATTTAATCCCTGTGGGTTCGACATCTTTTAATTTAAAACTATATTGCAATACACCGTACACTTGCGGTAGAAAATTTCTGTATCAAGTTTTTAGCGCCGTTGCCAGGGATTAAAATTAATTTTACTAATATTGAAACTTTAAGTCTTGATTTTAAATTAGATTATTTTTTATTTTGTTACTAACGTTATAGATTGTTCTTGTGTTCTCAGTATATGCGAAGGACTAGGAGTTCTACACCTGTTGAGCCTCTGAATCCTGAAATTGAGCACACACTCCGTCAGTTGAGATCTAAGAAAAGGACTGAAGAGCTTAATATGGACAACAACGGGGTGAACAACAACGGTGGCAATGGCAATAATAACAATCAACCAGCAGCTGCTGGGGCTCCTCTTAATCCAGCGCAGCGGGCAGTGCGTGACTTCTGCATGCCTGTTGTGAATGAAAATCTCACTGGAATAGCAAATCCAGCCATTGCTGCCAACAACTTTGAATTGAAACCTGCACTAATTAACATGGTGCAGCAAAATCAGTTTGGGGGTCTAGCTACTGAAGACCCTAACATTCACTTGGCCATATTTCTGGAGGTATGTGCCACAGTGAAGATGAATGGCGTTACTGATGACGCCATCAGATTGCGTCTCTTCCCTTTCTCCTTGAGGGAAAGAGCTAGGAGTTGGTTGCAATCTTTGCAGCCTGGAACAATTACGACATGGGATGAGATGGCAAGAAAGTTTCTGATTAAGTTTTTCCCTCCTTCCAAGTCAGCCCAGTTACGCAGCGATATTGGACAATTTCGACAGTTAGATCAAGAACCATTCTATGAGGCTTGGGAGAGGTTTAAGGAATTATTACGACGTTGCCCACAACATGGTTATCAAAATTGGATGCAAGTTCAGATTTTTTATCAAGGGTTGAACGCTCCAACACGAACAATAGTTGATGCTGCTGCAGGGGGTGCTCTATTAGCCAAGACAGCGGATGAAGCCTTCACTTTGATGGAGGAAATGGCCACCAACAGTTATCAGTGGCCTAATGAGAGGTCAGGCCCAAGGAAAGTTGCTGGGTTGTATGAAGTTGATCAAATGACAGCCTTGAATGCCCAAATTGCTGCTCTACAAACCCAAATGGCTGCTCTATCAGCGCAAAATAATCCAACGGTTATGGAGAGTGTAGCAGCGGCTGCTGCAATGCAGGGGCAAGAAATGAGTCCAGAACAAGCCAGTTTATGGCAAACCGCTCCTTCCCCAATAATTTCAGAAGCAACAACATGCCTAATTATTATCATCCAGGATTACGCAACCATGAAAATTTCTCTTATGCCAATAATAAAAATGTGCTGCAACCACCTCCGGGATTCAATTCTCAACCGCAACAAGAGAAAAAGCAGTCGTTGGAAGACATTTTGGGCACTTTTATTATGGAGTCTAACAAGAGGTTCGGAAAAAATGAAGCAAGACTCGACAATATAGAAACCCATATGACTAACATGGGTGCTTCAATGAAGAAAATTGAGACTCAAGTGGGCCAATTAGCTAATGCGGTGAATTCTAATCAGAAGGGAAGTTTTCCTAGTGACACTGTGGTAAATCCAAAGGAATCATGCCAAGCAGTTTCTTTGAGAAGTGGTAAGGTGCTTAAAGAGGGTGATGTTCAAGCTAGTTCAAAGGAGAAAGTTGAGCCAGTGGTACGAGAGGTAGACAAAGAAGAGAAAGCCAAGAAGCAGAGTGGAAGTGACAAGAATGAAAAGGAGAAAGATAGCCTTCCAATGTATCAACCTCCCATTCCATACCCTCAACGATTTCAGAAGAAGAAATTAGATGAACAGTTTGCAAAGTTTCTAGAAATCTTCAAATGAATTCACATAAACATTCCATTTGCAGATGCTCTTGAGCAAATGCCTAATTATGTGTGTTGACGCGGTTCTTCGGCAACAGGTAATTAAGAGAAGAAGAGAAAGAGATTAGTACTTAAAAGTAGAACCGCCGCAGATATGAAATCTTTGCGAAAAGAACTAGGTGACCCTAAACACGTTTTTAAGTGGTTCGAAGGTTAAAATCCTTCTACTCCACTAGTCAATATTATTGATCTTTTCTGGGTAATTGGTTTACGAAATATATAGTTCTTACAAGACTATTTTTTCCAACCCCTATCAATTCCCAGGGTCTCCATATTTATAGGAGAAGGCACCTGGAAATTGGTAGGGAGGTCATCCCGTGACCTTTCCATTTGTCATATCAAGTCTGTGATATTCATGATTAATTCCTAAACCTGACACACAAGTGTGGTCTAATCAGTATGGAAGGAGACAATGGGCCGCACGGCCCAACCCGTCCGTGGGTGTCTGAATACGCACGTTCCTGCTGCGTGTCCGAGAAGTCAGGGGGATATCGGACACGTGATGGCAGGATTATGCACGTTTATCTTGCGTGTTGACTTCCCATAGGGTCAGAGCTTCCTGAGAAGCTCGCTGCCAGAGCAATCCATAACCCGAGCTGATCCGTCAGTGGTCGCTGGATGTTCTTCCCAGCTCCTGGTGCAACAAGAGGGAGCTGGAAACAGGACCCCCTCGAGCTAGAAAGGGCTCGTCCTGAAGATAAAGCCTCTGGCCTGTGGGAGCCTCGGGCTAAATCATGTTTAGTCCGAGGCTCGTCCTGCTAAACAGCCCGTGGGAAAACCAGGGCGTACATCTGCCCCCCAAGCTCCTGCTCGTGGTCCATGACGTCAGATATGGGAGACCACAGTAGGGGCTTTTAGACTTCTCCCACAACCCTTCGCATTCCATGCTTTTCGCATGCGTCTGATACGTGGAACGCCGTGGGTGGCGACGGTACACTCTACGAGAACCTCATTAAATGGCCTAGCCTACTGTCCAGCCGTCGTTTCACATTTCGAGTGGAGGGTCTCCCAGGAGCCTTTTACACGTGATCCCCCCTTGTATAAAAAGGGGGTGGTCATCCCACGCACGGGCCACCTTACCATTCAGAACCTCTCAAATTTCCTTCTTTTCTCTCTGACCTTCCGAAGAACAAAACCCTCATTTCCACTGCTTTCATCTTCTCCGTTCACGAAGCTTAAGCGTGCGAGTTCCTTCAAGGCCTTGGAGACTACTGTGCCAACGAAGCTCCTACCAGCGCAGCAACCTCGCTCACCATCCAACCATATACTGTAAGTCTTCTGTCCCTTTTTATTTTTGAAAGAATGCCACTGTAGCCTAGGTAAAATTTTTTACTGTAGCCACATGCAGAGGTTTTCTGGGTCGCGCGGATATGGAGGGTGATGGCCCTTCTTAGATTAGGGCAGGCTTGCCATGGGACATCGCCTTAGAATATGGGTTCCATGATTCTCTCTTAGGAACAATTTCTGGGTAGGATCCTTAAGAATTTTGGGTGCAAAAACCGGGTAGCTTAGGGAATACGCCTTAAAAGCGGTTTTTCCACGCCTTGCCTGTTGAAACTTTCCCCCCAAGGAAATTTTTTACTCTGAGCCATCTGACACACGAATTCCGAGTAATCTGGGATCTGTTGAGGGCATAGGCGCGTGTTCCTTGGAACGCGTGGCACCACTCTCCACGGGCTGGGCTTACCCCAGCTCGTGCACTTAATACTTGCTTCACTCTCCTGCTTGGGTCGCCTTTTCTAAAGTGTTTTCTTTTGTTCGATAGGCGACCAGATGGCTCCAAAGAGAAATCTTCCACAGAGGAATGTGGGAAGTTCGGCCTCCCAGAAGGATAAAGGAAAGGCGGTGGTGACCAGCTCGCCAATTCCTCACTTTGGGCCGGCGGTGGAGAAGCAGGCCGAGGTGGCTCCTGACGTGTTTTTCGAGGCGGAGAGAATCGTCTCGAAGATAACCAGCCAGGCAAAGATCACCAAAATCTTCCTTAACCACAACATTCCTCTGGGGAAGACCTCCGTGATCGCCCGACCTGCTGCGGATGGGGAGAGGAGCTGCACGCCGCTCGACGAGTCGTTCGCGGCCTGGAGCGGGGAACACTTCAAGGTAGGGGCCTTCCTCCCCCTGGATCAGTATTTTGCTGATTTTCTGAACTATGTGGGGTTGCCCCCATTTCAGCTCCCCCCCAATTCATACCGTTTGCTGGCAGGACTGAGGTATTTGTTCCAAAAGCATGAGTGGGAGGTCCCCACTCCTGCTGATATCCTATATTTCTTCTGCCTCAAAGCCAGCCCGGACCAGCGGGGGCGAGGCGACGGGTTCTATTACTTAACCCGCTTCCCTAACACAGCAGCAGTGATCGAGCTGCCGAGCCATCCAAACGACTTCAAAGACCAGTTTTTTATGTCTACTGGGTTCCGAAACTGCAATCATCATTATTTCAACCGCCCTCGTAAGTAATCCTCCATTTAGCTCGCCTTTTAACGGTTATCTTATTTTAGCTCGTCCCTTATTCCAATTCTGATTTCAACCAACCTTGCAGCCATCTACTCGAGGACCGAAAAGTCTGTGACCCTCGGGGGTCAATACGATACACTGGCGAACCTGCCCCCCAGTGAGAAAGACTACCGCGTGCTCGTGACGGACGAGGCGATGGTATTCTGCAAGCTGATTTTCCCAAATCAGACTTTGAATTTGAAAAGGCCCCGGGGTCCTCCCCCAGCCTGCGACAACAGGCCGATCGTCGCGGAGGAGGTCGCAGATGACGAAGGCGAGGAAGAAGGTGAGGAAGTTCCTCTGGTGAGGAACAGGAAGAGGAGCTTGGAGGTCGCCCAGGGGATGAGCGAGGAGAGGGCTCAATCCGGAGCAGCCGCGGGTCCTTCCGGTCAAGGTAACTCTTACTTATTTAAGAACGCAGATAGGGCCACTGCAGACCCCCGGCTGGTTAGGTTCAACCCTAGGCATCTCGTCCATCGTCACCCAAGGAATCCGAACCTGGACACGCTCCTGCTCCACTGCGTTGACCAGCTCATGCTGGACAACCAAGAGAGTCGGCCCAAGGGTACCGTAGTAGTAGATAATACCCTAGCCTTTAGGTCGGCCATTTTTGAGGAGTACGGGACCAATTTACGCACGTGGCCTGCGCTCCAGAGGGGCGTCTATGCTCCGGGGATTAGGCAGTACGTAGAAGAGTCCAGCCCCGATTCAGAACCGGACCTAGAACCTTCGCTAGTTCGTGAGATAATCGTCCTAGGCTCTTCCAGCTCGGGGGGTAGGGCTCCCTTAGTATTTGCTTTCTTATTGCCTTTGGACCTTTTGTCTTTATTTCTGTATGATTGCTAATAACCGTGTTTTTTGCTCTTTGGCAGAAGAGATGTCTCAGCCCGGGAATAGTCTGCGGGGCGTTGTGTTCGGTGGGAATCCCCCAGCGGGGCCGAGGTTAAAGAGGCTTCGCGAGTCCAAGAGCTCGACTGGGGCCTCCACCAAATCCCCAGCTACGGAGAAGGAGAGAGACCCGCCATCCCAGGTCGCGGGGGCGAACCTCCCTGTCGCCAGGACAGGACTCATGCATCCGCCACCCCAACGATCTCCACTGGCTGCCCAGGACGGGGTAATAGAGGTCGGGAATCTGGCCGCGACAGCCCCGGACGTGCGTATCCCGGTCGACCCCCGGGCTCTGGAGAAGATGCCCGAAGCATTTCGGGGTACGGTGTATGAGTCGGCCAGCTACGCCGTCAGCCACTATTACAATATCAGGGAGAAGGAGCTCCGGGCCATCGAAACAACGAGCCCGGTCCGAGTTATAGAATCTGCTATGGACATGACTTTAACGGTAAAGTGCCCCCTTCTTCTAAGGCTTTGACACTCACACGCCGCCTTTTTCCTTCCAGTTTGCTAATTTATCATTCTTTTTTTGCAGGGCATGGCTGCCGCCTATAGAGGCATCGTTAGGACCAAGGCCCAGCTCGAGGGTTTGGAAGCAGATCGCCAGACTGCCCTCCAGGAGTCTCAGGAGGCGAGAGATGCTCTGGCGGCCTCCAAAGCCGAGCTAGAGAAGGTCCGCTCGGAGAACCAAGAGCTTAAACGCTCCCTGGCCGCATCCGAGCTAGAGAAGCTTCGCTCCGAGAACCTAGAGCTTAAAAACTCCCTGGCCGCATCGCGGGCAGACCTTGAGGTGGCGAAGGCCGAAGTCCAGGCCTCCCAGGCCGCCCTGAAAGACAAGCGGGTCGTGTCGGAGCAGTCCTTACAGGACCTATTCTATCACTGCTGGTCCCACAATCCAGACGCGGACTTCTCCTTCATGCCGCCGGACCTCTGGGCATTCCTGTTGCCGCGGCTTCAAGCCCGCCTGAATAAGGAGGCTCCTCCTTCGGAGACTGGAGAGGCTTCTGCCGCGGCGGAACAGGGCGAGACCGCGACCTCCAAAGGGCCAGCTGATGGGGCTTAGGATGCTCCTCGTTTACGCACTTTGAGCATTTTTTTTTTATTGTAATTCTCTTTTTGTGTGGGGCGTTTCCGCCTCGAGACATTTTGCTCAGCCAGTTTTATATACATACTTGTATGCATTTGGTCACAATTTATCTTTTTATTTTTATGACTTGGTTCAAGTTAACATTATTCGTGTCCCAGGCTCTCTAAAGAAGATCCGCGTTCAACAAATTTTAGTTAACTTTTAAGCTTTATGACCTGGTTAAGACCAGGAACTTATTTTGAAAAAACTCAGATCGCGTCAACTTTTATCCGTATCCCGGGCTCTTTTAAAGAAGAACCACGGTTAACAAATTTTAGCTAACTTCTAAGTTTTCCGACCTGGTTAAGACCAGGAACTTATTTTGAAAAAACTCAGATCGCGTCAACTTTTATCCGCATCCCGGGCTCTTTTAAAGAAGAACCACGGTCAACAAATTTTAGCTAACTTTTAAGTTTTATGACCTGGTTAAGACCAGGAACTTATTTTGAAAAAACTTAGATCGCGTTAACTTTTATCCGTATCCCGGGCTCTTTAAAGAAGAACCACGGTCAACAAATTTTTGTTAACTTCTATGTTTTATGACCCGGTTAAGACCAGGAACTTATTTTGAAAAAACTCAGATCGCGTCAACTTTTATCCGTATCCTGGGCTCTTTTAAAGAAGAACCACGGTCAACAAATTTTAGCTAACTTCTAAGTTTTATGACCTGGTTAAGACCAGGAACTTATTTTGAAAAAACTTAGATCGCGTTAACTTTTATCCGTATCCCGGGCTCTTTAAAGAAGAACCACGGTCAACAAATTTTAGCTAACTTCTAAGTTTTATGACCTGGTTAAGACGAGGAACTTATTTTGAAAAAACTTAGATCGCGTTAACTTTTATCCGTATCCCGGGCTCTTTAAAGAAGAACCACGATCAACAAATTTTTGTTAACTTCTAAGTTTTATGACCCGGTTAAGACCAGGATAGGATTTAGTTTGTGATGACTCTTATCCGTAGATAAAAATTAACACCTAAGTCGTTAAGGAGACCTGGATATATCCAGGTACCATATGCCCCCCAAGTAACTGGGAAAGGGCCTTTCGTTGTTACTTTAAAATTACACTTGCAAATAACGAGAAACATTTTATTTTTATTTATACATGGAAGGTGACCTTCTAGGTCTTACAAATGTTTATTGATAATATTTCTTTAGGTGGATTGCATTCCAAGTTCGCGGGACCGCCCCTCCACCAAGTCGAGCTAATTTATACGTCCCTTCTTTGATGACTTCGATGACCTGGTATGGTCCTTCCCAGCTTGGTCCCAAAACCCCATCTTTGGGATCTTTCCCGGCCAGGAAAACTCTCCTCAAGACCAAATCGCCGACGCTAAAGGCACGTCTTTTGACCTTAGTGTTGAAGTAGCGAGTGATTTTCTGTTGATAATGGGCGAGCTGGAGTTGTGAATCCTCTCGCCTTTCGTCCATCAAGTCTAAGGAGTGGCATAGGAGCTCGTGGTTCTTGTCTTGTTCGTAGGACCGGACCCTGTGCGACAGGACCTTCACCTCCACGGGGAGGACCGCTTCACTTCCAAAGGTTAGGGAGAAAGGAGTGTGACCCGTGGGGGTCCGATGTGAGGTCCTATAGGCCCACAGAACTTTGGGGAGCTGTTCTGGCCAGATCCCCTTTGCCTCATCTAGCCTCTTCTTGAGGCTTGCCTTCAGAGTTTTGTTGACAGCTTCGACCTGGCCGTTCGCCTGGGGATAGGCCACGGATGAGAAGCTTTTCACAATTCCGTGCTTTTCGCAAAATTCGGTGAACAGGTCGCTGTCAAATTGAGTGCCATTGTCGGAGACGATCTTTTTGGGTAGGCCAAATCGACACACGATGCTTTTAACCACGAAGTCTAGCACCTTTTTTGATGTTATTGTCGCCAACGGCTCTGCTTCGGCCCACTTTGTGAAGTAGTCAATGGCTACCACGGCGTAACGCACCCCGCCCTTTCCGGTGGGCAGGGCGCCTATTAGATCTATGCCCCAAATGGCGAAGGGCCAGGGAGTCGATATCATTTTTAGCTCGGTCGGGGGCGCTCGTGCAACCGCGGCAAACCGCTGACATTTGTCGCACTTTTTTACATATGAGATCGAGTCTTTGGACAGAGTCGGCCAGTAAAAACCCTGCCGAAGGATCTTCAAGGCCAGGCTTTGCCCCCCAGTGTGATCTCCGCAGAATCCGCCATGAACTTCCTGCAGGATGGCCTTCGCTTCACTTGGAAGAACACACCGGAGGAGAGGTAATGAATGCCCACGTCGGTACAACACCCCCTCGACTAGCGTATATCTCGGAGCTTGATAAAGGACTCGCCGTACGTCGTTGCGCCCTTCGGGTAACTTGCCCTCGACGAGGTACTCAACAATGGGAGTCATCCAGGTCGGCCTGATGTCAATCATCTCAATATCTGCTCGATCTCCGTCTATGCTTGGTTTGTCCAAGAACTCAATTGGCACCAACCCCAGGGTTTCTGCCTCCCCCGAGGTGGCGAGCTTGGCGAGAGCATCTGCATTGGCGTTCTGCTCCCGAGGTATCTGCTCGATCGACCCTTGCCCAAACGTAGACAATTCGGATTTTACCTTAGCCAAATAAGAGGCCATCTTGGGACCCCGCGCCTGATACTCGCCTAGGACCTGATTCACCACGAGCTGGGAGTCGCTGAAGCATTGGACAGAGCTTGCCTTTAGCTCGCTAGCTATCCTAAGTCCGGCTAACAAGGCCTCGTACTCTGCCTCGTTGTTGGACGCCTTGAACCCGAACCTCAGCGCCGAATGGAATCTATGCTCCTCTGGGGATATCAGAATGATTCCGGCCCCGGAGCCGTTCTCGTTAGATGAGCCATCAACGAAGATCCTCCACGATGAACCTGAGGAGGTGAGCTGATGTGAGTCTTCCGATGGGATCTCATGGAATCCCGCGCATTCTGCCACGAAGTCGGCCAAGGCTTGACTTTTTATGGTAGTTCGGGGAGTATAGAAAATTTCGAACTGACTGAGTTCGACCGCCCACTTTAGCAAGCGTCCCGAGGCTTCAGGCTTTTGCAAAACCTGCCTTAGAGGCTGATCGGTCATGACGTGCACAGAGTGGGATTGGAAGTATGGCCTGAGTTTTCGTGAGGCCGTGATTAGGCAAAACGCCAGTTTTTCCATCAACGGGTACCTTGACTCAGCTCCGAGGAGTCTTTTGCTGATGTAATAAACCGGTTTCTGAGCCTGGTCCTCTTCTCGCACCAGAACGGCACTAGCTGCGTCCTCAGTCACGGCCATGTAGAGGAAAAGAGGTTCTCCTACCCTGGGCTTTGATAGCACAGGCGGCTCAGCTAGGTGCATTTTTAGGTCGAGGAATGCACCCTAGCATTCTACTGTCCATTCGAACTTCTTGTTTTCGCGGAGCAGGTTGTAGAAAGGCAGGCACTTGTCGGTCGATTTGGAAATGAACCGGTTTAGTGCTTCCACCCTTCCTGTGAGGCCTTGGACATCTTTCCGCGATCTGGGGGATGGAAGCTCGAGCAGTGACCTGATCTTGTCGGGATTTGCCTCGATTCCTCGGGTATTGACTATGAAACCCAAGAACTTCCCCGACGCAACACCGAAAGTGCATTTCTGAGGATTGAGCCTCATGCCATATCCTCGCAGTATGTTAAAACATTCTTCCAGGTCGGCGACGTGGTTGGTGGCAGTCTTTGACTTGACAAGCATATCATCGACGTACACTTCCATGTTTTTCCCGATCTGATCCGCGAACATTCTATTTACCAGCCTTTGGTAGGTAGCCCCGGCATTCTTAAGACCGAACGGCATGACCTTATAACAATAGACATTAGTCGGGGTCATAAAGCTGGTATGATCCTGGTCTGTTGGATTCATCGCGATCTGATTGTAGCCCGAGTACGCGTCCATGAAGGACATGAGCTCGTGCCCCGCCGTGGCATCCACCAGTTGATCGATCCTCGGCAACGGAAAGCAATCCTTGGGGCAGGCTTTATTCAGGTCGGAAAAGTCGATACAGGTCCGCCACTTGCCATTGGGCTTTGGAACTAACACGGGATTGGCAACCCAAATGGGAAATCTGGCTTCGCGGATAAAGTCACATTTTTTGAGCCGGGCCACTTCTTCTTCAAGGGCCTCGGCTCGGGTTGTCCCTAAACGCCTCTGCTTTTGAGACTTTGCAGGGACGCTTTTGTCTAGGTGGAGCGTGTGCATGATTATGCTCGGACTGATCCCTATCATGTCCTCGTGCGACCATGCGAATACGTCCAGGTTCTTTTTCAGAAACGCAGTCAGATCCGCCTTTCTTCTATCGCAGAGGTTCTTTCCGAGCTTCACCGTCCGTGACGGATTTTGTTCATCGATGCCTACCTCCTCGAGATCTTCAATAGCTTGGAGCTCGGACCTGTCCTCGCCTACTCGGGGGTCAATGTCCTCGCTTAAGGCGAGCTTTTCGTCTTTGGAAACCCGAGGTTTTTCAATCTCAGGGGCCGCCTTGAGTCCCTGCGATTCCTCTTCATCCTGAATGGCCATCGCCACCTGTCTGGGTTTAGATTTTCCCTTCATGGAAATGCTGTAGCATTCCCTGGCAGCGAGCTGATCGCCCTTGATAGTGCAGACCCCTGTCGAAGTAGGGAACTTCATGGCGAGGTGCCGGACGGACGTGATAGCTTCAAAAGCAACGAGCGTTGGTCGGCCCAAAATTGCATTGTAGGCAGCGGAGCAGTCAATGACTACGAATTCGAGCAGTTTGGACACTGTTCGGGACTCGTCGCCTAGGGTGATCACCAGCTTGATCGTTCCTATCGCTGCTGACCCTTCTCCTGAAAAACCATATAGCATCATCGAGGTTGCCTTTAGCTCGGAGACGGTCAGACCCATTTTTTCTAAGGTGGAACGGAATAGGAGATTCACCGAGCTCCCATTGTCCACTAACACCCTTCTTACTCTCCGGTTGGCGAGCTGGACTGCTACGACCAAGGGATCGTTATGAGGGAATTGGACATGGCCCGCGTCCTCCTCCGCGAAAGTGACTGGTTGTTTCTCTAATCTTTATTGTTTTGATTGACGTTGTTCCGGGACGAACTCCCCTCCATTGTGGGCCTTCAACTCATTTATGTACCTCTTCTAGGCGCCTCTGCTCGTGCCAGCCATGTGTGGCCCTCCAGAGATGGTGGAAATCTCTCCCTCGACCACGGGGGGAGGGACGTCCTGATCTACTCGAGGTCCAGGTTGACTGGCTGGGATCTCCGGAGCGGGTCGACCTGTCGGGACCCTGTTCCGCGAGTATTGCGCCAACGGACCTGCTCGGATGAGAGTCTCGATTTCATCTTTGAGGTGCCTGCAGTCGTCGGTATTGTGCCCGACGTCGTTATGAAAACGGTAGAATTTGGAAGCGTCTCTCTTTCCCTTAGGGTGCTTTATTGGCTCTGGTCTTTTCCAGGGGACTCGCGTGGCGTTGGCCAGGAAAATATTCTCTCTGGTTTGGGTGAGCTCGGTATACACTGTGAACACGGGCTTGAATTTATCCACAGACTTATTCTTCTTTTGACCGTGCTGGATGTTTTCACCATTCCCTTTTCTTTTGCCGCCACTGGGCTGGTTACTCTGCGTGACGTCGGGGGTCGCTACTACGATCTCTGTTCCCGCCCCAGCGGGCTTCTCGAGGACCTGGCTGGTCCCCGCGGCTGAAGCTTCAGCTTCCTCCAAGTTTATCCATTCTTGGGCTCTGTTAAGGAATTCACTAACTGAGCTGAGCCCCCTCCTTTGAATATCCTTCCACAGATCTTCGCCTACTAGGATCCCGGTCCTCATAGCCATGAGTTTGGAGCTGTCGTCGGCGTCTCTGGCTCGAGCAGCGACATTTCCAAATCTGCTCAAGTAGGCTTTTAGCGTTTCTCCAGGTTGCTGTCTCACGTTAGCTAGGGATTCGGCCTGGACCCTGGCGGCCTGAGAGGCGCGGAATGCCCTCTTGAAGTCAGCCGAAAAGGTCTTCCAGGAGCTGATTGACTGCCTTTTACTTTGTTTGAACCACTGCCTGGCAGGTCCAGTTAGGGTGGAAGGAAAGATCAAGCAACGAAGCTCTGGCCCGATGTTATGAGCCATCATTAGGGTGTTGAACATCCCTAAGTGGTTAGATGGGTCTCCATCCCCGTTGAACTTTGACAAGTGAGGCATACGAAAGCCAGAAGGGTATGCCGTTGCTGCTATGTTGGGGGTGAAGAGCTCCATCTCATCCCTTGAATCATATTCGTCTTTTTCTTTCTCCGACAGGAGCTTCTTCATCAGCTCCTCCATTTGAGTTAAGCGCTCTAGGGTTTTGTCCTGAGATCCTGGGTTATTCCGGGACTGTTCAACAGCTCCGGACCCGTTGTACATATTAGGTGGGTTATTGCCCCTCCTATCTGGAGATAGGTCATTTGGGGCATTCCCGCCATTACGTACTTTGGATCGGACCCCAACTGAGCGGGCCTGGCTACCATCCCTAACTGGACCCTCTCTGTGAGAGTTGAGGCGATCTCGAAGGTCGCCTCCATGGGAATTATGGTGACTTTGTGCTGAACTTAGTCGCTGTCGCAGGTCTCCTCCCGAAAGATCACTCCGTGCACTACCGGTCCAGTGACTCCTGCTGGACAGGCTCGATGTGCGTCTTTGGCGGCTCCGACCTGCTCCTCCCCCCGGCGCCCTGCTGCGCCGGGAAGGCCCGGCCGATGGCGGGTCTCTCCTACTATTTCCGTAGGTCGGGATGTCTCGGACGGTTTGAGGAGACGGATATCTGATGGGAGAAGGAGGATGCCTGACCGGAGAGGCGATCCTAGTGCCGTCTAGACGGACTAAATTTGGTGGGGGCCTCTCGGCCCTGCCAGCTTGATGGTTTCGCGCTGGGCGATCTGGACGAGGAACTGGACGTTCTTCGGGGACGGGCTGACGTCTCCGGATCCCCTCGGCCCTCCTTTGGGAATTTCCCCTATCTCTTCTGGGCGTCCTCGAGGAAGGCTGAGAGCTAGGGGTTGATGTCCTAACCGAACGGCTGTACTGCTGCGGTTCGGTCTAAGGCATTTCCCTGAAGTTCGCCTCTTGATGGCGTGATGAAGGGGTGGAGTTGGCTGCAGGGAGTCTACCCGAACGGCTATGCCTGGATCGATTACTCCGGCGAGACTTAGGAGCCTCGCCTTGCCTCTCTCCAACGTTACCGTTGGTTGTGAGAGGGGGTAGTCGACTCAGAATATCTTGGATTTGCTGACCAGCTGCTGCTAGCTGGCTCCTCAGCTGAGCATTCTCCATCTCCACCGCAGTATAATAACATGGATTCGGATTAGGCGGCCGGGGCGCCGAACTACCAGTGTCGTCTTGGCCGGCCGGCTGCTTTCCTGGCCTTTGCTGGACTTCAGGAACTTGCTCCTCGGGGAGGGCAACATGGCGGGCCTCCTGCCCATCATGCTGTTCTGTCTCGTTGCCATGTTTGGATCGAGTGGTCACCATAGTTGTATGTTTGTGGTAGTACTAATTGGACTTGCTCTCAGTGAAAGCACCAAACTGTTGACGCGGTTCTTCGGCAACAGGTAATTAAGAGAAGAAGAGAAAGAGATTAGTACTTAAAAGTAGAACCGCCGCAGATATGAAATCTTTGCGAAAAGAACTAGGTGACCCTAAACACGTTTTTAAGTGGTTCGAAGGTTAAAATCCTTCTACTCCACTAGTCAATATTATTGATCTTTTCTGGGTAATTGGTTTACGAAATATATAGTTCTTACAAGACTATTTTTTCCAACCCCTATCAATTCCCAGGGTCTCCATATTTATAGGAGAAGGCACCTGGAAATTGGTAGGGTGGTCATCCCGTGACCTTTCCATTTGTCATATCAAGTCTGTGATATTCATGATTAATTCCTAAACCTGACACACAAGTGTGGTCTAATCAGTATGGAAGGAGACAATGGGCCGCACGGCCCAACCCGTCCGTGGGTGTCTGAATACGCACGTTCCTGCTGCGTGTCCGAGAAGTCAGGGGGATATCGGACACGTGATGGCAGGATTATGCACGTTTATCTTGCGTGTTGACTTCCCATAGGGTCAGAGCTTCCTGAGAAGCTCGCTGCCGGAGCAATCCATAACCCGAGCTGATCCGTCAGTGGTCGCCGGATGTTGTTCCCAGCTCCTGGTACAACAAGAGGGAGCTGGAAACAGGACCCCCTCGAGCTAGAAAGGGCCCGTCCTGAAGATAAAGCCTCTGGCCTGTGGGAGCCTCGGGCTAAATCATGTTTAGTCCGAGGCTCGTCCTGCTAAACAGCCCGTGGGAAAACCAGGGCGTACAATGTGAAATTCATGAAAGAAGTTATGTCTAAGAAAAGAAGATTAGAAGACTTTGAAACTGTGAAGTTAACAGAAGAATGCAGCGCCATCCTACAGAAAAGGTTGCCTCAAAAGGTGAAAGACCCGGGTAGCTTTACTATACCGTGCACTATTGGAGGGTCATCCTTTGATAAGGCTTTGTGTGATCTTGGAGCGAGTATAAATTTGATGCCACTTTCTGTTTTCAAGAAATTGGGGGTAGGAGAGGTGAAGCCCACAACCATTACTCTTCAATTGGCAGATCGGTCACTTACTTATCCTAGGGGAGTGATTGAAGATGTGTTGGTTAAGGTAGACAAATTTATTTTTCCTGCTGATTTCGTGGTTTTGGATATGGAGGAGGACCATGAAATCCCCATTATTCTTGGTCGTCCATTCTTAGCTACTGGAAGAGCTCTTATTGATGTACAAGGTGGTCATTTGACGCTGAGGGTAACAATGAAGAGGTTAAATTCAACATTTATCAAGCACGCCAGTAGCATGACAACACGAGCACATGTCACCGTGTGGACTCTATTGAGGTAGTAGTAGAAGAGACGATGAGAAAATAATTATGTGCTGATCCTTTACAACATTGCCTTAATTCTAGTATTACTCAGGTTGATTTGAAAAAGGTGAATGGTGAGTTTTTGGGTGACGAAGTGGCTGAATGTGTGATGGCTCTCAATGCTATTCCTTATGCTAGTAGTATTAAAGTGGAAGAAACTCTTTGTCAAGCCAAGGAAGGAGAAGTCGAGAAGGAAGTGGTGGAAAAGAAAGATTTGAAACAACTCCCAGAGCATTTGCGTTATGAGTATCTAGGGGAGAATTTCACTTGCCCAGTGATCATTTCATCAAAACTCTCAGAATGTGAAACTGAAAAATTGCTAAGAGTTTTGAGGAAATATAAATCTGCCATAGGATGGGAAATTTCAGATCTGAAGGGAATAAGCCCAACTGTTTGTATGCACAAGATTCTTTTTGAAGAAAATTATAAGCCTTCGATTGAGCATCAAAGGCGATTGAACCCAGCCATGAAAGAAGTAGTTAGGGCAGAAGTATTGAAGCTATTGAATGCTAGGATCATTTATGCCATTTCGGATAGTAGTTGGGTTAGTCCTGTGCAAGTTGTACCAAAGAAAGGGGGAATGACAGTGATCAAGAATGAAGCCAATGAATTGATTCCGACAAGAACAGTGACGGGGTGGAGAGTTTGTATTGATTACCGGAAGTTGAACAAGGCGACTAGAAAGGATCATTTCCCACTTCCATTTATCGATCAGATGCTCGATCGTTTGGCTGGCTATACACATTACTGCTTCTTAGACGGCTATTCAGGCTATAATCAAATAGCAATTGCTCCTGAAGATCAGGAAAAGACAACTTTCACATGTCCTTACGGCACTTTTGCTTACAGGAGGATGCCTTTCAGACTTTGTAATGCACCTGCCACTTTTCAGCGGTGTATGATGGCCATCTTCTCAGATATGGTAGAAGAGATCATGGAGGTATTTATGGACGACTTTTCTGTTTTTGGGTCATCATTCGACCAGTGCTTGCACAATTTGGCACTGGTCCTTTGTAGATGTGAAGAGAAGAACCTTGTGCTGAATTGGGAGAAATGTCACTTCATGGTTCAAGAGGGGATTGTCTTGGGGCATCGAGTTTCGAAGGAAGGTCTTGAAGTAGATCGAGCCAAGATAGCCATCATTGAGAAGCTTCCTCCACCGGTGAATGTCAAGGGGATAAGAAGTTTTCTGGGGCACGCGGGTTTTTACAGGAGGTTTATTAAAGACTTTTCGAAAATTAGCAAGCCATTATGCAATCTCCTAGAAAAAGATACTGATTTTGTTTTTGATGAAGAGTGTAGGAAGGCATTTGAGTCAATAAAAGAAAAGTTGGTTTCAACCCCTATTATGAGTGTCCCGAATTGGAGTCAAGCATTCGAGATTATGTGCGATGCTAGTGATTATGCGGTAGGGGTTGTGTTGGGGCAGCGAAGAGAGAAGATTTTTCGAGCAATTTATTATGCGAGCAAAAATCTTGATGATGCTCAACGAAATTACTCAACCACTGAAAAAGAACTATTAGCGGTGGTGTTTGCATGCGATAAATTCATACCATATCTCTTGTGTTCCAAAGTTATTATATACACAGACCATGCAGCACTGCGTTATTTGTTTGCAAAGAAGGAGGCTAAGCCAAGGTTGATACGTTGGGTATTGTTACTTCAAGAGTTTGACATTGAGATTGTGGATAAGAAGGGGAGAGAGAACTTTGTGGCAGATCATTTATCACGATTAGAGAATAAAGATGCTGAATGTAAAGACTCGATCAAAGAATTATTTCCGGATGAGTTACTGCTGGCTGTATCAACAGAACTTCCATGGTATGCCGACATCGTGAATTACCTGGTTAGTGGCAAGCTACCTCCTGATTTTAATGCACATCAAAAGAGGAAATTGATTCATGATTCTAAATACTACTTCTTTGATGATCCATACCTATTCAAAATGAGTACGGATCGAATAATTCGTCGTTGTGTACCAATGGAAGAGACTCAATCAATAGTAGAGCAGTGTCATTCGGCACCTTACGGTGGGCATTTTGGGCCATCGCGTACAGCAGCGAAAGTTTTGCAATCGGGTTTTTATTGGCCTTCAATTTTTAAAGATTGTTACACGTTTGTCAAGACCTGTGATAGATGTCAACGAGTTGGAAATATCTCGCAAAGAAATGAGATGCCTATGAATGTGATTTTAGAGGTGGAATTGTTCGATGTGTGGGGCATTGACTTCATGGGGCCCTTCCCACCGTCTTTTGGGAACTTGTTTATCTTACTCGCTGTTGATTATGTTTCAAAGTGGGTTGAAGCGATAGCCACTACTACAAACGATTCCAAGGTGGTTTCTTATTTTTTGCAGAAGTTTATATTTAATCGTTTTGGAACTCCAAGAGCGATAATAAGCGATGAAGGAACACATTTCTGCAACAAAGTTATTAAACCACTCTTGATGAAGTATGGTGTTCGACATAAGGTGGCTTTGGCCTATCACCCCCAGTCTAATGGCCAAGCTGAGGTATCAAACCGAGAGATCAAATCTATCTTGGAGAAAACAGTGAATTTAAATAGAAAAGATTGGTCTCAAAAGCTTGATGACTCTTTATGGGCCTACAGAACAGCGTACAAGACTCCTCTCAGTATGTCTCCTTATCGACTAGTATTTGGCAAAGCTTGTCACTTACCAGTAGAATTGGAGCACAAGGCTTACTGGGCGATCAAGAAGCTGAATTTTGATTACCAAGCAGCGGGTGAGAAGAGGTTATTGCAGCTGAATGAAATGGAGGAGTTTCGGAATGATGCATATGAAAATGCTCGTATTTACAAGGAGAGGACAAAGAAATATCATGATCAAATGATATTAAAGCGAGAATTTGTGCCAGGGCAGCAAGTTTTACTTTTCAATTCCCGTTTGAGGTTATTTCCCGGTAAGCTAAAGTCAAGATGGTCTGGTCCGTTCGTTATCACCAAAGTTTCTCCTTTTGGTTCTGTGGAATTAAGGAATAATGACGGTTCACTTTTTCAAGTGAATGGACAAAGGTTGAAACATTATTTTGGTGAAATTCACAAGAAGGTGGAGACGATGTATCTCCAAGACAGCAACTGAAGCGTCATCAATGTCTAGCTAAAGACGATAAATTAAGCGCTTAATGGGAGGCAACCCATTGTTTTTGTATTGTTATTTTTATTTAGTTTATTTTATTTTATTTTAGTAGACTTTATTTTATTTATTTTGTAATTATTAAGTTTATTTTGAGCCGTGAAAATCGTGAAAAGAAAAAAAAATGAAAAAAAAAAATTGAAAAAAATGATGAAAAACAGTGTTCAGGGGCTGCAGCGCCACTTCCATAGCGCTGCAGCGCAATTGTGGCAGGAATTAGCGCCGCAGCGCCATCACTAAGGGCTGCAGCGCTACACCCAAACAGAGAGGGTGTCTTTCGAGGGGTCCCAAGCGCCGCAGTGCCATTTTGCGAGGAGAAAATCTGGGAGCATCAGACCTTTAGGCGCAGTAGCGCCCTTATGTAGCGCCGCAGCGCCACTTCGAGCAGAAAAAAAAATTTTGGTTTTTAAATTCTTTTTCTTCCCTCTTTTTCTCTAACCACCATTTTTTCTTCTTCTTCTCTTCTCCTTACTCCGAAAAATCAACATCCCACACCCTTAACTCTACTTTCTTTCCTCATTCCTAAATTTCAAATCATCAAATTCTATTCCTCTCATCACCATTCCTAATCCCAAATCATCAAATCTCTCATCCCATTTTTACTTCAATTTTTTTCTTACCCTAATCATCAATACCACATCAACTTCCATTGTGATCAAGTTTTCATTTACTTTTCAAGGGTGTTTGGCCGAATTTTATGAGGGGAGTAGTTCATTGAAGATCACAAGACACTCACATTCATCAAGTAAGTCATTCACTCATCTCTTTGAATCACTTAAGTTTTTGAATGGATATGTCATGTAAGAGGCAATTTTGATTTTGATGAATGTTGTGAATTGATGTGTTGGAATTGATGATTATTGGATAGTTTTTGAAGTTTTATTGTGATTTGGGGAATTAAGATTGAGAGAAAAGTGGAAGGAAAGAGTGAGAATAATTGATACCCACCAAGTGTTTGAGAAATTGCCTAAGTGACTGTTCTTGGTGATTTTTGCTTAATTGTAGTGAGGAAGAAGTTGTGAATTAAGTTTGGTGGGATTGTTTAGTTGTGAGGGGGGTTAATACGTGATTAATTGAGAGGTGAAGTATTGTTTGGGTGTTTGGCGGGTTGTTCCGAGTCACCATGGGACCTAAGAGAAATAGTGCAAGATCATCATCTTCAAGACCCTCATCCTCTAGGGCACCATCATTTGATACCACCAAATTTGTAAGTAAGGAGGCGGAAGATCGATATACTTCTTTTATGGGGAAACCGGTGCTCAAGGAAAGAGGTATTGACTATGATCCTCAACCTAGTTCGTGTGCTATCTTTGAGCCAATTAGAGCCAACATAGAAGGTAGGCAGTGGGAATCTGTTGTGAAACAACCGGAAATTAAAATGAATATCTCTTGGGTGTATGAATTCTATGCGAATTTTCCAGAGTTGAATGAGAAGGGGGAATGTTTTGTGAGAGGAAAATGGCTACCAGTGGGGAGTTATAAGGCCATCGATGATTTTTTCAATACTAAGAGCTTTGATAATCAGCATGATGAGTACCAATTGTTTCTACAAGATCAACATGATTATGTTCTTATAGCGGAAACATTGGGTTGCCCAGGAGCTAGAATTGCATATGCTCATGATGAGCCTAATGGGATGTTTTTATGGCAACTTAATCAAGAAGCTCGTGCATGGTTTTATTTTGTGGCAGCCAAATTGATCCCAACTAGTCATGTTAGCCATATGACGAATGACCGGATGAGGTTGGTTTTTGCTATTATGAAGGGGATGACCATCGATGTTGGACGAATTATTCGTCAGGGTATGAGGTTTGTTCTTCGTGGCACCACTACTGGGGGATTGTCGTTTGGGTCATTGATCACCGATATGTGTGTAGTGTATGAAGTACCAAGGGAAAAAACTGATATAGTGGTGCCAGTCAAAGGGAAACTTACTAAAGCAAGAATTGCGCGTTATCCTAATGCATCTTTAGTAGCACCAGCCGCACCTCCACGACGACAAGGCCAATGACGAAGGCGGGAGAGTGATGACGAGGACCTTGACAATCAAGAGGATGATAGTGTTCCGGAGAATGTTGAGGGGCCAATGAATGTGGATGTCCCTTTGGCTCTTGGTGGTCCAATTGATCGTAATATGCAATACTCGCATGACATGCTGCGCTATATTGTTCAACAAAACACGATCACTCATAACTATTTGGCTGCTCGGGAGGCATATGAGCATAATCAGGTGGATCAACTAAATTTGTTGGTAGCTCAGTGGACGTTGAACAGAGGACAGAATAACTATTTCGCTTACCCCCCTCCGTTTCAAGGGATGCAAGATCCACCACCACCGCCACCACCTTCTCCTTATCCGTAAGCATGAACTTTTTGTAAGTTTCTTTTCTTTTCTTTGTAGTTAAACATTGGGGACAATGTTTGTTTCAAAGTTTGGGGGAGGGATTTCTTTCGAAAGTTTTCTTTTGTTTTGTAAATATGTGTTTAGAGTCGGGGTGTTATGAGTCGTGTTCGAATCAAGTCAATAATAAAAGTCAAGGTTACGTAATGAATGTTATGAACATAAAGTTAAGAAATAAAACCACTTTGAATCCGTGTGCTTGATTTTGTCTGTTGCCATGATTGACTAATATATGAGGAAAGATTGAACTTTTTGCCATGATTGTTAAATTCGTGCTAATTACCTGTGTTATGCATGTTAAATGGGATTTGTGGAAAGATTTGGTTGATTAATCTAGAATTTGTGTTACTTGTTATTTGAGACGAAATCCTAGATAATGTGTGCTTAAGAAGAAGATGTAGGCAATTTTGTTTGGTCCGTTTGAGCCTTTCTAGCCAACCCGAGACAAAATTGTATCCTTAGTCACCCTAATTGAGCCTAGGCCTATTTTTGTTGAAATCTCAAAAATTGTTGAAACCTAACGAAAATCTTATCAAATATCCTAACCATATTAATATCATGAGCATACAAAGATAATGTGGGAAGGGGTTTTGTAATGGAAAGTATTTTGGGTTTTCAAGAGAGGAAAAGATGAATGAGAGAAAGTTTCTTCTTGAAAAAAAAAAAAAAGAGAAAATTTTTATCATGGAGACTCACTCCCTTAAGGAAATATATTGTATACACAGAGTTTTGGGGAGTGAGTGTTAAAAAAAAAAAAAAAAAAAAAAAAGAGCTGAGAAAGAAAAATATATATATCTCTCATTCATGTCAAGGTTGTTCAATATGGGTGTTTGGAATTTATGTGTACATGGTTGTTTGAAAGGTTGGTATGCTTATGGTATTAGTGCCTAAATGACTTTCTTATCTACCTTACCTAAGCCATGCATTGTAAGCCATTAAAGTCCTATTGATTCTTAAGCATGCGTTGTTTACATTAGTGGAGAATAATAAGTAATGCAAACTTATGGAATAATATGGATTGTGGTATGACTGTGAGAATTTGATGTGCATAACTATGTCAATTACTTGAGTTTTAATCATTATGGTAAATAGTTAAAGGATGTGAATGATAATTAGTTGATTATGGCAATAGTTGAGATTGAAATTCTGGATTGTGTTGTTGGGATATTTCTGAAGCTTTATGTGAGCATGGTATTAAGGAAATTGAAGCTTGATTATTATTATTGGATTGATTCGCATTGTGTGAGTGTGTTTAGTTTTTCTTATTTAGTTTTTGTTTTGAGTATTACTCGAGGGCGAGTAATTTTCAAAGTTTGGGGGAGTTTGATAAGTGAATTTTAGATTCACTTATTAGTATCATTTTATATCTAATTTGTAGGTGTTTAGGGTGTTTTTGTTTGGTTTTATGCATGTGTTTTGTTTGTGTAGGGTCCAAGGAAAAGTGGCGAGAAATTGGTACAAAATGGGAGTGAAACGAAGAAAAATGCAAAATTCGTGAATTAGGGCGCAGCCCCATATTCAGGGGCTGCATCGCTATTTCTGGGCTGAATTAGGGCTGCAGCGCCATCCTTAAGGGCTGCAGCGCCTGACTGAAACAGAGGCTCGTTTTTGGCACATTTGAAGCGCAGCAGCGCCTGTTTATGGGGCTGCAGCGCCGGGAGTCGTACGGAAATCGTAAATTGAGATTTTTGAAGGGCAAAAGAGGGCTTTTTGCAAGGGATATATAAGGAAAAGTTTAATTAGGGTCTAAGCACGGTTTTTGGAGGAGATTAGACAGAGATTAGAGGCTCGGAGAAGAAGAGGAGGCTAGACATCATCAAGATCATCACCATTACATCTAGTTTATTTCTTCTTCCTTTCATTTTAGTTTTTTAATTATGAACAAATACATTGTTATTATGTTTATGTTTATAATGGAGAACTAAACTCTTTTTGTGCTAGAGTATTAGATGAATCTATTGTGATTATTGAATTGTGGTTTCTATTATTATTTCTATGAAATTCTTCTAGTTTGTTCATATCTTCTTGATTTAATTTTATCATATTAATGTTTGGCCATCATTATTGTGAATTGAAATCTAGGGTTTATGCTTGAGAAAGATAAACATAGATTGGACATAAGAAGATTTGACATAGAGTGATTGTGAGATTGAGAGATTCCTTGAACTCTATGAATTTGGTTTAGAATAACTATTGCTTAATGACGTCTTGATTAATTAATAGCGAATAGAGATATCATATTGATTAATTGAGATTAATTGCATATATGCTTGAGAAAGATAAATGCATTATATTATAATTCTAGAAATTACAAATGAGGAGAATTGATTAGAATAATAAAGAAACTATGTTCATAATTGAATAGTGAAATCATTACTCTAGTACATTTATCTCTTATTTAATCACTTTCCAAGAGCATTTGAATTGGTTATTTTGTTATTTCATATTCTTTAGTTAATTGTTAATTTATTTATTGGCTTTTCTAATTAAAATTATAGACTTAACAGTAGTAGTAATTAGTGAATTTAATATTTAATCCCTGTGGGTTCGACATCTTTTAATTTAAAACTATATTGCAATACACCATACACTTGCGGTATAAAGTTTCTGTATCAGTATTATTTTTCTGCACTTAATTTTGTAACCAATTTATTTAAGTTATCTTTTGTTTTATTTTCAAAACAATGGGATCCCATATCCTAAATGAATTTTTATGTATTTAACCTTTACTTTACAGTTTTTAAATAAAGTTATGGTTATTTCATATGTACGTTTTCTTAAGATTAGTATAGTAGTTATTAATGGTCCAAGGTCTAGAATAGTTGGGTCGTTACAGTTGGTATCAGAGAAACGGTCCATTCGCATGAAGTTCTCCTCGATACACACACTCAAAGCTCCGAATCTAACCGCCAATGTAAGTGTTTATGTTTTAGTTGTTACGATTATGTGTTAGTAAAACGTTTTAGCCCTTATGTTTTCAGTTAAGAATACCTGTAAATTAGTTTATTTTATTTATTATTTTGCATAATGATTGTATATAGTGAAAACCTTTTTCCAAATAAATATCATTGTTATTTTTGAATGACATGTATGAGTTTGATTTTTTTTACAATCATAATAAATAATGACCAAGTTCAGTGAGGGTGGATACAAATCAATGAACCAAGTTTCTATATTGAGAGTTTAGGGGGCCATAGTAGTGGGAACGATTTTACTGATCCCAGCCCTCCCTCAATATGGTTAACTTTGGAACAACGATGAGTTTTGAGCCTGAGAATGAAGTCATATAGGATAATTAGAAACACACTTAGAAAATAATAAAGATGGCTTATTTTTTTTAAAGTTTAGAAACACACCCTAATTATAAAGAAGGCTTGCATAAATTTTTTTCATAAGAAGTCATAATTAATAGGTCCGAGTTATGTTTGCTTAGATTAAGTTTTGCCTTAGAGCCTAATAGGGTAAGTTCTAACATGTTCTCGACTGTTAGAACTTTTGATGAAGATGTCGTTTAGAAGATCTGCTCACAACAACGCCAATGCCTCAAGCGTTGCTCCTGAAACTTATGAAGCCCCTCCAGTTCGTAGAAGGGGAAGGCATGCAACCAATGCTGCTGCTAAAGAGAGAGTGTCGCCGCCGTCGGTTGACAACACTGCAGAAATTGCAAGACTACAACAGTAAGTGGAGGAATTACTACAGCAACAGCGACAGCAGACTCAGACTCAGCCTCCACCTCAGCCGCAACCACAACCTCAGTAGATGGCTCAAGTACCCCATCAAGTAGGTCCTTATGGGGGATGGCCAATGGCAAACTATGTGTCATACCCAGCTCAACACATGGAGCCAATCTATGAGCAGTTTCGTAAACAACACGCTTCAAACTTTGAAGGGACAACAGAATCCTTTAAGGTAGAAGAATGGCTCAGAAATGTAGAGCCGATCCTAGCGCATATGAATCTCGGCAACGCAGACCGTATATCCTACGTTTCGTCTCTGCTTAAGAAGGATGCTAGAATATGGTGGGACTTAGTTCAGCAGACTAACGATGTCGCCACCATGATATGGACAAGATTTGTGGAGCTGTTCCACAAGAAGTATTACAACTCGGCAGTCATCGTTACAAGGGTCGAGGAGTTCGCTAGTTTGAAGCAGGGCAACTTAACGGTAGTAGAATATGCTTGGCAGTTCAATAGATTAGCCAAGTTTGCACCAGAGTTGGTTCCATCTGACTTTATGAGGGTGACCAAGTTTGTTAGAGGACTTAGACCAAAGATTGAATTAGGGGTTAAGCTAGCAAACCCAGGAAATACTACCTATGCCAATGTTCTAGAAACGGCAATAGAAGTAGAAAGGCTTCAGGCGAATGTTAGTAAGGAGAAGGCTAGTAGGCCTGAGCCTAAACAGCAGGGTCAACCTCAAAATGGTCGGAACAACCATAACAATAGCTATCAGCATAGCAATAGTAATAGTCATGGTTAGAAGAGAAGGCATCCAGATGATAAGCAGCCCAATGGTGATAAAAGAGCACAGACAAACAATGGAGGCAATAAGTCGGGTTATGTAGAATACCCGCAATGCTCTAAGGGCCAAAAGAAACATCTTGGGGAATGTCATGCAAACATCAAGGGATGCTTCAACTATGGTTAGGAAAGTCATCGAAAGAAGGAATGTCCACAGCTCAAGCAGAAGGAGAAAAGGGATTAAACGATGGTTCCAGACCAAAGTCTTTGCCTTGACCCAGGGAGGAGCCAATGCTAGTAACAAGTAGTTACAGGTCAGATTCCTATCCTCGATAGCATATGTTCTAGTATTGTTTGATTCGAGAACAACATACTCGTATATCTCGTTAGGAATGATAGAGAAATTAGACAAACATTGTAGAACTAGGTTTGTGACATAGTTGCCTTTGGGTAAAGTAGTTCTATCATCACGGATAGTACGAGGCGTACCGATCAAGATTGAGGACGTAGAACTAGAAGGAGACCTGATAGAACTGGTGATAAAGGACTTTGACATGATACTAGGCATGGACTTGCTAGCACGGCATGGCGCAACCATCGACTGCAAACGCAAGAAAGTGATGTTCGAGACTCGTGACGGTCAGAAACGATGCTATATGGGAAAAATTTTAAGACTACTTACGCTGCTTATTTCATCTCTCAAAGCTTAGAGGATGATAGAAAAAAGGATGTCACACATTCTTAGCAAGTGTTACGCATGTGGTAAAGGGAACACCACTAAAGGTCGGAGATGTACATATTGTAAGGGAATTTCCAAAAGTATTTCCTGACAACTTGCCAGGATTGCCGCCGACGCGGGAAATTGACTTCACAATCGAATTAGTACCGGGCACCGAGCCAACCTCCAAGGCACCATACCGAATGGCTCCTACCGAACTCAAGGAGTTAAATATGTAGTTAGAAGAACTCTTAGACTTGGGTTTCATTAGAACGAGCCATTCAGTATGCATATGTGTATAGATTATCGCGATCTGAATAAGGTGACAATTAACAATAAGTACCCGCTACCCCGACTTGACGACTTGTTTGATCAACTCTGAGGGGCAACCGTGTTTTCAAAGATTGATCTACGGACCGGGTATCACAGCTCAAAGTACGGGAAGAGGATAATCCCAAGATGACTTTTAGAACTCGCTACGGACATTACGAGTTTCTAGTTATGTCTTTTGGTCTTACCAACGCTCCAGCCGCATTTATGGATTTAATGAATAGGGTCTTTATGGATTATTTGAATAACTTCGTCTTAGTATTCATTGACAATATCTTGGTGTACTCAAAGGATAAAGTCGAGCATGAGAAACATTTAAGGTTGATCTTGCTAAGTTCAAGAAGTGCGAATTTTGGCTTTCACAAGTAGCATTTCTTGGCCAGATAGTATCCAAGGACGGGATTGTTGTAGACCCATCTAAGGTAGAGGCCGTAAAGGATTGGCCAAGACCAAAGAACGCATCTGAAGTAAGGAGCTACTGGGATTAGCAGGTTATTATAGGAGGTTCGTAGAGGGCTTTTCTAATATAGCCACTCCACTCACCAACCTGACCCGGAAACAGTAAAGATTCAACTGGAATGATAGATGTGAAGAAAGCTTTCAGTTGCTTAAGGACAAGCTGTGCTCAGCACCAATACTCTGTGTACCGACACCCAACGATAAGTTTGTAGTCTACTGCGATGCATCGAAGCAAGGGTTGGGTTGCGTGCTGATGCAGAATGATAAGGTGATAGCCTACGCCTCACGGCAGCTAAAGGAGTACAAGCAACGCTATCCAACGCATGATATGGAGTTGGCAACAGTGGTTTTTGTGTTGAAAATCTGGCGCCATTATCTTTACGGAGAACGGTGCGAGATTTATACGTACCACAAAAGTTTAAAGTACTTCTTCACATAGAAGGAGGTCAACATGAGGCAGCGCAGGTGGTTAGAGTTAGTAAAGGATTATGACTGCGAAATCATATACCACCCAGGAAAGGCAAACATAGTTGCCAATGCGCTAAGTAGGAAGAGCTATGGAAGTTTAGTAGCGTTAGCAGGAATAGAAAAGTCGCTACAGCAGGAGCTGATCAGTGCCGGAATAGAAATAGTTGTTGGTAAGCTGGCTAATTTTTCTGTCCAGTCAAATCTGCTAGAAGATATACGGATTGGGCAAGGGCATGACAACACACTAGTGGCACAAATGGATGTAGTCAGAGAAGACAAGGCCACAGATTTCTTAATATCAAGTGAAGGATTATTGAGATATAAGGATCGGGTATGCGTGCCAAATGATCAAAGGATTAAGATGGCGATTCTAGAAGAAGCGCACAGTACCCCGTACTCAGTTCACCCAGGGTCGACCAAGATGGCACACGACATCAAGGCAATGTATTGGTGGCCAGGGATGAAGAAGGACATAGCAGAATTTGTGTCTAAGTGTCTAGTATGCCAGCAAGTGAAAGCAGGACATTAGTGGCCTGCAGGCTTATTGCAACCACTTAGCATTCCAAAATGGAAATGGGATGATATCACCATAGATTTCGTGATGGGTTTGCCACGAACAAGTAAGCAGCATGATTCGGCTTGGATAGTAATAGATAGATTAACCAAGTTAGTTCATTTCCTGTCTGTTAAGCCTTCGTACAGAGCAGATCAATACGGAGACGTTTAAGTCCAAGAAATAGTACGACTGCATAGAATCTCTAAAACAATAGTATTCGATAGAGGATCGGTGTTTACATCGAGATCTTGGAGTGAGTATTTGCCGCTGATAGAATTCTCCTACAACAATAGCTACCAGTCAACGATCGGGATGGCACCTTATGATTTGCTTTATGGAAAAAGGTGTCGATCGCCGTTGCATTATGACGAGGTAGGAGAAAGGCAACTACTTGGAACTGAAGATGTTAGAGGAGCTCAGGATGTAGTAGCCCTGATTAGAAAGTGTATGCTCGCTGCTCAAAGCCGTTAGAAAAGTTATGCGGATGCCAAGCGGCGTGATGTGGAATTCAAAGTCAGAGATCAAGTTTTCTTAAGAATATCTCCTATGAAAGGTGTGAAGCGGTTTGGGAAGAAAGGCAAACTTAGTCCCTGATTTATAGGTCCTTTTGAGATATTGGACAAAATGGGAGCAGTTACGTATAGACTATCCCTACCGCCAGCCCTAGCAGATAGTCACAATGTGTTCCATATCTCAATGCTACGCAAGTATGTGTCAGACCCATCTCACGTCCTCAAGTACGATACGATAGCACTCCAGAAAGACTTGAGTTACGAGGAATGACCGGTTAGCATCCTGGATAGAGGGATGAAGCAGTTACGGTCCAAGAGTATTCCAATAGTCAAAGTCCTATGGAGTGATAGTTCTGAACAAGAGGCAACGTGGGAGTTGGAGTAGGACATGCAAGGCCGGTATCCAAAATTATTTGGTAAGTAAATTTCGAGGACGAAATTCTTTTAGTAGGGGAGAATTGTAGAGTCCAAGAACTTTACTTAGCTAGTTAGATAGTAGTAGTAATAGTAATAGCTAGTAGTAGTTGTAGTATGTTTATGACTGTGGATTGTGGATTTTGGTTCAAGCCAGGACTTAGTTGGAAACTCCTAGCAATAGTTATGGATTTTATAAGTTTAACCTATAGTTTAAGAATATTAATTATAACATAAGGTTTGATTAATATTGCTGGTTATTAATATGATAATTATTATAACCTAAGATTCAGATAGAGCTAATAAGAATATGACACTTGTCATGAGCATGGTTATTCCTAAGGTTTAGATAGAGCCAATAGGATTATGTCATTTATCATATGCATGATTATTAAGAAATTATTATTTTAATGATAAAATAAGGGAAATATAAGACTTAGTCTTCACCAGAATCTGTTAGGAGCATGACATTTTTCATAATTTTATTTATTTGTGGATTAGGTTAGATAATTAAATAGATTTTTCGTAACTTTAGGGTACTGTAACTTCCGACCTGTTTTTGACCCAGTTATGTTATGAATTTTGAAAAATAGTATTGCTAAAAAGTTGTAGATAATTGAATTAGATTTCTAAAGGTATAAATAGAATCTAAATAGGAGTTCTAAAGCTCTAGTTATGTTGATTTTACTGCAGGTGAGTTTAGAGTTACGAGATTTAGGAAGTTCGAAGTTAGGATTCTATTTGTTTTTATTATTTTTGTTTTAAAAATCAAGCTTTGACTCCTTAAAACTCTCTCTCTCTCTGAAAAATTTGACCAATTCCTAAGTCTTTGGCTGAAGGATATTCAAATATTTTCAATTAAATTTATTATTTTTATTCAAAGCCAAAAAAAAGATTTTTATTCCACTCTCTCTCTGAAAAATTTGACCAATTCCTAAGTCTTTGGCTGAAGGATATTCAAATATTTTCAATTAAATTTATTATTTTTATTCAAAGCCAAAAAAAAGATTTTTATTCCTAGAACTCTATAAATAGGACCTAGCACCAAGCCTTTTCATTCATTCTTTAAGCATTGATCAGAGCCTTCCATGTGCTAGTGAGACTATAAAGTGATAAACACTTGGATTGGGGTTATAAGCTTAACCAAGCTTAATAAACACTTGGGAAGTAAGGCTATTTATAGAGTTTAGAGACACCCTTTGAATTTCAAATTCCACCAACCCCCATGGCTGCTACCAATATTTAATTGGATTAATATGGAATTAAAAATGAGATTTGGGAGTTATTTGGGTTTTTTGAGCCGTTCAACAAAGATTGAAAAAACTGAAAAATGGTCAGGTTTTGGCCTGTGGCCGCGGCCAGAGACATTAGTGGCCACGGCCACTAGCCTCTATCCCACAAGCCGCGGCCACCGACCATTTTCAGCACTAAAATATGTGCTTCTTTTCCAAACGGTTCCAAACCCTCCCAAATGATTTTGTAACTCCCAAAACACATTATTGGGGTTAAAATCATATCTCTAACAGCCATATCACATATGGCTTTATGAAATTCATCTCAATATTGTGTAACAACAAATTTACACAATAAAGTGTAATATTTGGAAGTTACAAATTTGTAACACCAAATATGTTACATTATTTGGATATATTTCATATATCTAAATATTGTAACTCTCTATTATATGTTACAATATGTGACACACTTTGTCACATTTATTTAATCTAAAACATTATATTATAATATAATATAATATAATATTACATTATATTATAAAATAATATAACATTCCCCCACTAGATTAAATAGTTATCTATTGTAATACTTATTTAATCAATCATTATATTTTGAAATATAACATATCCCCCACTTGATTAAATAAGAACTCTCTCTTATAGGAGTCATTGCATTAGTCCATAAAGCAAAGTATTTTTCAACTTGAACTTTACTATAGTGTAATTATCACAAAATTTGTCAAAAAATTAGGTTGCACTAGGCATTGAATCATCTTTTCATGATAACACACACACCTTTGCGATGTTCACTTGAGACCTCTATGTCTCGCTTTGCACCGTTAATGGCCATGTGCACTTTCCATTCATGTACGTTCTTGAGAATACTCCCAATTCTCATGAGAGGCGGCACCACCCCTAGGTCCATATAGGTAGAATTCTTACAGTATTTTGTTACCAAAAATACTTGTCTTTACAAGACTGAATTCTATTAAAACAACCTTTCGGTTTTAACCCTCCACTTGGTAACACACAAGTACTCAATATCTCAGATGGGACTTGTTTTGAGTACAACTAATATTCACTTGATTGACTTGTTATTACCTATTGAACCTAACACTAGTTGAATAACTAGTGTTAAGATAGGTTACCATCAATCGTGAATCTCTTTAGGGAGTTTAAGTCCCATCCCTCAAGATGATGCAGCCACTAAATCCCTTGTTAGTGGCTTAGTGAAAGGATCCGCCAGATTTTCACTTGTTCTCACATAGGATATTGAGATGACTTCTCTTTGAATCAATTCTCTTACATATCCATGTCTTAGACTAATATGTTTAGACATCCCATTATACACTCCGTTGTATGCTCTAGCCAATGTTGCTTGGCTATCACAATGTATCGATATAGTAGATACATTATCTTTGATTAGGGGAATCTCTATCAACAGATCCCTTAACCATTCGGCCTCTTTGCCGGTATCAGCTAGAGCTATGAACTCTGCTTCCATAGTGGAATGAGATATACAGGTTTGTTTCTTGGAACCCCAAGAAATTTCACCTCCACCAAGTGTAAATACCCAACCAGTTGTGGACAAGTTGTCCCCAAGATTGGATATCCAACTTGCATCTGTATATCCTTCTAATATCGAAGAAAATTTGGAGTAGTGAAGGCTTAGTCCTTTGGTTTTCTTGAGATAACCTAGGACTCTTCCAATTGCCTTCCAGTGATCAACACTTGGATTACTTGTAAACCTACTAAGTTTACTTACCGCAAATGCTATATCAGGTCTAGTACACTGGGCAGCGTACATTAGACTTCCTATAGCACTAGCGTACTCCAATTGAGCCACCGCTCTTCCTTCATTCTTCTCTAGTTTTACACTATGATCGAATGAAGTATTGGCATCTTTAACCTTGAGATGGTTAAATTTGTTCAATACTTTCCCAACATAGTGGGCTTGCCCTAACGCAAAACCCCCACTATGTTTCTTTACTTTGATACCGAGTATGGTATCAACTTCTCCAAGATCTTTCATCTTGAAGGTTGATGATAGAAACATCTTCGTTTCTTTTATCCCTTTCATGCTATTACTTAGAATAAGCATGTCATCCACATATAAGAAAACAATGATCACATATCCCTTACAAGTTTTGGAATACAAACACTTGTCTCCATTGTTATGTCTAAACCCATTAGACATGATGGCTTGATCAAATTTCTCATGCCATTGCTTAGGAGCTTGTTTCAATCCATATAAGGATTTTACAAGTCTACAAACTTTATGTTCATATTTTGGTAGGACAAACCCTTCAGGTTGTTCCATATAGACCTCCTCATTGAGGTCACCATTAAGGAATGCCGTTTTGACATCCATTTGATGAACATATAAGTTGTGTATAAAAGCTAAAGTGAACATTATTCTTATAGAAGTTGCTCTTGCAACAGGCGCATAGGTATCGAAATAATCGATACCCTCTTTTTGCCTAAACCCTTTAGCTACTAATCTAGCTTTAAAGGTTTGGATAGTGCCATCTGTGTGGTATTTTCTCCTAAATACCCACTTACACCCGATTGGCTTAGACCCCGGTGGGAGGTCTACCAATTCCCAAGTGTTATTGGAAAGAATGGAATCCATCTCATCATTGATGGCTTCTTTCCAAAATGCACTATCTCTCGATTGCATAGCTTCTCTATAAGTCTTAGGATCATCCTCAACGAGAAGTACAATAGGAATTTTCCTAATGACTTCCTCTCTATTTCCTTCTACCATGTAGAATGAAATTCGTTGAGAATCTATCTCATCCACTACTAGACTTTTATGATTTTTAAGCCTTTGACTTCTTCTAGGTTCAAAGGGTTGCTTTATATCCTTTTGAGAATTCTCCTCTTGAGAATCAACTTTGGATGTAGAAGCTTGAGAATTGTTCTCATATAACAAATTCTCCTTTAGAGATGTTGAAGCTTGAGAATTGTTGTCACATAACATGTTCTCAAAGAATTCAACTTCTCTAGATTCAATCACAATATTAAACTCTAAGTCAAATAGCCTATAAGCGTTACTATTGTTGGCATAACCAACAAAAGCACATTTTATGGCTCTTGAACCTAACTTTGTTCTATTAGGTTCGTTTTTCTTGCAATATGCAAGACACCCCCACACTTTGAAGTACCCTATGTTGGGTTTTCTTCCTTTCCATAACTCATATGGAGATATCTCATTTTTCTTCATCGGTATTCAATTAAGAATGTGACAAGCGGTTAAAAGCGCTTCACCCCATAAGTTGAAGTTCAACTTAGAAAACACCAACATAGAATTTATCATCTCTAGATAAGTCTTATTTTTCCTTTCGGCAACACCATTGTGTTGTGGTGTATAAGGTGCAGTGCACGCATGAATTATACCATTTTCTTCACAAAATGTATTAAATTCATTAGAGAAGTACTCTCCTCCTCTATCACTTCTTAGCACCTTAATCTTTTTATTTAGTTGATTTTCAACTTCTAATTTATACAATTTAAAAGCATCAAAAGTTTCATCTTTATGCTTTAAAAGAAACACATAGGTATATCTACTAAAATCATCTATAAAAGTAAGAAAATACATTTTACCACCTCTAGTTAAAACACCATTTAATTCACAAAGATCACTGTGGATTAAATCTAGTAAATTAGATGTTCTTTCTACACTAGGAAATGGTTTCTTAATTATTTTTGCCTTAACACGTGTTTCACATTTACCATAGTTTTTAATATTGCATGCAATCATACCACATTTTACTACTCTTTTCATGGTTGAAAAACCTATATGCGATAGTCTAAGATGCCACAAAAATAAAGAATCATACTCAACAATATAGGTAGAATTAGCATTTTTATTGATAACATTGAAAGTTACATCATTGGTGCACAATTTAACCATACCCTCACAAGAGTACCCATTTCCCGAAAATACATTTGATTTGGTAAGTATAAGTTTACTGGACTCAAAAATGGCTTTAATGCCGGGCTTGCCAAGAAAATCACCACTTACCAAGCTTCTACTCATTTCGGGAACATAAAGTACATTCACTAATGTAACTTTCTTGCCAGAGGTGAAAAAGACTTCAATGGTACCTTTGCCCTCATTGCCCATTTGAATCTCATGGTTGCCCTTTGACTCTTTAAATGTATTGAACAATGATTTGTCATAGGTGGCATGGACGGTGGCACATGTATCATACCTCCACCCTTTCACCTTGCCTTGGACCGCATTCACCTCACTAAGGGTAGCAACTATGTTTTCCTCTTGAGTTGCATTCACCTTAGGTCCTTGTTGGTCTTTTCTATGCCTACACTCTCTAGCATAGTGACCCTTTTTCCCACACACAAAGCAAGGGCCTTTCTCACCCTTAAACTTGTTTGGATTGGTTTTTGGACCCAAAGGTTTCTCATTACCCTTTTTCTCTTTGTTTTTGGGATGTTTTGGTTGTGACACCGCATTTTCTTTGGAAGTCTCTCCATTAGATCCCTCCACAAGTTTATCTCTACATATCAATTCGAATATGTTTTTGGATCTCCTCCAAAGAATAATCCTCATTTTTGTGAAGGATTATTTTCCTATAGCTCTTCCAAGTTAGTGGTAATTTAGCCACTATAGCACCAACTTGAAAGGCCTTGGGAAGCTCAATCTTTAACACTTTGAATTTGTTAACAATAATTTGCAATTCATGAATTTGAGGAAGAATAGGTTTATCACCAAAAAATTTGAAATCGAAGTATTGAGATATCAAAAACTTTTTGGTACCTTCCTCTTCCGCCTTAAACTTTTTCTCAAGTGCATCCCATATCTCCTTGGCCGATTTGGTCTCGGTGTAGAGGTCATAGAGCCTATCAGATAGGGCATTAAGGATATGACCCCTACAAAGAAGGTTGTCCTCTTCTCTCTTCCTTCTTTTCTCCACCTCCTCGGGAGTGTCTTTGTCGGATGGCTCGGCTAGAGGGGCCAAGGATGACTCAAGGATGTAGGCGATTTTGAGAGTGGTTAAAAGAAACCTCACCTTGTCTTGACACCTAGTAAAATTGGATCCATCAAACCTATCCAACCTCACTAGGTCTTGATTCATGATTTTGATAGTCTCCCCTTCCATTGAAATAAAAAAGGGATAAGCTTTTGAATGTTAGGAAAATATGTATTTTTCCTCAATGGAAATAATAATAAATTACAACTCTATGCAATATATTACAAATAAATAACGATTGATTAAAAAGAGTTACAACTCTATAACTGAAAATTACAAATAAACAAAGAAAATGAATAGGATGATGAAGAAGAAGAGAATAGTAAAATACAACTCTAAGCAAAAAGGTTACAAATAAAGTAAAGTGTTTGAAACAAAAGAAAAGAAAAGATTGCAACTCTTGAATAAGAAATACAAGTAAATAGAAAAGAATAATATAAGGATGAAAAGAAATAGAATGAAAGAAAGGAACAAGAAACAAAAGATAAACAACTCTCACTCACACTACCAAAGTGAAGAGTGTTGGGGATCACCAACTTGAACAAGGTTTGAAACATTTGTCCAAAAGCTTATTTCCCCAACAAAAAAAGAAACCTGCAATTGTTTTTTTTCATCTCCAACCACCCCATGAATTGGTTATTCCTAAATGAGTCATGAAAGGTATAACGAACATACCTTGTCTCCACATTGGATCAAGAACAGGGTCAGAGGGATCAAAAACTGCTAATTCGTATAGAACCATCGAACCGGCCCTAACTCAAGCACTAAGGGATCTCTCACAAATTATAGGAAATGCTTTCTGGAATTATCAAGCCTCAAGGTGTTTCTACCCAAGTGCTCTAATGGATAGAAATATTGTGTCTTACAAGTGAGCTATAGGCTATTTATAGAGTTTAGGACACCCTTTGAATTTCAAATTCCAACAACCCCCATGGCTGTTACCAATTTTTAATTGGATTAATATGGAATTAAAAATGAGATTTGGGAGTTATTTGGGTTTTTTGAGCCGTTCAACAAAGATTGAAAAAACTGAAAAAATGGTCAGTTTTTGGCCTGTGGCCGCGGCCACCGACCATTTTCAGCACTAAAAAATGTGTTGTTTTTCTAAACGGTTCCAAACCCTCCCAAATGATTTTGTAACTCCCAAAACACATTATTGGGGTTAAAATCATATATCTAACAGTCATATCACATATGACTTTATGAAATTCATCTCAATATTGTGTAACAACAAATTTACACAATAAATGGTAATATTTGGAAGTTACAAATTTGAAACACCAAATATGTTACATTATTTGGATATATCTCATATATTTAAATATTGTAACTCTCTATTATATGTTACAATATGTGACACACTTTGTCACATTTATTTAATCTAAAACATTATATTATAATATAATATAATATTACATTATATTATAAAATAATATAACAATACCAGCATACCCCATGTGCCCCTCAATCGATCGAGGGTTGGAAGATCCTGGGTCACTTGCTACTTGAACAAATCTGTTCGAGCAGTTAATTGCTTGTGAAACACATAGAATATATTGAAAATATTCGAGCAGTTGAGCACTGCTTGAACGTATCGACCAGTTGAACACTGTCCAATTTTACCGACCAGTTAAACACTGTTCGGATAATTAACACACATGCATATTTGTAGCAAGAATCGTCCACGCTACTAGTAGTCTCTTTTATTACTCGTAAATTAAAAAAGGACAAAACGTGTCTAATAACGAGTCTGAAACAACAAAAAATGTTCAAAAATAAAATTACTGGTTAGCAAATAACCAGCTCATAAACCAAACTTAAATAACAAGTCAAACAACTTGAAATCAAGCTACCACTCTAAAAGCGGTATTTAGAAATAATATATTCACAGACACTCGTCGTTCCAGTGATTCCTGATCCTAGCACTCCCGCTCGTGCCGAAGTGTCTCGGCATACCTCTCTCTTATTTTGTTGCTATCCTCAGCCAAGTGTGGACCTCCACATATAGTGTCTAAGGTAAAGTCCACAGGCCTGGGCTGCAAGGGTGGAGATCTTTGTCGTTTGAACCCAGGATTGTTGCTACCTCCTTCTCCTTGGGGTGTCTCTGCCCGGTACTTTTTCAACTTGCCCGACCGGAGAAGAAATTCTATCTCGTCCTTGAGGTGATTGCATTCATTCGTGTCATGACCATACTCTCCATGGAAACGAAAAAATTTATTCATATCTCTCTTCCTCATCTCTTTCCTGATGGGTGGAAGTTTCTTGTAGGGAACCTCTTCATGACTAGCAAGATATATTTCCGCTCGGCTGGCCGAGAGAGTGGTGTAATTAGTGAACTGAGGCTCATAATTGGTTGCCCTTTCGTTTGAACTCAACTTTGCTTTCTTTTCCTCATGGTGGTCAGACCCATTATTTCCACGTTTCATTCCACCATTCTTAGGAGGGTCAGTTGATCCGCCCGGATTGTTTATGCCATTCTCCTATTTCTCAATTGCATCATCCAATTTCATATACTTGTTTGCTCAGTCAAGAAATTGTTGAAGTGTTGAAATTGGATTTCTATGTATACTATCCCACAAAGGGCTCTGATAAGTTATCCCAGCGGATATGGCAACCATCTTCCCCTTGTCTCCTATAGCAGTTGCTCTATTGGCTTCTCTCATGAATCTATGTATATAATTCTTTAGAGACTCATCTTTTCCTTGTTTGATATCTGCCAAGTGGTTGGCATAAATTGGTGGAGTCCGGGCAACGCTGAACTGTCTACAAAACTCCTTCCTGAATGCTTCCCAAGAGGTAATGGAATTCGGCTTAAACTTCCAATACCATTCCTGGGCAGTATCCGACAAAGTAGTCGGGAAAACTCTACACCGATAATCGTCACTCACCCCGAGCAGTTCCATCTGGTCCTCAAATTTCCCAACATGTCTAGGGGTCTGCCTTTTCTGTATATATTGGCAGAATCGGTGCTTTATATTTTGCCGGCGGCTGAGCTGCTCTAATCTGGGCACAAAATGGGCTGCCACTTCGGTGGTCTATCGCATCCATCCCGGAAGGTCATTTTGACAAACCTTGCACTGCAGTTGTTAGCACGTCAAGCTGGGCTTGGATGGCTGGTGCAACTGACGAGGTTCCAAGGTCTTGACCGCGTGGTCGGGCATTACCATCTGGTGCACTGTCGTCAAGTATTTCTACTTGACTGGCAGGACAGTTCAGATTTTCACCGGGATGATCCTCCTCTTGTTGGTGATAACGTCCCTTAGATCCTTCCGGGAAGCATGCTCTCTTTCCCGATCAAACACCGTACTCTTAGATTTTTCAGAGGAATTACTACACGGGACTTGCTCTCTCCCACTACGCTGCTGGCCGGGGTGCAGTGGAGGCTTTTCGGTACGTCCCGGACAGTCTTTTCCTCCTTGTTGGTCGTTGCCCTCCTTTTCCTTTGACTGGTCGGTGTGATGACTATCAGACTCATCACAACCATGCCCATCTTTGAATTGTGAAGTCCTCTTATCTCGAGGATTCCTGGTCTGATCCTGTCTGGGTGGAGTCTTTTTACTGCCCAATTGGTGACTCTCTGATCTAGAAGTTTCTGATCGGTGGCTCCTGGAAGGAGTTCTAGATTTCTCCCTCTGTGTTGATGCAGTTCTAGAGCAGACTCCGTTATCTGCCCGACCAGCCTGATTGCTTCGACTCCGGTCAGGTCCCCTAGAGTCCGTCCTTCCAGCAGGGGACTTCCGACTAGCGTTGTCCTTTCATGCTCCTTGGGCGGCTGCTTGTGTTGCGGCTTGAGCATTGGCTTGGGCCAATTGGGTAGCCACTTCTAGAGCAAGTGCTGCTTCACGATGTCTTCGGTCGACTTCCTCCTGTCATTGTCTCAGCTCTTCGCTTCTGGCCTCCATAACGTGCCTTTGCTGATCTAACGCCGCTCTCTGCCTGGCCATCTCTTCAGCGAAAGACTCCTGCCGAGCATTGAATTGCATCATCTCCTCTTGGAAAGCACCTATTTCTTCCTAGAGTTGTTCAACTTTTGGAGTGGTCTCCTCGAGAAAGACCCTGGGCTCAGTCTCTAGGTTCTGCGGTCCAGAACCTTCTGATCTGGCAGGCTCTTTTGACGCGCCTGACTTTTTGGATGCCACATTGGTATTCTTGGGCGCCATCTTGATATGATAGTCGTGTGTTTCTTCTCTTCAGGCTCTCAATGAAATTACCAAAATGTTGACCACGATTTTGGCCAACGATGAGTAGACGTCAAAACTACAATAAACCTTCAAGAGAAAAATACGACACTTATAATTTTATAGTGGTTCAGCCCCAATTTATTGGTAATAGCCTAATCCACTTGGAGTTGTGATATATATCCTACACTTAACATCAGATGAACTTGAGCCAACTGAGTTTCTTAAGTGTAAGTAGAAAAATACATAGTTCTCTCTCTAAACTCTATTAGAAAATGCCCCAAGTAACAGTCCCAAAGTCTCCAAACTAGAGAGTTTTCCTCAATCTAAAAAGATCAAATCCCCCCAAAATGATGTCATGAGCCATTTATTTATAGGCTCATGGATCGTACATCAGATATTCCCTTTTACCGGGTCTTTCGTTCTTCCAACAAACTTTAATTAGTCAAATATAAATGATTTAAATTACAATAATATAGCTATTATTCCGGGATATCTGAGAGATTCACGCGGCAGTTGAGAATGATTCGGGTTGAAATTGTTACTGAAGACATAGGCAAGCACCTCTCATCGGCAAAGCACACCTCTGGTCGGTATAGGCAAAGCACTCCTCTAGCACACCTCTGGTCTAGCATGACACATCTTTGGTCTAGCAAAACACTTTGCTGTTCTAGCAAAACACTTTACTGGTCGGCCAAAACACATGACTGGTCGGTCACAACGACTGACTGGTCGGTCAAAAATCTTTACCGGTCGGACAGAAATTCTATCAGATCGGTCAGATCACTTTATCACAACTCCGAAGAGCCAATACATTTATTGACTATTAATGTGCCATTTACTGATCATGCATTGCCACTCATCACTTTTGATTGCCACGACATCGAACTGAAATTTTGGGGATAAAAAGTTACCAACCATATTTTTATTTTTTTTAAAATAATGAAACGAAAATAAAAATAATATTTCTATTTCTGTGTTTAAAAAATTTTAAAACAAAAATTTTACCGAACACAACCAAAATGTTTTTTTAATCGTATAATTAATTTTTGCTATTTTTATATAATTTTAATGATTTTTAACTTAGAATACATTTGTATTAATTTTTTAAACTATTTGGTAGTAAAGATGCAACATTTTAGCAATTTTGGGTATTTTTACCGCAAAAAAAAGTTTGGGTATTTAAATGCTACATTTTAGCAACTTTGGGTACTTTTTCTGAAGAAAAAAAAAAGATAATTAAATGTTACATTATGTAAACATTTAATATTTTTGTCATAAATATCCTTTTCAGTAATTAGAAAGGCTCATTTATAATTTTCTAAAATAGAGTTCAAAGTGAAATTTAACCTTGAGAGAAGGAACTTTTATGTATTATCTTAATTTTAAAAATAAAGAATAAAACCGTATAAAAATAAATAATCATAAAAAAACTCGTATTTATGAAGAAAAAAAATCAAATAAACAACTCAAAATCCATGTTTGAATTGTACCCTCGGCCCATGTCACGTGCCATAACATATTTAAAGGAGAACTTAACATAAATATGGAAAAATTAACTAAACTTTCAGTATATATGGACAAAAAAGTAATTAAGCCAAATATGGTAATACAAGCTTAAAACAAAATATAAAATATGGAATTCCATAAATTAAGAAATCAGATTCCCATAACATTTCTAAATTCCCGATTCCAAGAAACCAAGTCGCTGATCATCCTCAATTCATCCTCCATTTTTTCCGATCATATTCCCAATTCCAAGAAACCAAGTCGTCGATCATCCTCAATTCATCCTCCATTTTTTCCGATCGCAACATCGCCTTCTCCGGCAACAACAAACTTCTTCTCTGATCAAGCAATAAAATTCTTGATCGCCTCTCGGAAGTGTTGCTTCAAATCTCCCTCACAAATCGAACACTTTTGCAGTCTTTCTCTTTGGCCTTCTACAACCTTCGAATTAAACATAGAATTCAATTTTTGATCAATTGCTCTTCTTCTCCGGCAACTAAAAAAGAATTTTGATTCTTGTCCAACAATCACATCTCCTTCACAGAAAACAATATGATTTTAGCTTCATTTCTATGATTACTCAACATGTAACAATTTAACTAAACAAAATCTTGTTTGAAATATACGACATGCAAAATAATAACACAAAGAAACATAAAATTACTTTTTTAATTACTCACATGAAACCAGTCACATCACAAAACTTGAACATTTACATAATTCAAATATTACAAAATAATATAAAATAAAACAACAAAATAAATACAGTTACCAATTACACATGAAAAAAATAATAATAACATTCTGCATAATAATTTATCATGAAACATGGAAAAATAGATATTGATTTACGTTTATGAAACCGGTTACATAATATGTTTTTAACTTTGCATATTTAAAATATAAAAAAAAAAGACAACACATTCACTAAAGTAACCAGTTACACACGCAAAACCGAACATAATGCAAAATAATTAATTATAGAACCTAGAAAATAGTTCTTGATTCACTTAAAAAAACCGGTTACTTAAATATTTTCAACATATGATAATATTAATTCACTAACGTAACCAAATACATTTGAAAAAACACTAAAAATTATGTTGTGCTACATTGCAGATATGAAATCCATAATGACATTGATTCGTTTTGGAGGAAAATGGACAGATAGATATCAAGATGATGACTACACCATGACTGGACTGATAATACCAACAAATTGTTCTCTAAACAATTTGGTTCATTTAGTGAAAACTGAGATAAAATGCAATATTCAAAATATTGAGCTGAGTTACCAGTTATCACCAGGTATGCCACCAATGAAATTACTCACTGACAATTCAATCCTATTCTACATTGAGTTGAAAAAGAAGCAAAATGCAGTAACAAAGCTACCACTATGCATCACTACTTTTGATCAACACAATAGCTGAAATTATTGAACACAATACATATGAAGAAGAAACACAAAAACAGAACACAGATCTAGAAATGCTAGTTCTTCAACTAAACAACTAGCAATCAGCTACAGAATTACAATATGACGAAGCAACCTTCACGACAAATAACCAGGTACAAACCTTCCCAAATATTACATACATAGTTGATAATGTAACAGATTTTATCATAGAGAGAACAGAAGAAAACAAAAGAAAAAGAGAAGAAGATACATAAATTATAACTGATCATAAAATTTTCAAAGTTGAAGAAGACCAGATTTATAAGGACAAAAAGCTCTTGAAATCTGCTCTATGTTATTATGCTATGATCCACAACATCCAATTCAAGACAAAAAGATCTGAACCAAGAGAGTACCTGGTAACTTGTGTGGATGACAATTGCAACTAGTTACTTAGAGCTTCAAACATTTAAAATTAGAAAGTATGTAAAAACTCACACCTGCTCCTTGGACATCATTATGGAAGACCATAGGCAGGCAAATTGCAATGTGATTGGAGAACTAATAAAAACAAAATACATGTCAATAAAGAGAGTACACACACCAAATGACATAATCGGCGACATGCTAGATGATTATGGTGTTTCAATGGGGTATCAAGAAGCCTGGAGAGCAAGAGAAAAAGCTTTAGAATTGGCAAGAGGAAACCAAGATGATTCATACCAAAAACTTCCCATCTACCTTCACATGCTAAAAGTCTCGAACCCAAGTACAATAACGCACCTGATTACAAACAATAAAGACCACTTCAAATATATGTACCTAGCATTTGCACATTCCATCAAAGGATGGAAACACTGTAGGCTAGTCATTGTGATAGATGGAACTTACTTAAAGACATCATTTGGGGGAACTTTATTCACTGCTTCAACAATGGATGCTAACAACAACATATTTCCATTAGCCTTTGGAATAGGAGACTCTGAAAATGATTCATCATGGTTATGGTTTTTCACAAAGCTAAAGGAGACATATGGAGAAAGAGAAGGTACTGTTTTCTTTTTCATATTCTTATTCAAACAAACTAAACACATAAAATAAACTGTTTAATAATAATCCAGCAATATAATAGTAAAAATAGTGTAAAAAAATAATAGTCATATAAATTAATGAAACCAGTTACTTAATTTGGACACAATAACCAGTTACTTCATTGTGATTTTACAAACAAGTATAACAATCATTTCAGACAGGCACAAAAGCATAGAAAATGTTGTAGACAATGTATACCCAAAAGCTTTCCATGGAGCATGCATATTCCACCTGCTAAACAACTTCAAAGTCAATTTTGGTGTCCATGGGGAGGACCTAAACATAAACTTTGTCAAAGCAGCAAAGGCATACAGGGTACAATCATTTTAGCACTACATGCGTGAAATAGACAAGATTGACACTCGCATAAGACCGTATTTACAAAAAATTGGATATTTCACTTAGTCTAGATGCCATGCTCCAACAAGAAGATATACAATGATGACATCAAATATAGCCGAATCGATAAATGCTGCATTGAAAGCTGCAAGAATGCTGCCAATCACTACAATGATGGAAGGTCTTCGAAGTTTAGTTCAAAAATGGGTATGGAAAAATGGTAATGAAGCAAACGGAACATTCACACAAGTAACAACAGATACTGAAATTGTGCTTAGAGAAAACTCTATTCGAGCCATTAAATTTCAGGTAACTAACATATATTATGCACTGAATATTATTTACCAAAACTTTCAGTAACCAGTTACTAATAATTACCACAGTATCCAGTTTCTAACATGTATTCCTCTACTAAAATAAATAGGTCTTCCCAGTAAACACTATATTGTACCAAGTTGTGGTTGAAGACAAAGGAAATTTTCTAGTCAACCTAATGGAGAAAACACGTGAATGCAAAAGGTTCCAACAAGATGAAATACCGTGTGCACATGCAATAGCAGTATTTGCCGAAGCACGGCTGAAAACATATGATTATGTTGCTGATTACTACAAAACTACAACTATGAAAGCAACATATGAGTCAACTGTTCATCCATTGCCAAATGAGAGCGACTGGAGACTTTAAACAAAATTTTCCTACCACCAAAAACAAGAAAACCACTAGGCCGCCCTAGAAGGAAAAGAATCAGATCTAGAGGAGAACCAAAAGTGCAGATAAAATGTGAAAGATGCGCGCAACCAGGACATAATAGAAAAACATGCAGGAATGAACCAATCCCAAAGTAGCGAAACCCAACAAAGCCAAAGAAATTAGACAAATAAATTTGTAAAAAGTAGATAGACTACAATTTCAATTAATTCAATTGATATAATAAAATTGTATCCTAATGTTTTCTACTTCAATAAAAGTACAGACTTTTTAAGCATTTTACATTTTCTAAACTTGATACTCAAGTTCCTAGTTCCAACACAAGTTATTCAAAATCTGAAGACTCAAGTACCTGGTTACAATACATGTTATAAATAAAAATAGTTACTATAAATAAATTTAACAAATGACTATATATACATGTAACAAACGACTTAAAAACCTAGTTACATAATCACAAATCTTTCACAAAAAACACATAAATATTATCAAAAAAAAATTTTAAAAATAAAAATAAAAACTAAAGAAACAGTAACTAGTTACCTGAAATATATGCCTTTCACTATCAAAAATAGAAATAACCGGTTACACCATCCTCATACAAACTTATTTACAAAAAAATTAACATTTACAAACCAGATACATAATGAAGTATCTCTTTAAAAAATCATTGAAAATTCATGAATAAAAAATTATTATAACTTAACAAAAAATAATAGATAAACTAAAAATAAAAATAAAAAAAATTGTACCCAGTTACCTGTAAAGTAAAATTGATCTTTTCAAACTATACACTAATCAGTTATCCATTAGCACACAAACTTCTCCAAAAATAATTGAAACCTATATGAAAAAAAACATGTGCACAACAATATCTTCAAACTTTTACAAAAATCATCAACTCTATTGCAAAAAAAAAAACATACACATTAAAATAAAATAAAAATAAAAAAAACTTTATATTAAGCCAAAATGTGAAACCAGTTCTTTACATTGACAAAAAAAAGTACCTAGAAAAAAGTACAGTACTAAACCAGTATCCAGTTACAAACCACAACTTCACTTTTAAACAAAGAAAAAAAAGACATAGACATTAATACAACTTAAAAAAAACTACAAAAATCTCTACTTATAATTCCTCCTCTTTGATTTCTTTGATGGAGCATCATCTTCTATCTTGTACCCACCAATCTGCTTCTTTTTCGCATGACTATACAAGTTAATGGCAAGATAATCGCGATAGGTAGCAACTTTGGCAGCCATGTTCTTTGGATGTCATCAATCTTCTCATAGATAAACAAATCAGCATACTTGATAACAAAAACTCCACAATCACTGGAAAACAAACAAAAAATAACAAATAAAATTATTAAAAACAAACATAATAGAAAAATAAACAACAAACTACAAAAACCAGTTACTTACTTGTCCTCTTGAGAAGGCAAGTCTTTGGCAAAGTTAAAATCAATTGGATCCTTATTCCCAACAGAATATGGACCGACATTCAAGTCTAGATATTTCCAAGAACCATAAAAATCAAGAAAGTCTAGAAAATATGGTAAAACAACAGAATAAGTCTTCACATATGGCAAAGCAATACTCTCATTCTTCTTCCCCACCAAAGAGTTGTAGACAGTTAACATCCTACTCTTTATGGAAAAGTGAATAAAAACCCAATGCAACTGAACCTTCACATGCACAGGAAAAATAACATGATCCACATCCACCCAAGGAGTGTTACAAAACAAATATTCACCAATAATGTAATCTGAAATGAGGTTATCAAAATGAATGCTGCTTGGTTCACATTTGGTTGCCAAAAAGTTATCATGCAAACCCATTATAGTTGCATCAAACCAAGAGTCTGTAGTTGTAACCCTCTTGTTCAAACTATCACTCAACTTAATCTTCTTCCTCAAGTAATAAAAACAAACATTGATATGCTACAATAAATAAATAAACAAACAAAAGTTAGGAACCTGGTTACTAGCCAATAAATAATAATCAAAACAAGTTACACACAATACTACAAGAACATGGTTACTAGCCATAAATAATAATCAAAACAAGTTACACATAATATTAAAAGAACTTGGTTACTTGTCTTAACCATGATCAACAAAAATAACAAAACATCTAAATAAACAAATACTAGTTAATAAACATTATACCAAGAACATGGTTACTTACAGTGTCCATAAGGTCCTCCCCACAAGTTTGAAGATTGTAAAACCACATCTTCTCATAAATTTTAACAAAAGAATAATCCATCGGTGGATTGATAATATTATTAACATCAGAAAATTTCTTCTTCCTTCAAACCAAAATATATATATATTAACAGGCAAATACATATCAAGAACAATAATATTGAACAAAATATAAAAAACATACTTATTTTTAAAAAATCATTTTATCCTCAATCCATGTAATATAATCCATGCATTCATTCTTTGAAACATTTTGTCCAATTTCATCTTTAAATGGAAGCAACCCTCTAACAATCACCACTTATTCTCCCTTCCTCTTCACATTTTCTTTTACTTCAGATGAACCAAACTTAGTAACAAAAGAAGATTTAACATGAGTACTAGGTTTAGGCTCCCTCTTTTCAATAGCAACAAGAACTTCATCAACATCACCAACTGTAACGCCCCAACTCCAGAGACCGTTACGGTGTGCCTTGTAAACAGTGTTAAACTCGCTAATCGAGTTATTTGGCCAAAATCGTGTAACTAAGTATGATTAGCGGCTTAGGGGTTAAAAATTTTGGTTAAGATGTAACATTTCATTAGAACGTTTAGTATATATGTTGGGATCCCAAAGTTATAATTTCAGAGTCTACTACAAGAAAATATTTAGACAGGTTGTTCTATGCAGCAAAACAGGGTTTAACCCTAGTTCCTCTTTAAACCTCGGCCGTGGCGGACGAGCAGCTGCATATGTACACGTCATCACCTAACCTATCCAACTCAAGGATGGTCAAACTTCCTTTTGCCTTTACCTGCACCACATAGCACCCGTGAGCCGAAGCCCAGCAAGAAAACACAATATAACATGATATAATATCAACAGTGATTGTATTCATTATTCAGGACCAACAGTCCAAACAAATAGGTGACTATCACAAAAGTCACAAGTATGGAGACAACACCCTTTAGCCATGTTGTTATCCAAAAAATTAGCATTGATGATGTGGCAAGTGAACCCTGGACACGTGGCTGACACCTGGAAAGGCTCTGCTAGAGCATCGACCAGAAGACGCATTAGAAGCAGTAAGCAGCCTGGTCTTACCTGCGACTAGTCTGGTCGATAGTTTCGCATACAAAGCAACATTAATGAGAAGATCTTTGTAAATCCCGAATTTAACTCACACAATCTCCTGAGTATCCGATAACTCAGGAAAGAATATCTGTAACAATCTTTGTAATCCCCCTTGAGCCTATAAATAGCAAAAGATAGCTCAAGGAAGGGACTTTTTTGGTTTTGAATCATTTGAGACTAAAGTAATTCTCCTAGTGATATTGTATTGTTCTTGAGAGGTTAGTGAAACTCATCGAACCCTTGTTCTTTGATCACTCTTTTGGTTCTCACATCAATAACAATCTAAGTGGACGTAGGCTATTACCAGATCCTGGGGCCGAACCACTATAAAAATATTGTGTTGTTATTATTTTTCGTCATTACGTTCTTCTCTACATAACCAATCATATCAAGCGTATTCTGACTCCGTGTCAGTTGGCCAAATCTTGGGTCAACATTCTGGTGCTTTCATTGAGAGCTTGATTAATCATTGCTGAGAAAACTAATGGCGAAAACTGGAAGGAAAGCTGGACAAGCGGCCGCTGCTGCGCCATCAAATCCACCTCCTCCTCCCCCTGCAAGCGTGGCGGAGGATGAGCCACATCTGGACTTTGAGGAGGAAGAAATGGATGATGCAACGCTGAAGAGTACCCTGGGCGCGTTGCAGGAAGAGCTAGCTAATCTGAGAGCTAGCCAGTCAGGAGACCGCTGCTGGAGTTGTGGCACGGCAGCAGCAGGAGATTGAATGGCAGCGCGCGGAACTAAGCGAAAGGCAGGCGGAGATGGACCGCCGCCAGAGTGAAGCCATGGCAGCCCTCGAGGCGGCCTTGCAGCTGGCAAGGAGTCAAGCCGCACCTGTTTCGCAACCTGACCAACCTGGCAATGGGCCACCCTAGAGGGGTCCTAATCCAAGCCCACCGGTCCAGCCTTCAAGTCCACAAAGGCCCGAGCAGCCTCAAGCGCCCCATGACGATGTCCCGCTGGACCCTGAGGCACAGCCACCATCCCAGGTTGGTCGCGGAAATCCCTCGCAACAAAGGCAGAATAGGGCCGAGCATCTGCCTCGCAGTCCTAGACGCCGTAGGGGTGATGAGCAAAACCTACCGAACAAGGTCAATATCCCCCTGGTAACAGGAGAGACTCAGAGTTAGGCTTTGCGGTCCGAGGTCCCCCACGGCACGATGATGCACGGGGACACCACGACCAGCACAGGCCACCCTCTAACGCTCGGGACGTTTCAGCCAGGAATGGAAACCGAGGGAACAGCAGATCCCATAGCCAGTCGAGGTTCAGAGATGGCCACGGATATAATGAGGTTGACTCAGGCAAGAAGAACGCTGGCCGAAGGAATGAAGAAAGAGGTAAAGGCAGGAGCCAGGTACCTCAAGATGACCAACCCAATAGATGGGATGCTGGGGGGCAGCCCAAACAAAATAATGTCTTCAATCGGCTCGGGGGTAGCGAGCAGCGGAGAAGAGACGAGGATTTGCGTGACGTACTTAACGATCGCCGTGAGCGGCATGGCGAGAACGTCCCCCCAGCAACAGAGGCCACAGCGATTCCTGCCGCTATACAGGCCACAGCGATTCCTGCCGCTATACAGGCCACAGCGAGAACGTCCCCCCAGCAACGGACGCCCTCAACCAGGCAGTGCAACAGCTGGTCGGGGGAAGGACGTCTTACATCGACCACGATAGGAGGAAAGGCACTCCTTTCGTACAGAGGATAGCTAATGCCGAAACTCCAAGCAAGTTCAAAATGCCTACACTCCCAAACTTTGACGAGTATGGAGACCCAGTGTCTCATGTCAATAAGTTTGAAATTCAAATGGATATTCAGAAAGTGTCCGAAGACGCTCGGTGCAAGATCTTCCCTACAACACTTTCTGAAGCTGCGCAGGAATGGTTTTTAAGTTCCCTCCTGCAAGCATAGTTTCCTGGGAAATGTTCGTAAGGGAGTTTTACGGACAGTTCTATGCAGGTCGTGTGCATCCAACTGAAGCAAACCAGCTGGTCGAAATCCGCCAGCAAGATGGGGATTCAGTAAAGGACTACATCCAGCGCTCTATGCGAGTGGCGGCTGGAGCAAAAACGGTGGGGGACGAAGGCAAAATGATGGCCATTACCGCAAGGGTGAAACGTCGTTCTCCCCTCTGGAAAAGTCTCCGAAAGGAAGGAGTGAGAACTACCCAATAATTTTTAGACTGAGCTGATCGCTACATCAAGCTCGAAGAAGCCATTGCTGTTGATGGAAATCCCTCAGGCAAGGATAAGAAGGCTTCCGAACCCGCCAAAGCCGCCAATGGTTCCAAACCTAATGGCAATGGCAAAGGCAGCGGGAACGGCAACAGCAATGGCAAGAATGGTGGAAAACGGCCGTATAACGAGCCGTCCACCTCCGACAACAAACGAGCCAAGGGTAATCGTTATGAACCTTGGTTCACTAACTACACTACCCTCGTTGAGTCTCGGGGAGAGGTTTATCAGGCCACAAGTTCTAGTGTGCCTTACAAAAAACCTGGCCCCATTCGGAAGGATATTTCGAAGAGAGACACTACCAAGTTCTGTCGTTATCATAACGACTATGGACATGACACCAATGAATGCAACCAGTTGAAAGATGAAATCGAGTTCCTTATTAGACAAGGACACTTGAGAAGATACGTACGGGCCTCGGGAAATTCCCAACGAGAAGCTCCGGGTGGCAATGAGCAAGCGCCCACGCGCCAACGCTCTCCACCCTTACAGCCTGCCTCCGTGACTGGCACACTCCTAACCATCTGTGGAGGCCTGCACCTCGCGGGAAATAGCGGAAAGGCCAGGGAATGATATGCTCGGACTCTGCGCCACGACCAGGACATCGAGATGATGACTGTGGAGGACCGTGCACCAAAAAAGGCTCGGTCAGAGGAAGGTGAGATAACCTTCTCTGATGGCGACGCCCAACACGTTAGGTTCCCACATTCCGATCCGCTGGTCGTGGACATCCAGATGGACAACATGATGGTGAAGAGAGTACTGGTCGATACAGGAAGTTCAGTGAATATCCTGTATAAATCAACACTGGAACGCATGAAATTGTCCGTTAAGGACTTGGAGCCCTGCAACCAAACGATATACGGCTTCTCTGGAGAAGGACTCGCCCCCGCCGGATTGATCAAGCTCCCAGTAACGACGGGTACAGCGCCTGCAACAAGGACATTACTCGCCACTTTTGTAGTGGTCGATTGTCCCTCGGCGTACAATGCCGTTATTGGAAGGGCCATAATGGTTGATCTGCGGGTCGTCATCTCTATGTGGCACTTGGCCATGAAGTTCCCAACAGACGCGGGGGTAGGACGCGTGTTGGGAAACCAGAGGGAAGCCAGGGAGTGCTACAACGCCTCAATCACAAAGGCGAAGAGTGGAACGTCGAAGAACACTGCCTCAGATAGGTTGCAGATGGCGGTTGATACACAAGCCCAATCCGGTGATGAAGTCACCAAATAGGGTGTTGCCCAAAGTGAGGACAAAGATTTAGATCCTCGCTTTGGGGATTTTGAAGAGAATGTTGGACCCGTCGAGGACCTAGAGGAGGTTCAACTCGACAAAGAAGACCCGACCAGAGTCGTAAAGGTTGGGAAAAACTTAGAGCCTACCACGAAGAACGCACTGGTGGAATTTTTGCGAAAGAACCAGGAGGTTTTCGCCTGGTCACATAAAGACATGGCTGGGATAGATCCTGCAGTTATCAGCCATGTCCTGAATATAGACAAGACCTTTCCACCCGTGCAACAAAAGAGAAGGTTGCTCGATAAAGATAGATCAAGAGCCTTAAAAGAAGAAGTCGAAAGACTAAAGGAGAATGGGTTCATCAGGGTGGCATTTTATCCATCGTGGGTCTCCAATCCAATGCTGGTTCCCAAGCCTAACGACAAGTGGCAGACCTGTGTGGATTTTACGGACCTCAATAAGGCCTGCCCAAAAAGACTGCTTCCCACTCCCAAGGATCGACCAGCTGGTCGATGCAACTGCAGGACACGAAATCCTCTCATTCATGGATGCATATTCAGGCTACAACCAGATTAGCATGCACCCCCCTGATGAAGATCACACCAGCTTTCAGACCGATACGGGCTTATACTGTTACAAAGTAATGCCCTTCGGACTGAAAAACGCAGGTGCGACTTACCAACGGCTAGTCAACCACATGTTTAAGGAGCTAATCGGAGTAAACATGGAGGTATACGTGGACGACATGCTGGTAAAGTCTAAAAAGGCAGAAGGACATGTGAGGGATTTACAAGAGTGCTTTAGTGTATTGAACAAATACCAGATGAAGTTAAATCCCCTCAAATGTTCCTTCGGAGTTGGATCAGGGAAGTTTTTGGGGTTTATTGTAAATTCAAGAGGAATCGAGGCCAACCCTGACAAGATAAAAGCCCTGATCGACATGAAATCGCCAGAGAGGATCAAGGATGTACAAAGTTTAACTGGGAGAATCGCAGCACTAAGTAGATTTATTTCAAAATCAACAGATAAGTGTGTCCCTTTTTTCAATCTACTTAGAGGAAATAAGAAGTTTGAATGGACAGGAGACTGCGAGCAAGCATTCCAGGCCTTGAAAGCCCATATGGCACAGCCTCCCATCTTATCAAAGCCAATTGAAGGAGAAACTTTGTTTATTTACCTGGCGATTACTGAAGTTGCTGCTAGCGCGGTACTAGTGCGAGAGGAGGAAGGTATACAAAAAGCAGTCTACTATGTCAGCAAGAGACTGATCGGGGCGGAATTGAGATATCCACCAATTGAGAGGTTAGCATACTGCTTGATGCTGGCCTCTAGGAAGCTACGCCCCTATTTTCAAGCCCATCCTATTACAGTTCTAACTGACCAGCCCCTTCGGCAAGTCCTCCAAAAACCAGAAGCGGCTGGACGATTATTAAAATGGGCAGTTGAACTGGGGCAGTTCGATATAACCTATTCACCGCGAGCAGCAGTCAAGGGACAAGTCTTGGCCAACCTTATTGCGGAGTTCACCGAACTCCCAGACAGCAAGCAGTGCGAACAACTTGAAGCACCTGAGCCTCAAGACAAGGCTCCTTCGTGGAAGTTATTCACATATGGGTCCTCCAATGAAGCCCACACTGGAGCGGGAGTGATATTGATAACACCGGAAAGGCATCGATTTCACTGCGCCATCAGGTTCGACTTCACCGCGTCAAATAATGAAGCAGAATACGAAGCACTCCTCGCTGGTTTGAGAATGGCAAAGGATATGAGCATAAAGACGCTTGATATCTACAGTGATTCACAGCTGGTGGTGAATCAGATCCTGGGAGAATATCAAGCGCGAGGCTTGAAAATGGTGGCCTACTTAAATAAAACAAAAGACCTGCTAGCCCAGTTCACGAAGTACACCCTCCAACAAATCCCGCGAGATCAAAATTCAAACGCAGATGCCTTAGCCAAAATCGCGAGCGCGAAGGATGCTGACACTTTGAACATCGTGCCAGTAGAGAGACTGAGTGAGCCAAGCATTCAAACAATCGAATCCAGTATGGAGATACGGATGGAAGATACATGGATGGCACCTTACTTGGAGTATCTGACAAATGGTACGCTGCCAACAGATAGGAACAAAGCCAGAACCTTACAAAGGCGAGCCGCTAGGTACATACTGGTCGATGGTGTTATGTACCGAAGAGGATATTCAATGCCACTACTCAGGTGCGTTACACCAGAAAAAGCTAAGGAACTCATGAAAGAGGTGCATGAAGGCTTCTGCGGGGATCACGCTGGGGGGCAGAGTTTGGCAAAGAAGATTCTAAGGCAAGGCTACTTCTGGCTAACTATGAATGAGGATTCGATGGAGTTTGTACGAAGATGTGATAAATGTCAAAGATTCTCCAAGATTCCACGAGCAGCTCCAAACGAATTAAAACAGATGCAAAGTCCGTGGCCTTTTGCAGTATGCAGAATAGATTTGATTGGATCCCTACCTACAGGGAAAGGCGGAGTAAAGTACGCAGTCATAGCAGTCGATTGCTTCACCAAATGGGCCGAAGCTGAACCGCTCGCTACCATCACGACCAAGAAAATCCTTGACTTCGTTATCAAGAACATTGTCTGTCGATATGGTTTGCCTAGGAAGATAGTTTCAGACAATGGAACCCAGTTTGACAGCGATTTATTCACCGATTTCTGCGAGAGGCATGGAGTCATTAAAAGCTTTTCTTCAGTTGCACACCCCTAGGCGAATGGGCAGGTAGAAGCCGTGAATAAAACTCTTAAAGACACCCTGAAGAAGAGGCTCGAAGAAGCTAAGGGAGCGTGGCCAGAGCAATTGCCTGAAGTCCTCTGGTCGTATAGAACGTCTCACCGAACAGCGACAGGACATACCCCATTTTCCTTGGCCTACGGATATGAGGCGATGTTGCCTGTCGAATTAGATCCCCCCCTCACATCGACGTCTAACATACGACCAGGACCAGAAAAGCCAACTGATGATGGAATCCCTAGACTCGATTGACGAAATACGGGAGAAGGCCCAACTCCGAGTTGCTGCATACCAACAAAAAGTCGCCCGGTACTTTAACTCCAAAGTTAAAGAAATAAAATTCAACGTCGGAGACTTGGTGCTACGACGAGTTTTCTTAAATACCCGCGACCCTACTTCTGGAGTGCTCGGACCTAATTGGGAAGGACCTTATCAAATTGAAGAAGTCCTTCATCCGGGCACCTACAAACTTGCACGCTTAAACGGAGATCTCGTTCCGCGTTATTGGAATGGAGAACACCTGCGCAAGTATTATCAGTGAACAGTTCTTCTTAAAGGACTGGCTTGTATTAATTTTTCTTTTTTACAAGTTTAGCAAAGAGGGTTAGCCACGCTGTATGGCTAATCACTCGTATATGTAAGATTCTATTTCAGAATCACTCGTAAAGACATGTTTAGTCCATTTTTAATACGAGATTATAAGGGACTGTGCGCAGCCAGTCATTCTTGCCAACCTTTGTGAATTTATATTTGCAAGTATTTGTTCATTACGTGTGTTGTTTTGCTGTATTACAAGTATTATTTTTACACACGAACAGGAATGTTCGGATAGGTCATGGTCAAGGAAAATGACCAAGGACCTAAAGCTCCTCGATCACTTGGGGGGCATATAAGGCACATCGATAGCAAAGCATACCATGAGGTATGTAAACACATGAGCAGAATGAGTGAAAGCATGCTAAGGTACTTAGAGTATTTTTCAAAATATAAATTTTGTTAAATCATGCCAAAGTACTATGCTAAGTTCGGTCATACAGACAAATGTTATAATAAATGAAAATATTATAGCATCATGCAACCTTTTACACCGCAAGCATCACTGCTTGGATGTAATTGTTCAAGTAAAAGAAAAAGATTTACTGCCCGTGCAGTAAAGTTTAAAATGAAAATATTGTCTTTACATCACGACCGGTGGGTCGTGTAATCAAAAGGAAAGAAAAAAATAATGGAAAAGCTCCAGAGGAATTTGGGGCCGGAGGGTCATTAGCAGCATTCTGGTTGACAGCATCCTCAACAGCCCCTTCTTCTTCAGCACTAGCCAGACTTGGGGAAGCAGGGATCCTCGCTCTTGCCTCCTCTTCAGCCAATTGGGCAGCGCAGCGAGCCAGCTCGGCAGCCCTTATATCCTCTGAAAGATAGCTGAAGTCAGCTCCCTGATTGTGTTTCCAGAAGTTGTAGAAATATCGGAGCGTCGTCCTCTTATACCTTTCCAGATTTTTGGAGTTGTCAAGCTCCAGCTGCTTTACTTTGTCCTCGAGAGTGGCGATGGCCTCGTCCTTGGGTTTAAGCACCTCATCCAATCTTCTGATTTCACGAAGGTGGGTGCAGCTGGCATCCTGATAATCCTGCCTCGACTTTATCGCAGCTTCCTTCACAGCTTCAGCCTCCGACAACTTTGTCACCGCAGCATCCCTCTGTTGGACCATCGCCTCCAACTCCTTGGCGTGCCTGGACTCTGCAGCCGAAAGCTCCTCGGCTGCCTTCACTTGGTACCCCTCAATGGCCTTTGCCCTAGCCTGCTCGATGGTGGCCTGGGTGCGGGTACGAGCAGTGGTGGCGGACAGCAAAGCCTGAAGACAAAGGATAAGATTTAGAACCCGTGGCAAAGAATAAAAGACTAAGGCCAAAAAGATTAAAGAAGTACTTACGCTGGCTATTTTGTTCAAGGTCCTGTTCAGGATCAGGTCGACCGTCATGTTTTCTGCCTCAACCATGGCATCCTTGACACGGTCATTTTTCCCGATGAACACAATGCAGTCTTTTGCTACTGGTACGGCACGGCTCGAGAGTTTGGCCTCAAGGGTCTCTTCCCACCTATCTTGTTCCCTGCTGGGTGCAGCCGGAGGAGGGTTCTTTGGAGCCGGAGGAGGGATCTTTGGAGCGGGAGGAGTCTCTTTCTCGACAGGGGCCAGAGGATGAATAGAAGTTTGCCCAGTTGGCACGTCCCTGGGAGGGTCCTCTGTTCGACCTTTCTTGGCCGGTCTCTGGCTTGTTTCGCCAGTTTGTCTCCGCAACGACTTCCTTCGGAGCTGAGGAACTTCTTCTTCCTCCTCAGCATTGTATAAATCGAAGACGTTGGGAGTGGCCATATCTGCACACAAGAAAAAACATGCAATGGGTAAAAATAAAGCAGATGAAGACTATCGATCAAAACGAAAAAGAAGGTCACAAAGTTAGTACCCGAGCTACAACTACTGGTCGGTATACTATTGACTGTATTAGTCATACACTCATTATCTGGCATGAAGAACTCTGGCCCTAAATTTGGAGTATATGTAAAGTTGCCCTCCCCGTCAAACAAATGACAGGGAATTGGCAAGCTACTTAAAAGCAAAATAACTTTACCATTTTCATCAGAGGATTCCCCCAAGTCCACAAATGGCTCTTTGGCTTTTTGTTTCCCCTTGCCTTGGGGAGCAAAAGGCCTTTCTGCGGAAGGATTTCCCGTGGGCTCCCTGATTGTAACCTCCGTTGGCCTCCTTCGAGGAGGGGACACAGGAGGTTGCTGCTCGGGAACCCCCTCGGCAGTGGCATCGTCTACCACGGACCCTCTTGTTTCATGGCGAGGAGCCAGGAGGCCAGACAGCCTCAAGTTTTCATCGGTGACCAGGGACTTGACGCTTTTTTCTGCGTCTGTCATCCTGGCCAGTCTATTTGACCTCAACACCATGTCTGGTGTTGGGGTCGGACATAACCATGGACCTGAAAGAAAGATTACAGTTTGAGAAAAATGAAAGGAGACACCTTGATTAAAAGTATCGACCAGTCAAAGGCAGGCACTTACCTCCTCGAGCGAAGGCCAGGTTGTTGCTGGTTATGTCCGGTGTAAGGAAGTACTCAGGAACGTCCAGTTGGTCTCCTGGTGACAGAAATGGAAGAAACGTGTTCCATATTGTTGCGGGTTGGATTTAAGGTCAAAAAGATAGTTGACCTCATGAGGGGTAGGTTCTGGCCATTTCTTGAGTTTATACAGGATATAGAGTGCGGCCAACATTCTATATCCGTTTGTAGTAATTTGGAAGGGGGCGACACCGAAATAATTGGCCACCCCTTCATAAAAAGGATGCAGAGGGAGGTAAGCCCCCCCCTCTAAGTGATACCGAGACCAGGCACTATATACGCCCCCAGGGAGGTTAGCCATTTGGTCTGCGGCAGGAATTGTAATGGAAACCCCTGTAAGAGGGTATTTCCTGAAGTAGTTAGCAACCATCCGCATGGTCACTGAGCTGGTCGGAGAAGTATACCACTCGACATCAGGCAAATTCTGATGGCGAGGGCGGGCCTTGGTTTGGATATTAGGGTCAGGAATAGGATTTTCTCGACCACTGGTCGAGGGAGCCCTAGCCTGCGAATCAGGCTGGGGAGGAAGGTTTGGACTGTTTTCAGACTCAGGTCTTCTCTTGCCTACGGATTTGGAACGGGCCATTTGAGGAGGAGAAAGACGAGGTCTAGTGGAGGATCGTGAGAAGGGAATCTCGTGGACTCAGTTGGCCGGTTGTTCTTCGCCCTCGAGCAGCTAGGCGAGAAGGTCGTCGTCGATGGGCCGTTCACCTCCCCACAAATCTGGCATCAATGTCTGCAAACAGAAGAATGGGGAGGTGAGGATAAAGAAATTTCAAAGGCTTTTTAGAATGACGCTGGTCGAGTATAAAAGCCAAGCTTTTATACAACAGCATTCTAACAAAAAGCTAAGTGTTCCATACAAATAGTTTGAAAGACGGATCAAAGGGTGAAAGTAAAAAGTTTTTCAAAAAAACTTTTTCAACTCCCCTTAGGGCGGGAAAAGCCTATTTTCCAACTAGCTTAAAGATCGAATTTTTACTTCGATCTTACGTCCTAAAAGTATGATCCTGACTATTAAACTAACTCGTAACCCTTTTTTGCCTACAAAACATTCTACTCACAAGCATCTCGAACCAGAAACAGATAAACGCATACAGTCAACATACAAAAGCATGCACCACGAAAATTTGAAGCATAAGAAATCGAAAACTTACCAAGAAAATGATCGTGGAGATGGAAAAAGGGCCTTCGGAGATCAAGGAACTCTCGGTCTGAGCCTTGGAAGTACAGAAGAAACGGTCTCTGGGGACGATTAAAGCTCTGGCTTTTAGGGTTTCTTGTGAAGACAATGCCGTGCGTAAAAAGAAAAGGAAGATTTCGAAGGTATTATATAAGTTTGTCTGTGGCATTAAAAAGGTGTAATCATCAGTTTCCCTTTTTCGAAGTATGGGGAAGCGGAATGGCCGTCGAATTATTTCTAGGGAGTCGAAAAGACGTGATTAGACAGAAGTAGGTTACTTTTTCCAAGAACACACGAAGGGTTCTGACACGTAAGGCGGGGTTACCGAAGAGTCGCTCGTCCAAAAGTTTATTTATTGCTCGTGATAAATAAACTTGGGGGGCAAATGTTATCCAAAAAATTAGCATTGATAATGTGGCAAGTGATCCCTGGACACGTGGCTGACACCTGGAAAGGCTCTGCTAGAGCATCGACCAGAAGACGCATTAGAAGCAGTAAGCAGCCTAGTCTTACCTGCGACCAGTCTGGTCGATAGTTTCGCATACAAAGCAACATTAATGAGAAGATCTTTGTAAATCCCGAATTTAGCTCACACAATCTCCTGAGTATCCGATAACTCAGGAAAGAATATCTGTAACAATCTTTTGTAATCCCCCTTGAGCCTATAAATAGCAAAAGATAGCTCAAGGAATGGACTTTTTTGGTTTTGAATCATTTGAGACTAAAGTAATTCTCCTAGTGATATTGTATTGTTCTTGAGAGGTTAGTGAAACTCATCGAACCCTTGTTCTTTGATCACTCTTTTGGTTCTCACATCAATAACAATCTAAGTGGACGTAGGTTATTACCAGATCCTGGGGCCGAACCACTATAAAAATATTGTGTTGTTATTATTTTTCATCATTACGTTCTTCTCTACATAACCAATCATATCAAGCGTATTCTGACTCCGTGTCAGTTGGCCAAATCTTGGGTCAACACATGTGATGATAGGATCACCAGGGCTTAACAGATATCAAAAGTCACTAATATGGGAACAACACCCTTTAGCCATGTGACGATAGGATCACCATGGCTTACCAAATAAGTGAGCATCTCACTAGCTTTAACAGGATAGGTGCATGGTGATTAGTCACCAACATAACCTTCCTCCTGACTCTAGAGTCATAACTGCGGAACAGCGTTCCCTAGCCATGTGACAAACAGTCACCGGGACCATATGCCCTGGCTCTGAATAACTAGTCTCAGACTAGCCAAGCGCTTATAATTTTCATTGACTTTCCGGTCGGTCCAGCATTAATACCCCATATGAGTCATTCAATGCTGATATCAATTAGATCTAATCTTCATTTGGCCCGGCGTTCACGACGCTATGCCATTTCTGACTCTTAGGTCAGTAAAACACGACCAGTGTTCAACTCATTGTGAACTTGACTAATAAATCACAGCTTCACAGATGGATCTAACACCATTGCCGATTCTGACTAATAAGTCAGTGCCATACACAAGTAAGCCATGCCACCAAACATATATCACATGTCCAATATCCATATACAAGGTATTCAACATGCTTACCTAACAAGTACTAGTACAATTAGGATCATGCATGAACACAGAGGTTCAAGCTCCGAACGATATCATACTCAGTATATAAAGCATGTCCTAATCACATGTTCCCCGTGCATCATATGCTTTATATTTAACAATCCAACATGCACCAATAATAGCCATTCATGTCACGTTTAATAATCAACCAACATGCATAAAAAATAGCCATGCATGTCACATATACACATGGTGCAGTTTTCTTACCTTTGGTCCAAGCACAGGTTACCAATAAACGAGCCACAAGCACGACCATGATTCCAAGTTTCTAGTGATAACCTAGTCACAACCATAATATAAAATCTCATCAAAATGAGTAAATAAATACTTCCAAACCCAACCCAAGCCTCCGAGACATCGAATCCCACTCAACTAGGTAGTAGGATCGATCCCAGGCCCTTAGAGTTAAGTTCTCATCACAAAAACACATTTATGGAATTTTTTCCCTTAAGGGTCGTGGCCCTACATGGACCATGCCGCGGCCCACCCCCCTGGCAGAGCCTCCTCCACCTTCTTCAAGCTAGGGCCGCGGCCCAACCTCGCACCAGCCACTTTTCCTCATTTTTCCACTTTTAAAACCTTCCAAAAACCTATCCAAACATCTCCAAATCCCAAAATCAAAGTTCCCAAACATTCCCATGATCCAAAACCCATAAAACCCAAGTCTCAAATCACCCAAAAACACATCAAAACACAAAATCCAATTCAAGCTTAAAAACTTTTAAAAACTTAAAACTTAAATCTTGAATTACCTCCAATTGAGTTGTTTCCAACTAAATCCTCTGGCTAATAAGCTTCTAATCTTTCATAGGATCGCTACGCCTCGATCCTCGCTTGAATCCGAGTCCTAGAACTCAAGTTACCTTCAAAAATGCGATCGGGAGACGAAAATGGAACTTTAAGGGAGAGAGAACGTGCATAACATTCTTTTATTCTTTTAAAAGGTTACTTCAAGCTTAAGTAGCCTCAACCATATCCTAACACTCGGGGTCCCGCAAACACTCCTGGGGGAAAAATAGTCAAAACCTCCAGAATTTCCCCCTGATCTTACGAACTCCCAATTTATCACCAAATATTTATTCCCATTACCCAATAACCCGGTAATGCTCTAAATACCCCTTGACTTACTCCAAGTCAAGAATAAACCCCGTTGTGACTTTCCCACTAGCTTACCTCCTAAGATCGTCTTGTGCTGGGTAACCCTGGCATAACCAAATAATAATAAAGCACCACACACATATCACATATATGCCAAATATGCCCGAAATGGCCAAAATATAAAAATCACCCAATTACTCATAAATGGGTTTACATGCATATTTAATACACCTAAACATGCATATTATCAATTAATAACATAATAAAGCAATTATGGCCCTCCCGACCTCCTAATCAAGGTCCTAAACCTTATTAGGAAATTTGGGGCATTACACCAACCATCACAACTTTCCAATCATCCTTACTCCCACTAAATCTCTTTTCTCCTTCTGCATGCTCAACAGTTTTATCGATAGCCTTCAAAATCTCTGGATCCAAATATATTTCTTCAAAACTTAAATCAACTGAACTGAACTCAGGCTTCTTTGAAAAATCCTATAATGAAGAACAATAAAATCAATTACAACAAATTCAATTTTAAATAGAATAATGCAAAGAAACAAAAATAAAAATAAATTTCAAAACCTTATTTCCACCCACAATATTTGACAACTCCAACCCAGAATAAACAGCATCAAAAATTTCACTTAAATCCCTTCCAACACCCTAAAATAAAAAATGAAACTGGTTACACTAATAAACTAACAAAAAACAACATACTATTAAGAAACATAAACTAGTTACCTTACTACCATCAAAATCTTCACCTAAATCCATCCCACAAACCTGGACAAAAAAAAAAAAAAAACACAATCTGGTTACAATAAAAAATGGTTAAAAAAAAAAACATAGGAACAAACAAGTTACCTTAGAATCATCAAAAATAGGGCTAGATACTTTATCAAAATCAGCTGACTTTTTCATTTCATTATATCTAGCACTTTCATCACTAGAAGTTCTAACTTTTTATGAATTTTTTCCAACAATTTTTGCAATCATTGCAGACAAATCACTGAGTTTCCCCATGAACTCAGACCTCATAATTGCAAAATCACTAATAATAGATTGTTGGCTCTCTTTTATTGAACATGTTGATTCACAAATCAATCTCAATTTTTCACTATCAACCTGAAAAAACATAATAAAATAATTTACAAAACAACAAAAAAATAAAATAAAAACAAACCTATAAATTTCAAACAAAATAATATTTCTTTTTTTAACTAAAACAAACACCAATACTAACAAGTACCTGGGTACCCGAACTACTATCTCCACCATCAACACACTCCTTTGGAAAATATAAAGGCTCAAACTTAAACTTCTTCACTGTTGGTTTCTTCCTCTCCTCAGAATTTGGATAAACATTCAAGATAGTCAACTGAATAAATAAAAATATATATATAAAAAAACAAGAAACTGGTTACCATGATCTGTAACCAGGTACACAAACAAAAATCTTAAATGATTAAAATAAATTTAGCTGGTAACCAGTTACAAAACAAAATATTATACTTTTTTGTTGTTAAAAATCTTTGCCACCAAGTTTAAATATAAGGCATCTTCAGAACTCTTCCAATTCAACAAACGGGGATATTTTTTCCCAACCCTCTGACAAAACTTAGGATTCAATTCAGATATAGATTCATATATCCAAACCAGAAAAGCAATTGGAAAACCAAGAAGTTTGTAAGGGTGAAGCCCAACCTTCCCATCAACAAAAACCCCATCAAAAATTTTATTTCCACCCTTCAAAGCAATTTTCAAATAATGAAAACTCATATCCCAAACAAACTTCCCAAAACTAATATTTCCCAATTTAGATATATCACGATCAACCATCTAAAAAAAAAGTCATCAACCAACTTCTCACTAGTATACCCGTACAAATAGTTTACTAAAATATGAACTATACCCAATTTCACGACATCATCATCATCATCATCAACTAACTCCTTACTAATGAAAGTATTTCGCAATTCAGCCTTTGACACTTTACTAACAAAACGACCAACTATTTTTTTTCTTAAACATAACTTTCTTTTTTTGAAAAAGACTTAAATAAAAAATACCATCACATTTAAGACCTGTAACTAGGGCAAACTCCTCAATAGAAAATCTACAAACCCTATGACCCAACTTAAATCACATCTCCTCTTCCTCCCTTTCGTGAGACACCTCTCTCAACAAAACCAGTTGGGCAAGTTGGGTTTGGAAATGAATATCATAAACTTCTAAGAGGTGCCCAAATGGCGTCTTCTTAAACAATGCTTTCTGACTTTTGGTCAACTTAGCTTTCAGTCATTAATGACACTCTTGTCATTGAAATGTTGAACCTTACTTCCAAACCTCTTAGAGGGATTGATCTTTAAATGAGCCTGCAGAAGAAACAAACAAACCAATTACACAACATGTAACCAGTTTCATACAATATAAACATGGAAAATCGATCTTTATTTACATTTATAAAACCAGTTATATGTCTTTAACTTTTGCATATTTGAAATATATATAAAAAAAAAGACAATACATTCACTAAGGTAACCAGTTACACACTCAAACAAAACATTAAGCAAAATAAACTACTTATCTACAAGTAACCAGTTTCACATGTAACCAGGTACAAAGAAACAAAACAATTTAACAACAAAAAAACACAACCATAAAAATAAAACAAACACAATAAAAAATGAACATTATGCAAAATAAACTACATATCTACAAGAAACCAATTACATGTGTAACTAGCTACATAGAAACAAAACACTTAAAAAAAAACACAACCATAAAACTAAAAAAAAAAACAATCAAAACTAAACATTATGCAGAATAAACTACTTATCCACAAGAACCAGTTACATATAACCAGGTACAAAGAAACAAAATACTTTAAGAACAAAAGAACACAACCATAAAAATAAAACAAACACAATCCACCGAATGTGAAACCAATTACAGCAACATAAACATATGAACATTTTTTTTATGATTATACTTGAAAAAAATAAATACATACCACAACATGCTTAGTCTCAAGAGAATCATCTACATCATCCTTACTGCCAGATGCACACGATTTCCTTCGTCTGTTTAACAGTAGAAGGGGATTTTCTCTTCTTCCTTGCAACAAACTTCAAACGAGTAATGTTACTCCTTCGAGGAAGAATCTCGCCAATATCATCTCCTACAGTCTTCGATTCATCCTATACTATTTCAGAAAATTTCTTCTAAGAACCAATAACAGCACCAACTTCACCAGAATGATCCATCAGAAATCTTTGAAATTAAAATAGACAATGCATTGCATAAAATAAAAACAAACAACACAAATAAAAAAGAATAACATATATATATAGAGCACAAATTACAAATAACTACCCATAAACTTCCCCAAAATAACTGATAAAAAACTGTCAAAACCCCCCACTAAAAAACTAACCATCAAATCGTGCAAAAAAAAAAAAAACCACCATTAAGACCGATTAAAAAACAACCATCCACTACCGAAAATAGATAATCCAAAGCAAAATTAACAAAAAATATACATTAAAAAAATTAAAACATAAACCCTGAAATCGGGTACTCACCGAGTCGAAAACAACACAGTAGCCACAAATCCACAACGAGAAAACTTATAAAACCCTAAAAACATAACGAAAATCAGAATATCAAATATCTGAAGGAGTGGAAAAAGACGAAATCAGGGTTATACAAAAACGTGATACTGAAGTAACCTAAAAAAAATAGACCCCTGTAGCCAGGTACCCACTGAGACGAAGGCAACACAGAAGCCACAAATCCACAACGATAAAACTTATAAAATCCTAAAACAGAACGAAAAAAAAGAACGAATATCAGAATAGCAAATGCTGAAGGAGAGGAGAAGACAAAATCAGGGTTATACAAAAACGTGATACTGAAGCAAACTAAAAAAAAATATAAGATATAGGTACTCGAGTACCTGCATGCAGAAGAAATAACACTGAAGATTGATTTTTCTTAAAAAAATTGTTTTCCAAAAAAATTGAACAAAAAAAAAAAACATAAAATTACTAAAATGCCCTCACAAAAATTCAAATTTAGTATAAATAATCTTATATAATAAAATATGAGAAACCAAATAATTTATTGAGAAATTATAGGAAATGACCCAAAATAAAGCCATCAAGAAGCTAATGTCCTCATTTTTAAAATTGTAGATAAATGACCATTTTACATTGTTGATTACCTAAATTACCATTTTTTATAATTTATTTATTTACTTAGGACTGTATGAATTTAATATAGTGATATATGTATATTAGTTTTGTTTAATTAGTTTTTATTTTAAAGTTATATTGATTTTTTAAGTTTTTTATAGGTTATTGGTATATTATTTTCCAATTAGTGTATATGTTTTTTGTGGTATGGTATATAATTTTTTTTTGTGATATTTAATTTCTATTTTATTATACATAGTGGTAGCATATAATTTTGTATCATGGTATATACATTTTAATGGTAGTATATAATTTTGTTAGCATAATATATACATTTTTGAGTAATAATTTTATAAGTTTTGATGGTATATTATTTTTCAACTCAGTATATATATTTTGTGGTATGGTATATTATTTAACAACCCATAAAAAACGAAAAAAAATCAAAATAACTTTAAAATAAAAACTAATTAAACAAAACTAATATATATATATACCATAATATTAAAATATTTAGAATAAAATAGTAATTTATTAAAGGGTATATTTGGTAATATGTGATATTAAATAGATAAGCTATTTTACTACAAAATTAAAGACATGGACATTTACTTACTTTCACACAACATTAATAGTCATTTTGCACCATGCCCTTAATTTATTTGATAAACATGGGATAACAAAACCCATAAAATAGTTAAACAACAAAAAATACCATAAAAAAAAGGGCACTTCTTTAGTCCCTCACTTCATTTTGAGGGACTAAGTTCATCACAAATTATTAACCCTTGGATAATTGGAGATTATCTTTTAATGGTAAGATGAATATTTTTGTAGGAAAAAGCATCAATATACTTTTTTACCCTTAGCAACTTGTTACCTGTTACTTTTATTTCCAAAATGTAACTTTCTCTTCAAAAGTTGTTATACCTCTCTCTTTCTCTCTCTTTCTCTCTCTCTCTCTCTATATATATATATATATATTAGACTTACCCAAATATTTAACCAACTTATTTTTTTCTATCTAAAGTTGGGTACTAAAGAATTATAGAAACACTTAAAAGTAGTGTAGTTATATGTAAATATATAACATATTTTTGTATAAATCTGTAAAAAAATAAATTTGATATGTTTTTTCTTGATTTGCTTATGCTACGTATTTGGAGTTCAAGAAATTTTTTATTTTTTATTTTTCATAAATGTATATCTTGTTTTATTTTGTTTATTTTTGGTATGACAAATTTGTATTTAATAACTTTGTTTATATTTTTAATTGAATATGTTAAGATATAATATAATTTTACTATATTTCTATAGTACTTAAATTCATGATTTTGTAATTATTTGAAATACATAAATTTATTTAATATAAGTTAGGAGTGTGTGCACTGAATTAGATAATTAGGAAAGAAAAACAATTTCTTACGTTTAAATATTTAATAAATATATTTTGCTAATGATTTCTAAATATAAGGTTTACATCCAAAAATAATCTTGAATAAAAATAAATAATGTATGTATTTAATAATCATACCACTAATTTTAATGATTTCTAAATATAAGGTTTACATCCAAAAATAATATTGAATAAAAATAAATAATGTATGTATTTAATAATCATACCACTAATTTAAATAACACTAAAATAAATAAATAAATTTATTTTACCTTTTGTTGATCAAGATTATTAATCGTAGTACTAAAATATTAAATAGTTTATTTTTATGGTCCAACAGTAACTTTATCACTACTCGAACACCAATTTTATAGTTCATCACGATCTTGCATAAAATGGCTATATTAGAGACAAAAATAATTGTACCAATAAAATCTCGAAAATGCTAACTTTTAAGGGTCAACAGGTGAAATTTGTGACTTTAGTCACTAATCGAATATCAATTTGCTATTTTTTCATGATACCAAATAAAATAGACACATTACACTACTACAAAATTGACGTGGGATGACAATTGTTCAAAACTTGACAATTGGAAAATTAATTGGGTCCTACTATAATTTTGTAAGTTCAAAGCTTAGATTAGACAACCGTGATTGGGGATGTTCTACTATAACACATATTCGTACAATCGACACATCCTAAGTACTTGACCCCATCTTCCATGCAATCAATAACAAATTATTAATTTCCTCGTCAACTAAGCCGCCAATGTGGTTTGCAATTTAAACCTATGTACTTCACCGTACAAGTCAAATGAAGTTACAAAAGTATAGTATGAATGATTCATCAATTGATCATCTTTTTATATTGTATGAGATTAAATTTTTAGTCTCCATTTATGATAGAAATATTTTAATCACACTTTTTTTAACGAAGTAGTGACTCCCAATCGAGCAACCATACAAATATTATAACTTAAATATGGTACGTTTAGTGGTATTATTATTATTATACTCTAATTGTGTTACACATCAAGAGATTATAAAATAACTTATGCAAAAGAAAAGTCTTACATACCAAATACCAAATACCATATAATGGCCAAAATTCATTCTAAATTAACTACACAACCTAAAGCTACATAATCAATGGTAATTCATTCTTCTAACCATTGAACAAGTCAAACAAAACTAAGATATTCACTAAGACAATTCATTTGTTACTCACAAAAAAACAAACAATAATTACTTTCGGTTTTTTTACTTTCAGCTATTATGGTATTACTAACCACTCTATTTAATATTACTTACTGACATCAAAATGTTACTTATATGCAGATGAGTTATTGGAAATTCATTACTTTTACATGCAATATTATTCCTGACTACTCCTTTAAAAATTACTAAGTGACTCTTAAACATTACTTTCCCAATTTCGTAAATATGTTTGAACACAATACTAATTTTACTTTATTGCCCTCCACTGTAGACTTTTTTTACCTGTAAATTACTATTTTGCCCATACTTTTCAGACCATGATTTAATTTTTTTTTACAACCGCACCGGCTCATCAAGTAAAATCATGTAATAATAAAAACACCAAATAATTCAATAGCTTGACACTTCACAATTTTTTTGGGTCCCACTTGTTGGACTAAGTCCGACAAGGGACTTAAGAACTTGCCTAAAAAAAAATGCACACACAACAAAAAAAAAAAAAGCCATATATATTAAAATTTATTTAATTTTCACATATTTCATATTTCATGTAAATTCCTCTATTTAAACCAACCCCCGCAAAAGACACGAGCACAACTCTCAGCATCATCCCGCCCAAAATGTCAGACTCAGTGGCTCAGCAAATCTCCCTGTTTCGCTCTCTCATTCTCAGCAGAAGGTCCCGCCTTCTGCCCCAAACTTCGAGCAATCTCTTTCTTTCAATTCTCGATTTTGTACTGAAGCTCTCTCAACTTTTACACGCAGGCTCGACGGCGCCGCGCTGCGAATCATCGAATCAGTCATGGTTTCCAAAGACGTCAGATCATCATCCATGGAAGTCCGATCGAGCTTACGGGACTTCATTGGGTCTGAATCCATTTCTGTTATGCGTGAGAACGCGGATAAACCTGTTGAGAAGAAGCTTTTGGATCTCAATTTTCTTGTCCGAGCTTCCGCACTTTTAGGTGATGTCGAGGCAGGTTTACTACTTATCTAAACAATTTCTTATCTAATGATCCATTTGAAATAACATTACTGATTTATAATGTTTTCTACATAAGCCGATTCTTGTTATTTTTGCATTTTTGCAGAATTGCTTGGCTTTAAGATACGAGGCCTTGCTTTTGAGGGAATTCAAGTCCACGAGTTGCCAGTGGCTTGAGGTTTCACATATGGAATGGTTAAACTTCGCCGAGCAATCACTGGATTACGGCTTTCATTCCATTGCAAGAAAGGTGAGGCTGTGTCGGTGTGTGCATATGAATAATATTGAATTCAACGACCAGTTAGTTCTAAATTCTTAATATTGAATTCCAGCTAATAAGAAAACTGGCTTGAGATGCTGGGATTTGGATTAGGAGGAATTGTTTCTTAGATCGAAGCAATGTAGTCAATTGGGGCTATGATGACTGACAGTTCTATTCAAACTTGAGGATGCGATATAATCTGCTTCTTATCATCTGGTTGCAAAATGTGTTCGTGTTCTACTAATTTTATTTCTTTATTTTGCTATAATTTAATGATTTGTATTATGGATTAGTGCATCGAATTCTCTCTCTCTCTCTCTCTATATATATATATATATAAACTAGGTGGTTCTGGAAGCATTTTCTAAAAGTAAGCTTACCTCAAAACCGTATTATGTGCAGGATTAAAGCAGCCTACTTCTTAACGAATAATATAAATAAGTGCCAAAAGTTTTTCAGCTTGTTATGAGATACATTATAATTCTCTTGCTGTGGTCTATTGATAATGTACTACAATACCTGTGGTTGTGTTGGATAATTATTCACCATTTTCTAATTGGAAGATTGTGTGTCATGAGCATGACCTCCAATTTCATGCTGAAAAGAATCAAAACAAAATTCATAGTTGCATCTTGAACTTAACTTTTTCGTTATTAGTCTTCTTTATTCAATTATCCAAAAAAAAAAAAAAAAACTCTCTCACACTCTTTAGTGTAACTATATAATTCTGTATATACCTTGTTTTTTTATAATGGCATTGTACATTAATAAACTCGGCTGTTCCTAATCTTTCATCTACACTCTTCATCATTGAGTTTTGCTTTTGTAGGCATGTGAAAATGCACTTTTGTGCTTCCAAAAGGCTTCTAAAACAGATTCCGAGACTACTGAGTTCTTTGAAGGTGTGAAAATTATTGAAAAAATAAAGAGACTCAAGGATTGCGCCATGACATCAGCTGTTTCACGATCTGGTATGTCTTATTAGTTGTATTTGTTCTTCAGAATCTACATTGCTATTCATGCCACAAGATTTGTTTGATCAAATTTCAGTTTGAGATATAAAACACAGATTAGGTGACTGTGAAGCTACACTCTTGGATTGTGGGTCAGCTATGCCTAAATTAACTTGTTCTATTAATCTGAAAATGGTGAATTTTAAGAGTTTTAGAAACTCTTAAATTATGTTAGAATACTGAGCTTGATGTCGAAATTCCTGAAGACATCTCTAGATAATCAAGTATTTAGTGGCATAGGATTGGTTAATATACAAGACATCAGCTCTTGCTTACAATCTTTGAGTTCTACCTGCGTGGATCAATAGCATATTTAATATAAGTGACAAGTATAGGAAAGGTTACGTCAGTATTGAATTTAGGAATGCATATTATGCACCCAAACTCATACGCAAAATCATGATACTGGTGAGCCATATTTTTCAGAGCATAGATGTGGAATTTCATATCTCAGTTAAGAACGTGGTAGTAAAAGTAAGAAGCTTGAAGAGAACGTAGTGTTATTTGAGGAATATTTAAGTTGATAAAATTAGTGCAAATCATTTATTTAGATTTGATTTTGGAACAAAGAAGTGCTCTATATATTATTCTTCTGGTAACTGATGAGGATTCTGCTGGAAGGGGTTAGCACAAGCTCATTAAAATAATGAACTGCTTAGCTTACAAATCATGGGTCACGTAAAGCTTCCGAGAGTCCTCCCAACACAAACAAATAAGTGGTGAGGGTGCTAATAGTAGGGACTATGGAGTTGTATAGAGTCCCTTTATGAGCTAATCAAAATAAAGAATGCTTGATGATTTAGGGAGAACAAATGCAATATTAATCGTTGGGTAAAGATATATTATTTGACATTAAGCTAGATACAGCTACGGCCATTTAGTTTTTGTATCTAGAAAAGCTGACAAATTAACTCTAAAGTTTTAGAAGAGCAATCTTGATTATCTAAAATGTATAAATTGCACTTGCTTCCTTAGTTCACATAACTATCTATCTTTGAAAAGCTTTCTTAATTGCTTGAATGGTGTTTCAAGACCTCTTACAATCATTGGCTATGGTAAGTTGATAGGATCTGTGTGTTATCAGTTCAGGTACAAGCTGAAAGGTACACAAAGAGTAAATTGATGAGCAGAAGTAAAGCAAGTCCTTCAGTTTGTAAAAAGACCCAGCGTTTAGCGACCACTTTGTTCAGAAATGGAATCAGAAAGAGAAATCTACGGTATCTGCACGAAAGTCAAAGCTTGGTAAAGATGACTGATGAGCCAAGTGCCAGTAGAAGTTGAAGAAGCAATTTGCTTAATTTGTCATTCAAATTGAATAAGATTATATTGACTTGATATACATCTCAGGCTAGTTTTTGATGCAGTTGTTCTGCTGGAATGGTCAAATACCAAGAGTAAGGATCAGATCCTATAGAAACATTTGATATAAATCCGTATCCAAAGTATTGTTCACGGTAAAAATTATAGCCACAAGGTTGAGGCAATTCGGTAAATCATACAAATCTACCCACCCCAGAAATATACCAGTTTATTTTGTCAGTATTCCCCTGAATATCATAGGCCTTAAATATACCTTTTAGTACTTTAATGGATTTAGTAACTCGATTAAAATTTTCTTATTCTGCTGATTATAGATGTACTTGTCCTTGAAGGACATTTCAGTAATCCATACTTTCCCACTAGAAATCTGTCTAATAAAATCTCAAATCTTAGGCATAGAGTACCATTACCACCACATTTTCCTAACTCTGCAGACCCTTTAATAAATTTGATGTATTTTTCTGAGAAAGAAATCATCAAATGATTAAAGTAACATATGAAGGAACTTCCAAACATATCTAGCTTTTTCGGTATTTACTTATTTGTGTGTCCAAATATAAGTGAAGAAGCAAATTGGCAAATGGCAAATGTTCATTGTCTTGATTGACAGTTATGTTGCAGATTCTAGAATGGGCCCAACTATGGTGGTAAGTCATAGGCCACACCAGAGCATAGCTAATTCTTACACAACAAAGAAGTACTAGACAATTTAACACCTAAGCCCGTTAGCACATTGTCACATGATAGTCTAGCTAGTAGTCGCTTTAATAGTTGCGTAAAAGTGAGTGGAATACAACATCACTAGAAATGATAAATAACTTGTGATTTCTTGTCTTTAAATGTTTAAGTCTTTAATTTTTTTTCTTTCAAAAATACTAAACGATCGAGACGCGGGTACTTGTGAAAGATGTCATAGGAAGGTTAATAATGTTTTTTTTTTACTTCAAACTCTAGTGCGTGTGTGTTTGTTGTTGTTGTCAAAGCTTAGTTAATTATTGTATAGTTCATATACATCGGACTTCAGCATATAAGCATCAGATGCTTTTGATTTCTGTCTCATATAATCCTTGTACAGGCTTGCATTTAGTGTAAGCTTAGATACTACTAACACACACCTGTGCCAAGACAATTAATCTCTTGAAAGTGTAATGTCCAAGAATATAATTTTACTTTCATTACAAATACATCTCACTGTTTGCTTTGTAAAATGTCTATTTAACTTTTTTTAGATTCAATAATAAATCAAATGACGTGGACAATTAAATAGTTAAAAAATTATGACAAAGATAATATAAATTAATAACCAAGAACTGCCACTTGGAAGAAAATTTGAAATTTTTTGAGGTTTAAGTTGTAAATTTGCAGCGAAACTACTTATTTTTTATTTTATTTTTTACCATCAACTATCCAAGTTTTTTTTTAGCGGCAAAACTACCAAAAGTTACAAAAACACAGTTTCTGTAACTACCCACTTAACACTGTTAACTACATAAAAGAAAAATTTACTGTGAAGCTACCAAACCTTTTTTTTCTTTACTGCAAAACTAACAAAATTAATTTTTTGCAGCAAAATCACTCAATCTTTTTTCTACAAAAAAAATTTACCATTTCAAATGTTTAGACATAAAAAATTTAAACAAAAAGAATATATATATATATATATATATATATTTATATATGAAAACTTGTCTTTATTTTAATTTTAATCATTTTTTATCTTGTCTTTATAATTTTCTAAAAAGAATAAATGAATTGTTTTGACATTCTTTACCTTCTTTTTTGTGTTAATTTTAATCATTTATTTTTTTTGACATCCTTTACTTTTTTGTGTTAATTTTAATCATTTTTTTATCTTGTCTTCATAATTTTCTAAAAAATAATGAATAATTTTTTGATATTCTTTACTTTCTTTTTTTGTGTTAATTTTAATCATTTTTTTAGCTTGTCTTCATAATTTTCATAAAATAGTGAATATATATTTTTTAATTTTTTATATATATTTTTTCATTTTGTTTAATTTTTTTTAATGTCTAAAAGAAAAAAAAGATTAGGTAGTTTTGCCACAAATTTGTCTTCTATGTAGTTAACGGTGTTAAGTGGGTAGCTACGAAAACAATGTTCTTGTAATCTTGGGTAGTTTTGCTGAGAAAAATTATTTGGGCAGTTAATTGTAAAATATAAATTTTTTTGGATAGTTTTGTCGCAAATTACTCTAAATTTATAATTAGTTTATTATCTGTCATTATGTTTAGTACAGGAAAAATGAGGAAAAAAGATGAGAGACATGACAAAGTAGATAAAGTAGATGTTTGGTAGAAGAGAAACGTTTTACACTCAAAAGACAATTACACCCGCGTATTCTTAAACAGTATATAACATTGATTAGATTGTCCTTTTTGTTGTATTAAATTATTTGTATCAAACACATTTTTATTTAATTCTTACCAACCAAATAAAAGAGAGGGGGTTGTGTGTCAAAGTAAGACCTTTTCCAATCTTATATAAATCGTATATGACACAATTAGATTATTGGTACTGACAAGAACTTTTTGATGCAATAAACCAGATTGTAGATACGACAACTACTTGTAAATAATTAGTTACAGAACCATCTAATTGCTAAAGAAATTATAAAGTAATAATATAATAGAAGGCCTAGTTTATATTATTGTTGAGATGTTGGGATCATGATCCTTTGGGATAACTAAGAATCTTTAAAGTGAAAAGGCAGCAATATTGTTGCGAAAAATATAGCATGGTCCCTCATATATGTGCTAAGGTGATATAGATTAATTTTATCCCAAAGTAGTTTTTCTTTGCATTGGGCTGATTATGAGGACTTGGGCATTGGAAATCCAACAACTCTCTGTTCAAGCAATTGAATTTGAGGTCATCAGAAGCCACTTTGAACTCCCTAGAAGGTTGCTGTTGTCAAACATTACTACTTCTAATCTTCACCGTCTTAGATTTGAAAACCATGCACATCTCAAGAATCGAATCTTCCTTATCACCAAGCGCATTTAATGTTTGCATCGGAGGTCGCATGTTTTTTGAGTTTTTTTAGTTTTCCTCTAACATGGTGAAAGATGTCTGTTTTTTCTCTATTTTATTAATTTGATTAAACAAATAATATCATTACTAGGCTAGTAAAAACAAAAACTTAAGCAAAGGTCTCTCACCGTCTAGAGCGTAGAAGTTTTTATTCTTCCTAGAGCTTAGGGGTTTGAAATTACTAATTAAAACTTGAACTTATACGCGTAATAAACTCTGAGGTAATGCACTCTATATAGCTAAAAGAAATTCAACACAGCATCATTTCTTTTACCTTTTTTTGCTATAGTTTTACACTACATATAATAAGTCAATACTTAATCTATATGAAACCTAAAATACCACCCACAGAAAAAAAAAAAAAAAGCCTGGTTGATAAGACAAAACGCACACAATTAAATGAAGAAAAGAAGATTTGTACGTACGCCATGACAACTAGGGAAAAGAAGCTGTTTTTCTCGGAACAAAAGATTAATTAGAAGCTTGGAATCATGTGGAGTGCATTTAATGCAAAGAGAGAGTGGGAATTGGGTCTCGGGGTTCCACAAAAGGGATAGTTTTTAGTTTCAATCAACTCTCGAAGTGAGTTTTTTTTTTTTCATTTTTATAATTCTTAACCCTATGTTTCATGTCGGATCTCAATAACTGGTTCACATTAATTACGTCTTGGAGTGTTGTAATAATATAATTGTTGTTAGAGACGTGATATAGGATTTAGATCACTTAAATAAAGTCCATGCACACAGAATGCAGCTGCCCTATAAATATATATATTGGAAATGTTTTTCATTATAGTCCAGTCTATATCCATTGTGCAGATTCTAATCTATCCATCGTGAGCCTGCTGAAAATTTTCTTATTTATGACCTATAAATTTTTATTCTCTCTATTTCTTATTTCTTCTTATTATTATTTTTATTTAAAAAACCTATACGTGCTAAGCTAAATTTATACTTTTGCTTAATTGTGAAGTAGTCTAATACGCTTAACGTTCTGATAAAGCGTTGACCAGTAAATGGCTGCATATTCGCAAAGAAAGTAGTTATTTACAAAATTAAAAGTGATTCTTTAGTGAGTCCCTAAGAGGGGGAAAGAAATAGAAAAGTGGTGTAGGGAGGAGAGAGCGATCAACCAGAGAAATAAGAGAGGAAATATTATTGATTTCACAATAATTAAATAAATACTATATATATTTATAGGCTTAATGAGTACAGCCGAAGTTTTTTTTATTTTGGCGTTTTAGCAATAAAATATGAACTATATTAATTTAAACGGTATAGGCTTGAGGGTAATCAAGAGCACAATTTACAACTCAATAGTAGTATATATGCAATTGGCAACATCATGATCAAGTGGGGTTTTTTTTTATTCACTTATTTTCATAAATTTATTTAATTTCTTGACTCTTTATATTTTGACTGAAAGTTCCTATATGACTTCCACTTAAATATATATTGGCATGGACTGATTATATAAATATATGCACATACAAATTAATATAGAAAGATTTGATAAATATATGCACATACAAATTAATATAGAAAGATTTGGGCTCTCCATCATGCTACTTATCTAAATGATACATAACTACATATTTATATTCAATTACCATTAATATTATAGAGAGACTTGGGTTCTCCACCATATCCTAATAATGTTGTTAAAAAATGTTTCATATAAAAATTGGGTAGTGATTATATCACTATCTATAGATATTTTTAGTATTTTTGATATATGGATAAGTTGAAATTTTATTAGTTTTACATGATAGTATATAATGTAGTTATAGAGGATTTTCCACATATTTTAAAAAAATTTCAGATAATTTAGAATGCTGAAATCAAGATTCAAATAGTATGTTGCACACACATATAAATATTGAAACAAGCACGCGTGCAATAAGTTGTTTGAATCTTGACTTTGGCATCCTAAATTATTTAAAATTTCCTAAAAATTTGTGGGAGATCCCCTATAAATACATTATATACCATCATATAAAAAGTTTTGAGTTGCAGCTTATGCATGTACCGAAAATACTAAAAATATCTATAGATAGTGATTAAAAACAATCACTACTATAGTGTTACCCATATATATTGGGAAAATACTATTTTCGCCCCTGTTTTTTTTTAATACGCGATCGACACCTGCATTTTGTTAAATGATAATTCAGACCCCGTGTGTTTACAAAATGGATCAAAATAGTACCCTATAGACTCGATTTTGGTCAAAATATTTTTAATTATAAGTCAATTCTTGGGTCGTTAGTGATGCGATGGGTTTAGACAATGAGAAAGTGGTCGAGGAGCTGAGAATGAAAGATTATATTTGAATTTTTTTCGACCAAAATTGGGTATGAGGTATTATTTTGATCCATTTTGTAAAAACACAGGGTCTGAATTGTTATTTAACAAAACATAGGGGTCGATCGTGTATTCTGAAAAAATACAAGGGCCAAATTAGTATTTTCCCTTGTATATTATAAATGTGAATTCAAAGAAAATCGTTGTTTTCTGTGAGATTTAACAATTATAACATTGTTAGTTTAAAATCATCCATATAAGGTAAATAAATTAAAATAAAAAATAATAAAGTCATCATCTAAATAAAGTAAATAAATTGAAAAAAATGAGCCATAATAATTTCTCATCACATATTTTTAAAAGTATATATTGAAGTATTTAAATTACTCTATCAATTATATTTTCAAAACTATAACAAAATTTTTTTTTATGTGCCTAAATTTATTCTTTTCTTTCTTTTATTAATGATTTACTTTGTGATTTAAAGTATTTTTTTTATTCAAACATATATGCAATGATAATAAGACATAAATATCTACATTTTCTTATTTGCGGTTTAGTTATTTTAATGTGAAATTACTTATTTTAATTACTCTAGCCATTAATTAAATAATATATGCTAATATATAACTTTTCATTGGTTTTAATTTTTTTTTAAATAATTAAAATTTTTATCAAATAAACTTTTTAAATTCATACTTTTAATTTAGATTTAATTTTTTTTTATTATATTGAAATTCATAGTTATTTTTTCCAAAAGAAAAATAGGAAAAAAAATATTTAATTTAAAACTAGAATACATCATATCTTTATACATAAAAAATGTGTACCTAATGAATTCTTGGTTTAATAATTTTTTATTTTTTAAAAAAAAAAATTAAAATTATCTTATCTTTTAAAAATATATCTTATGTTTTGACTCATTATCTGTTTGGACCCTGTCTTTTAATAAATTATTTTTTGGACCCTGTGTTTTTGTAAAATGATTCAAATAGATCATGTGTTTTGATAACAGAATTTTGAACTAAAATTACAAATAATTCACTCAACAAACAACTTATAACAAAAACACAATTATTCTGTCTAACAACTATGTTATATTTATTTTTTTGTTTATCAAAATAAATTTTAAGGGTTTATTATTTGAATCATTTTACAAAACACATGGTAAAAAAATGTATAACATTTTTTAAAACTATAGACAATATTTTAATTTAATTTAAAAAAAATATATTTATGTCATTGTTTTGTAATATATGACATTATTGTTTATTTATTTAAAATTTACTTAACAAACTAAAAAAATACAATAAAAATAAATTGATAGATTTTCTAAATAAAATTAAGTAATCATACCATCCTTTTACCTTTACCTGGTATATATATAAATCGGGGAGAAAGAAAATATAACGTTGTCTTTTTTCTTTTTTCAATGCCGCCGTACGTATCACATGCTGCATCAAGAGAAGAGAAGGAAAAAAACACATGTTTTTGTTGGTATACTTTAAAAGCTTTATTGATTATATATATATATATATAAAGTTGTCGATGGTAGTACTTATAAGTGCAAAATATATATTTTGTGTAAGATTTTCTTATAGTTTGAGCTAAATATTAATTAGATGTATATGAGTTTTTGTGAAAACTGATCATGATGATAACGTCTGCCCTGAACAACAAAAATATTGGGTAAAAATAAATGTTGAAGGCATATTTGTGATCATCACATCGATCCTACAGCTGTTGCCCTAGCTAGGGCATCTAAGTTGGTCTATTCTAGATATGTTTTTCTAAAAAACTATTATTACCTTTTTTTTTTAAATATGTATATATATAAACTGATTTAGTAAACACGTATAGCATATAGATATAGCGTTGATCAATGCTAACACAGTACTGTAGATATTGGTGTTTGCGCGTCAATTGAGAATTAAGAGTGTGTCTTAATTTGAGAGAGAGAGAGAGAGAGAGAGAGAGAGAGAGAGAGAGAGATGTACGTTTCAATGTGGATGTCCGCAAACAAATTAACAAACATTCACGTTGTTGAGCCCATTTCTCTCGGAGCCTTGGTCCCGGCTAGGGTTTCACATCATTTTCTTTGTGTTAATAAAAACCCTAAATCTAATTGTTCGTTTTTCTCCACAATTATTAATTCCTTTCTCGTTTCTCTAATATATTTAACATTCTATTTTCCAATAAATATAATTAATTAAAATGGCTACTATATATTTTCATCTCTCAACAGTGATACAAGGCAAGTTTTTATTTATTAATAATTATTTTTTAAATCTCTCTCTCTCTCTCTCTCTCTTCTCATATTTATTTGTACACTTGATCATATACATATAAATAATGGGCCGGCGTACATGTATGTATGTACACATTAATAAAAAGGGTCAAACTAGAACGTGGAAACTACACAACTGCATGGTTGCCAACCTATACGCGCCAAGCGGTGGTCAACTCTCTACTTAATCACTCACAGAGAGATCAAGTTCATTAGTCATAAAGTGACCTAATTACCCTTCTAATTAGTTAGTACGGCCCTTACAATCATTCATAACGTATGTCTACATCCGTAAATATACATATATATTCGACTTATTATACCAGTTTGCATTAATATATAATGAATACTAATGTTGCTTCTACACTAGGGGAATATTTGGTCTTTCAAGTTTCTCTCTATATATTATTAGTTGTGATGGTTTTCTAATAAAAAAACAAATTCTATTAATGTGAATCATTAATATTAGTTTTGGATATCTTTATTTTAATAGTGATGCATGTGCGACCATTCCATTATAGTGAGGCATGTGGAAGCATTCCACACCCTCTAGACAATAGCTATAATAAAACTAATATAAATATAAACATATATTTAGCTCCTAATTCACTTCAAAACAAAGCTTCAATTCTCTCCTACAACTATATATATAACAACTACTTATATTCCCACAGACCCTATTCCCTTTCTTTTTACGTACCAAAATAACTTCATCAAAAGAGAGAAAACAATCTCTTCTTATTTCGCTTCAAATTCTTACTACATATCTACTTTTTTGTCAATTTGTGTTACACAAACATGGGTGGGTCATCTCCTTGTGCTTCTTGCAAGCTCTTGAGGCGCCGCTGCGCCAAAGACTGCATCTTTGCCCCTTACTTTCTTTCTGATGATCCTCACAAGTTTGCCATTGTTCACAAGGTCTTCGGTGCTAGCAATGTTAGCAAAATGTTGCAGGTAACATATACAGTAGTCTCATTATTATCATTCTATATTGTGAACCACACACACACACACACACATATATATATATAGTTATTAAGTTTTAACATGTGGGGTACGTTGGACTAATTATCTCATGTGTAAATATATACAGGAGCTTCCACTTCATCAAAGAGCGGATGCTGTGAGCAGTTTGGTTTATGAAGCAAATGCAAGAGTAAGGGACCCAGTTTATGGCTGTGTTGGTGCAATATCATACCTTCAAAGCCAAGTTTCCCAATTACAAATGCAGCTGGCTGTGGCTCAGGCAGAGATCCTGTGCATCCAGATGCAGCAAGAGTCCACCACATGCACCTTACCGACCCAGCAGATGGACCATCATCACCACCATCATCAAGATCATGATCAGAAACCCCTTATTTTGTCCAATACTAGTAATAATAGTACTATTACTAACTTCTCTACCAATCTTCCACAGTACCTCAGTTTCTCTTCTTCTGGCAATATTAATGTAATGCAAGATCCAACTCTCCAAAGAGAATCTCTTTGGACTTGAATATTAGTTATAATAAATATGATCTCGTCTTTTACTGAAGTATTAGATCAATAACATTTTTATTATTATCTTTTCGAGGGAGTTTAATTAGTCGTAATTTAGATATATGTCAATAATAATAAGAAGAAAAAAAGTATTACACATTTCTGGATTTACGGGTCAAACTCTGCATGTGGGAGGTGGCGGAGTATAAAGACAACCTCACTTTCTTGTTATAAACGTTTGGTAAGAGTGTCTTAAGCTCTCAGCTTTGACCAAAATATATAATGTAATTAATTTGTATTTAATTCTTTTCTAGTTTGGAAAACCTTATAACTGTCTATTTATTGATCGGTTGATCTGAATATATAGAAAATAAGCCCAGATCAACTGGTCATCCAATTATAGTTATTTGATCAATAGTTATATATATATTATAGTAGACAAGGACATCTTTAATATACAATATGTATATATATATACATGTCCTGTAAGGTCATATACATATATATATATATATATATATATAGGGTTTAGACTTTTGGAAATTAAAATGTTTCTTCTATTAATTGGTGACAGCTGCAGTGTGTACTCTATATAGTTTTACTTTTCAGCATCTGATCCCTACCTGAAATCAACATCCAAGCGTCGATTCATTAATATAAATTAATTAATTAGCTAGGAACATGATTATCTTATTAGTACACAATAATGTACCCATATATTGTACTCCAATATATATATATATATATTTCTCATCATCACTTTTTAATTATTACTTATAGAATGACTAGCCCGATTGTCTCAGTTCGAACAGGGAGGACATCGGTCGGTTTGGGCAGTTTTTTCATAACATAAAATTCAAAATTCGATTTTCGGTCCGAATTGGTGCAATCCAAAAACCTACCGACCAAACCGAATTTCTTATTTTTAAAATTTTTTTTTTTTGAAAGATTTAGTTAAAAAACTAAATTTTTTGGATTGTTAGAATCAATTTTTGTGCATTTTTAAAACATAAATATATAGAACATAATTTCATATATTTTTTTATTTTTATTTAATAATTAATAATTATATAATATTATATTATTATATATTATATTGTTAAGTCGATTTCGATCCCGCCGGTCGGTCCAGACAAAATTTTCAAACCGACCGAACAGTGGCGGTTTGCGCCGTTGGCGGTTTTTTCAGTGTTCGGTTTAATCGATTTCGATTTTTTCGGTGTTTGGAAGATCGATGTATACGATTTTTTCAGTTTTTCGATTTTTCGGATTTTATGGTCAACCCTAGTTTCGAAAATTAGAAATTAAGCTTAAGAAAAGAGCTACTATATCCATATACAATTGTATTATTACTTGAAACTACTCTTCTGCAACGATACATTAATTAAGAAGATAAAATATATTTATATATATGTACAGCCATAAAACTTTTACCTACATTTTCACGTGATCAGATGAGATCAGGGGGCCCTCAGTAAGAAAACATAGCCTATAGTCGTATTTATTCATTATATATTAACTAATACAGCTTAAAAAATTAATCATATATTAATGAATGTAGGAGATAGCTTCATATATTTAAATATGTAAATTTCTATCGACAATTCTTTTTTTTTTCCTTCTTATATATTATATTAATTGGATGCATGTGGGGAAGGAGTGCACATTGTATAAGAGACAACTAACATCTTTTTTCCAGGAAGCTTGTATTATTATTATTATTTTTAATATCGACTAATTAATTGAGTCAAATTTGGAAGGTGTCACGATGACATATGTTTGCCTTTATAAAGTTTGAATTGACATGCCTTCATTAACAGCTACATATTCCTTCAAAAATATTCGTATTAATCATAACAAATTAAATCACTCTTATTACTTTAGCTAATCCTCAAATTAATCTCATCATTTTTCTCTGTCAAGCAATATTATTTACATGGCGTAAATAAGGTTAAGAAAATGTATGTAACATGAGCCTGAAATTAAGTATCGTACGATATTATTAGAAACGTCGTCTACGCACTAATCAAACTATATATATGTTTTAGGCAATTTCTTCGAAAAGAACACGATAAGCATTTGTGCCGTGCTGTCTCAATCTGTGTGCTAGCTAGTTTTCACTTTTCATAGTCCAAAACTAATTAGCTATACCTAGGAAGTTTCCCAATTATTTTTTTTGTTTGGTAATAATTTTTTTATTACCAAATCACTAATTTTTTTACATAAAATTATGAAATCTTATGAATATATATTATTATTAATTATGAATGTATTATAAAGTTTCATTATATAATCAAATATTTAATTGTAATTATTATTATCATGCTATTTAATAATTATCAAATTCTTAATATAATTTTCACTTTTTATTTTTTAAAAAACAACAATAAAGTTTTATTATTTTAATTTTAACTTAATTTTAAGAGTAAAGTTAACTTAATTACCTATTTTATCAACATGATCAACTTTTATGAAGATATTATAAAATTAATTAAATAACAAATATTTAATTATAAATTTATTAATTTACCATTAAAGATTATTATTTTGCTTTCTACTTATTTCATAAAAAAATATTAATAAATTTTTTTACTTATAAAATTATTATTTTAATTTACACTTTATAATTTTTTTAATTGCTTTAAAATTTATTAACTAAAAAAATTTAATCACAATAACTCTAAAACTTTTTTGTAATGTTTAGTTTTTCTAAATCTACAAAAATTTCGACAGCATAACGGCTGTAATCTAATCTATCCCAAAATTTAAAATCCACATAAAAACTAAAATACTAGTCCCAGAGCATACATATATTATAAACATCTAATCATATTAATCTAACATACCACACCATTTAAAAATATAATTCACATTAACATTTGTATACCTATAAACATATTCACATATATATATATATACATATATCTAATAACCTATTGATAGCTCTAGGAATTAGAGTTATTTTTATGCTTTTAAACTTATAATTTTATCAAGAAAGAGTGGTTTATGGTGTTTTGTAGTGTCTTTATTTTAGTTTTGTCAAATATTAAATATAATAAGATAATATTAAATATTAGTATAGTAGTGCTGAGAAAATCTCTAAAAAAATGTTGGTTCATTATCTTGATAGATGGTCTTTGAGTTTGGAGCAATTTGAGAAAGAATTGAAGTGTGAAGTGGAATCAAAATTTAAGGAATGCTGTGGCATTGCTGCAGCATCGCATCCTGGCAGATGCTCTACTTTGAGGGTCCACGTGTGAAATTTCAAATTTATGGTCTTTAACTTATTTTTGCTGTAATTATCTTGATTGGGCTGAAAGTAATTGATCAAAGAATATTTGGGCTTTTATTGTACCTTGTCCATTTGTGGTAAAGAAGACAAAAAAAAAAAAAGAAAAGAAAAAGAAATTAAAAGATAAAAAAAGAGGCCCACGTGACCCAAGGGAGGAGGAATGACCTAAAGAAAGCAAGAGTCTTCTTTTTCCAAAGAGAGGATATACGGCTGGCAGAGAAGGAAATACCCAGCTGCTTGGTGCAATCATTAGACCCATTTTTGGCAGCCATTAATGTGAAGGAAAGAAGAGAGAGGAAGGAGAAAAGAAGGAAAAGCAAGAAGACAAACCACTTGAGACATCACTTGGGCTTGAATTTCTTACCTTTATTTCTATTTTCTTTCAGCTTATTCTCTAAAATTTCAGATTATGGATTGTATTTATTTGGGTATTTTTGAGATTATGAGTATGAGCTAAACTCTAAATAGCTAGGATAATTAGAACCCTAATATGTGATTGTATTGACACTTTTATATTGATGTTTATGCAACTTGATGTTTATTCATTCAAATATTTATCATGTTTAATGCTTGCTATTGATTGATCACCTCTATTAGGTAATTGGGTTAATTTTTAATTCTGAAAATGTTGAAATTAATGGACACACAATTTGAATGGTGCATGCTTGAACTCTTTGAATTCAAGATTGTAGTGATATAGACATATATTATTATCATGCATAGTCTTATGGAATTAATGCTTAAATTAAATCTTTGAAATTGAATTAGCATAGACATATGAGATTTAATTAAAAGATTAGAATCATAGTGCTTTGATGAAGCCTATGAAAGTTAACTAAAATTCTGGGCTAATAGACTTCAAGTTGCTGCAGCATCAGTCCAACATCAGTGTCAGCGTTGCATATTAGGGGGATAATTATTCTAGTTGCCATCATACCTTTTGTTACTCCTTAAATCAATTTTCCTGAGTTGTTTATTTTATTTTTCTGCATTTAATTAGTATTTAATTACTTAGTTCTTAGACCAAAATCTTTTTAATTAATCTTAGTGCCTTTAAATAATTTTGTTAGAACTTAGTTTCACAATTAAAAACTTAAAGAAACAGTCTTTGTGGATATGATATCTGGTACTTGTCACTATATTACTTGTTGTTGATAGTGTACACTTGCACTTAGCTTATTTTACGCAACACCTATCATACATTTTTTATAACATAACTTTTAATTAAATTAAATTAACGTAAAACAAAATTAACAATCACAAATATAAATAAATTAACAATACAAATCTCTAAAATGAAAAAAAAAATTCAACACTATCTTAAATAACCAATTACACAATTAAAAACATAATTTATAACCATTAATCAATCACAAAATATTTTTCTTAAAAAAAATTACCTAAGGCTCGGGCTAGGGGATTATCCAAAGGCAAAGACTCGGGATGACAATGATCCACTGCAATCTAAAAAAAAAAATTCAAAAACTAATTTCTACAAAATACACAATACACACATATATTAAGAAAGAAAATACATATTAAAGGGTATAATAGCGAGGAAAAGAGTTTAGATTACCAAACCTTGGGAGAATATGGCCAAAATCGGGCTGGGACACCCTTGGATCGGCGAGGTGCGGCGGAGGCAGGCGGAACTATAACGCCCTGGTTACCCCAAGACAGTTACGGTGAACTTTGAACCGTGATTTAACTCGCTAACCAAGTTCTTTGGTTAAAAACGTGCTTCGAGGTGTTATTAATAGGTTAAGGTGGAAAAACCAATCAAAAGAAAAGGATATTTTATTCAAAACATAAAACTGTTCATGGGCCCATAAAACATTTACAAGTTATTTACAATCCAAAATGGTCATTACAGTTGAAATTTACAACCCGCCGACCTAAGCGGCAAAAATAGGGTAAACCCCCTAGTTTCTCTGAGAAACTCTTTGGCCGTGGTGGTCAAGCGGCCGCATATGTGCACATCGCCACCTAAGCTCTCCACTCAAGGCTGGGTGAGCTTTTCTTTCCCTTTACCTGCACCACATAGCACCTATGAGCCAAAGCCCAGCAAGAAAACTCAATACTGCATGTATATAATATCAAATGATGATCATAATAATCATCCAGAGCTTTTAGTCCAAAATAAAGGAGTGACAGTTGTAAAAGTCACTAAGGTGGGTTCCGTACCCCTTACAGATAAGTGATCATTTCACTAGCTTAAACGAGATAGGTATCTGGTGGAATAGTCACCAGCATAAACCTACCGAGTGACCATAGAGTCACCAACGTGGGATTCTGTTCCCTTAGCCATGTGACAAAACAGTCACCTAAGCCTTTGGCCCTGGCTCTGAGTAACTAGTCATAGACTAGTCAAGCACTTATAATGTTCATCGAATTAAGGTCGGTCCAGGATTAATACTCCATATGAGTCATTCAATTCCGATGTCGATTAGATCTAATATTTTATCAGTTCTACGTTCTTGACGCTTATGCCGTTTCTGACTCTTAGGTCAGTAACACGCGACCAATGTCGATTCTGACAAGTCAGTGCCATACACAAGTAAGCAGGATTTGTTAAGCATTTAATATGCAATCAATGTCCACATTTAACAATCAACATGCCTCTATAATAACCACGCATGTCATATACACAGGGTGTTGTTTTCTTACCTCGGGTTCGAGTGAGAATTAGTAAAAGAGCGACCCTTGAGAACGATATGACTTTTAGTCCCTTAGCGGTCACCTAGTCATAAACAATTGGAATCCATTAATAAAGTAAATCAATAAAAGGTTCACAATCTAAAACCTCACTCCCGAGATCAATCTCGCACTCTCGGGACTCCCAATCTACCCAAACGGGGTAAAGGAACCAAACCCCGAGCCCCTAAAGTCATTCCGAGCCCTAAAATAGGACTTGCTGAAGTTGACCTAGCGCTGGGGCGTTTTTGGGTAGCGCTGGGGTGCTGCCCCAAGTCAGAGAGGCTCAGCTCCTTGCTCTGCCTAGTGATGGGGCACCAGAAGTGGCGCTGGGGCGCCACTGCCAGACCATAAATTTTTCTGGTCTTCTCCCTTGCGACATCCCCTGAAATATAAGCTTCCAAATCAATCCCAAACATCAAATTCAACCCCCAAAATTCATCCATATCACACCCTCATCAAAACCCAAGCAAACTTACTCAAAAACTTCCATTAATTCCCAACTAACCACTTCAAATTCTCTTGACTAAAAACCATAAGAAACAACAGAGTAAAGCTAAGGTTCATGGATGAATTCTTAACTCAAGCTGGATTTGAGTCCTCTTCAATGGATGAACTAAGTTTCTAAGCTCCAACCTTTGATTTCCTAACTTGGTTCTTCAAATTGGGCTTCAAAAATTGAAAAGAAGAAATGAGGAGGATGATGATTGTGAGAAGGAAAACCAGCAGCTCTGTTTTGGTAAGCTTCTACAGTCTAAAGGATTGATATATATATATATATATATCTTAGGGGTGAAATGACTATTTTGCCCCTAGGTCATTTAAAGGTTTCTAAAGACTCCCAAGGGTAAAACCGTCCTTTCCCGCCTATTCCGTTAATCATAATTAACACCTTTCAAATTCTCGTTATTCTCGAAATTCTCAATACCAATAATTCATATCCCGTTACCCTTTAATTCCCGACAACGCTCTATTCACCAAAAAAAATCCCGAGACTCACTCCGAGCCTCGAACTTAATCCGTTATGACTAAAACGCTAATTTGCAGTCAAAGATCGTCTCATGCCGAATAGCTCGAACAAATCCACATTATAACGTGGCCTCAACAATATATCACCGACATGCATACAAATATACAATTATGCTCTCAACGGGTCAAATTACCAAAATACCCCTATAATGAAATGTGGACCCACATGCATGCATTTAACATCATATTATAATATAATTCACATAAACATGCATATAATAGTTTAATGGCATAATAAATCAATTATGGCCCTCCCGGCCTGCTAATCCAACCATTAAACCACATTAGGGATTTTGGGGCATTACAACTATCCCCACCTTACAGAAATTTCATCCTCAAAATTTACCTGAACAGCTCGGGATGCTAACTCCGCATATCTGACTTCAGCTCCCAGGTTGCTTCCTCGACCTTGCTGTTCCTCCACAATACCTTAACCAAAGGTATCGTCTTATTCCTGAGGACCTTATTCTTTCTGTCAAGTATCTAGACTGGCTGTTCCTCATAGGAGAGATCTACCTCAAGCTCCAGATCTTCATAGCTCAAAACATGAGTCACATTAGATACATACCTCCGAAGAGCTGAAACATGAAACACGTTATGCACGGCTGACAATACCGGAGGTAAGGACAACCTATAAGCCACCTAACCAATCCTGTACAGGATCTCATGGATCTACAAATCTAGGGCTCATCTTTCCCTTCTTTCCAAACCTTCTCACCCATTTCCATGGCGAGACTATGAGGAAGACATAGTCTCCCACTTGGAACTCCACGTTCCCGTGCTTGGGATCTGCATAACTCTTTAGTTTGCTCTGAGAAGCAAGCATCCGAGCTCTAATCTTCTCAATGGCCTCACTGGTCCTCTGAACTGCCTCAGGACCCAAGTATCTCCTTTCACCTATCTCATCCTAATGAATGGGAGATCTGCACTTCCTACCATAAAACATCTCATAAGGTGCAACTCCAATGGTAGACTGATAACTGTTGTTGTAGGAAAACTCTATCAAAGGTACATACTTACTCTAGGATCCACCAAAGTCCAGCACACATGCTCGCAACATGTCTTCCAATATCTGGATCGTCCTCTCAGATTGCCCATCTGTCTGAGGATGATAAGCAGTACTGAACTTCAACTATGTTCCCATGGCTTTCTATAGACTTCCCCAGAACTTGGAAGTAAAAGTAGGGTCCCAATCTGACACAATCAACCTTGGTGCTCCATGGAGGTGCACGATCTCTCTCACATAGAGATATGCATACTGGTCAACTGTATATGTAGTCCTCACTGGAAAGAAGTGAGCTGATTTGGTATAGCGATCCGCTATAACCCAAATGGAATCATGCTGACCAATAGTCCTGGGTAACCCCACCACGAAATCCATCGTGATTTCCTCCCGTTTCCATTCTGGGATATCTAGAGGCTGTAATAACCCTGCCGACCTCTAATGTTCATCATTGACCTGTTGACATGTCAAGCACTTAGCCACATATTCCACTACATCCTTCTTCATCCACCCCACCAATACAACGATCTCACATCTTGATACATCTTCGTGGTGCCTGGATGCAAAGAGTGAGGTGTAGTATGAGATTCATCCAGAATCTCTCGCCTCATAGCAGTGTCTAACAGAATACATATCCAACCCTTGTATCTCAATAAGCCAAAATCAGACACTGTATAATCTCTGGATGCTCCAGCCAAAACATCCTCTCTGATCTTGATCAGCTGTGGATCACCCAACTGACCCTCCATGATTCTCTCCAACAGTGTAGACTGTAGCGTAATATTGGCCAACTGGCCCACTAGCAACTCTATACCAGCTCTGGTCATATAATCTGCTAACTCTCTGGCTATCAACCTCGCACCATAAATCTGTCCCGGACCCTTCCGGCTTAAAGCATCAACTACCACGTTGGCCTTTCCTGGATGATACAAAATCTCACAATCATAATCTTTTACTAACTCCAGCCAACGTCATTGTCTCATATTCAAATCCTTCTGTGTGAAGAAGTATTTCAAGCTCTTGTGGTCTGTATAGATCTCACAATTCTCCCCATAAAGATAATGCCTCCATACTTTTAAAGCAAACACCATAGCCGCCAACTCCAAATCATGAGTGGGATATCTCTTTTCATACTCCTTCAGCTGACGTGAGGCATAAGCAATTACCTTCCCTGACAGCATCAGAACATAGCCCAAACCCTGATGTGAAGCGTCGCAATAAATCACAAACTTCTCCTGATCTGTTGGAAGACTCAGAATCGGAGCTGTAATCAACCTCTGCTTCAGTTCTTGGAAGCTGTTCTCACACTTGTCTGACCACAAAAACTTATGATTCTTGCGTGTCAGCTCAGTCAATGAAGTAGAAATCTTTGAGAACCTTTCCATGAAACGCCTACCTAAGCGGCAAAAATAGGGTAATCCTTTCTAAGATGACCCACTACTCCACATGAGAAGCAGGCCCTTGCCCTACACTCTCCCAAATGACGCCTCTTGCATCTAGGGCATTCAGGATAGGTCTTCGAGGCCTCACTACCACCCTGACGACCCATTGAAATACCACGAGGTTGCCTATCAAGACCTGGAACTGGGAAGGTGTCAAGAACCTCCCTCTTCTAATCACTAGGGCCTCCACCCCTACCAGAACCCATAAATGGAGAACCTGTTCTCCTGAACTCTTTCCTGGCTGCATTCTCCCGCCAGATCTTGTTCTCTGCACTCTCAGCTGTGAGTGCCTTCTCGACCACCTGTGCATAGGTAGTAAACCTTACCAAAGTGGTAATGCGAACATCTTGGGCTAATCTAGGCTGTAGCCCCTGGAGAAATCTCTCATTCCTGGTCCCATTAGTGGGCACCAACTCCATGGAAAACTTTGCCAACCGATCAAACTTCAGGGCATACTCAGTCATTGATAAACTTCCCTGAAGTAACCTAATGAACTCATCAGCTTTTGTTGCCCTGATGGCATCATTGTAGTACTTTTCATTGAACAGAGTCTGAAACTGTTCCCAACTCAGGGCATTAATGATTCTGGTCTGGGATATAACCTCCCATCAAATTCGGGCATCCTCACAAAACATATATGTGGCACAGGCCACCCTCTCATTACCAGTCACCCTCATGAAGTCCAGGATGGTGGTAATCATGCTCATCCACTGCTCAGCTTTAGCAGGAACTGCACTGCCTTTAAAAACTAGAGGTTGCTACTTTTTGAACCTTTCATAAAGAGGCTCCCATTTATTACCAACCTCAGGCAGCTGCTCAGCTGCTGGCACTGATATAGGAGGTGCCTCAGATACATTGGCTACTGCAGGAACCTATTGCTGTCTCAGGAGGCGGAGCTCTTCTCCCTGCCTCAATATTGTGGCCTGCAGATCATTGAACAACTGCTGCCAGTTATCAGGAGCTGGCTATGGAATCTGATCCTGATTATTATTCTGGCCTTGATTACCCCGGCCAGTTGAGGAATATGTCTGTCCTGGATCCATTCTTATCAACTTGAACCTCTTGCTGAAATAGTCAATACGGCCAGTCAGGTAGTAATAACTAAACCTCTTGCCGCCTCACGGTCCAAGAACAAGCAGATAATTACCATATTCCACAGTTATACAAATATACAAATAGATACATGATCACAACATTTAGCATTTAACATGTATCCGATAATAGTTCACAATCAACATTACTAATGAGTATGTTCCAACAATATCAATACTAATTAGCACACTGTTGCTAAAGATGCAGTATTCAAGGCAGAGCCTTAACATGGTGTCTCATGTAACCAGGTAAAGCATTTATACCATATTCAAGCAGTTAAATATATAACTACATAAATAATTACCAAACCTTGAGTCGAGCTTGCCTTTAGTGGTGAGTGTACATGCCCAGTCAGTTTACAGGAACCCTAAACCTTGGCACGCTTTGATACCAAGTTGTAACACCTTGGTTACCCCAAGACAGTTATGATGAACTTTGAACCGTGATTTAACTCGCTAACCGAGTTCTTTGGTTAAAAACGTGCTTCTAGGTGTTATTAATAGGTTAAGGTGGAAAAACCAATCAAAAGGAAATGCTATATTTTATTCAAAACATAAAACTGTTCATGGGGCCCATAAAACATTTACAAGTTATTTACAATCCAAAATGGTCATTACAGTTGAAATTTACAACCCGCCGACCTAAGCGGAAAAAATAGGGTAAACCCCCTAGTTCCTCTGAGAAACTCGGCCGTGGTGGTCAAGCGGCCGCATATGTACACATTGCCACCTAAGCTCTCCACTCAAGGCTGGGTGAGCTTTTCTTTCCCCTTACCTGCACCACATAACACCCATGAGCCAAAGCCCAGCAAGAAAACTCAATACTGCACGTATATAATATCAAACGATGATCATAATAATCATCCAGGACTTTTAGTCCAAAATAAAGGAGTGACAGTTGTAAAAGTCACTAAGGTGGGTTCCGTACCCTTTACAGATAAGTGATCATTTCACTAGCTTAAACGAGATAGGAATCTGTTGAAATAGTCACCAGCATAAACCTACCGAGTGACCATAGAGTCACTAACGTGGGATTCCGTTCCCTTAGCCATGTGACAAAACAGTCACTTAAGCGTTTGGCCCTGGCTTTGAGTAACTAGTCATAGTCTAGTCAAGCGCTTATAATTTTCATCGAACTTAGGGTTGGTCCAGCATTAATACTCCATATGAGTCATTCAATGCCGATGTCGATTAGATCTAATATTTTATCGGTTCTGCGTTCTTGACGCTTATGCCGTTTCTGACTCTTAGTTCAGTAACACGCGACCAATGCCGATTTTGACTAGTTAGTGCCATACACTTAAGCAGGATTTGCTAAGCATTTAATATGCAATCAATGTCCACATTTAACAATCAACATGCCTCTATTATAACCACGCATGTCATATACACAGCGTGTAGTTTTCTTACCTCGAGTTCGAGCAAGAATTAGTAAAAGAGTGATCCTTGAGAACAATCTGACTTTTAGTCCCTTAGCGGTCACCTAGTCATAACCACTTGGAATCCATTAATAAAGTAAATCAATAAAAGGTTCGCAATCTAAAACCTCACTCATAGGATCCATCCTGCACTCTCGGGACTCCCAATTTACCCAAACGGGGTAAAGGAACCAATCCCCGACCCCTAAAGTCATCCCGAGCCCTAAAAATAGGACTTGCTGAAGTTGACCTAGCGATGGGGTGCTACCCCAAGTCAGAGAGGCCCAGCTCCCTGCTCTGCCTAGCGCTGGGGCTCCACTGCCAGACCAGAAATTTTTCTGGTCTTCTCTCTTGCGACATCCCCTGAAATCTAAGCTTCCAAATCAATCCCAAAAATCATCCAAATATCAAATTCAACCCCGAAACTTCATCCATATCAAACCCTCATCAAAACCCAAGCAAACTTACTCAAAAACTTCCATTAATTCCTAACTAACCACATCAAATTCTCTTGACTGAAAACCATAAGAAAAAACAGAGTAAAGCTAAGGTTCATGGATGAATTCTTACCTCAAGCTGGATTTGAGTCCTCTTCAATGGATGAACTAAGTTTCTAAGCTCCAACCTTTGATTTCCTAGCTTGATTCTTCAAATTGGGCTTCAAAAATTGAAAAGAAGAAAGGAGGAGGATGATGATCGTGAGAAGGAAAACCAGCAACTATGTTTTGGTAAGCTTCTACAGTCTAAATGATTGATATATATCTTAGGGGTGAAATGACTATTTTTCCCCTAGGTCATTTAAAGGTTTCTAAAGACTCCCAAGGGTAAAACCGTCATTTCCCGCCTATTTCATTAATCATAATTAACACCTTTCAAATTCCCTCTATTCTCGAAATTCTCAAATACCAATAATTCATATCCCGTTATCCTTTAATTCCCGGCAACGCTCTAATCTCCAAAAAAAATCCCGAGACTCACTCTGAGCCTCGAACTTAATCCCGTTATGACTAAACCGCTAATTTGCACTCAAAGATCGTCTCATGCCGAATAGGTCGAACAAATCCACATTATAATGTGGCCTCAACAATATATCACCAACATGCATACAAATATACAATAACGCCCTCAACGGGCCAAATTACCAAAATACTCCTATAATGAAATGTGGACCCACATGCATACATTTAACATCATATTATAATATAATTCACATAAACATGCATATAATAGTTTAATGGCATAATAAATCAATTATGGCCCTCCCAGCCTGCTAATCCAACCATTAAACCACATTAGGGATTTTGGGGCATTACAGGAACCATCTCTGGTTTTCACCTAAAAAAATTCCAGAAAAATGAAGAAGAAGGCTCGGGTTGGGGGATATATCACCTGATTCTATAGTGACGACATGTCGTCGCCATAGATAAGGGAATAGTACACGAATCGTTTTGTTTACTACGCGTCCAGTGTATAGCGACGACATGCCAATGAAAATTGGACTGAAACTTCCCCTTAGTTTTGTTTGACCCTATAACGACAAACATGTCGTCGCTATACACTAAAATTTTAACTGCTCACTGGATTAAATGAGTCTCTATAGCGATTACTATAGGTAGTGAAAATTGACAACCAACTTTTGGCGGTTAAGTTACCTCCGTACCCTATAGTGACAACAAGTCATCGCTATAGACAAAGATATTTCCCTTTTTTTTTCGACGAGGACTCTACAGCGACAACATGTCATCATCAGTTCCCACCTCTTGTTCCCTCCAAATTCCTAGTACCCTACAGCAACGACATGTCGTCGATGTAGGGTACCAAGAATTTGGAGGGCCTGGTCGTGTGTGGTTGATGACCCTATTGCAACGACATGTCATTGTTGTAGCTTATTCATTTTAATATATTAAAAAATGAATTTTTCGTGGATTTCGACTACATATAGTGACGACTTTAGAGTCCTCGCAATAGATGTCGTCGCTGTAGAGTCTTTTTCTTGTAGTGAACATTAATCATAGAGAAAGATAAAGATGAGGATTTACCAGTTGTAGAACAATCAAGAATCCTCACTATCTTTAAGTACCTCCAACGAACATCCAATCTAAAGCAACCTCTTGAATACTCAGACAAAGATCTTCCAAGATGTATCTCTACACCTTTAGACGTGTGTGGGCACGTAATGGTGGGAAAATTTCTGATTCACAAGAAGTACTCAACTCATGAGATCTTAGAATATTAGGTCTGAGACAATTTTTAGGGATAGATAAAAGATAATACGATATATTTTTATCTGTGTGTGAAAGATTTAGAATTCTCTTTAATCTTCTTGAAACTAATTTATATCAGATAGATTTAAAAGGGTTAATTAAATTCAAAATTCAAATTATAAACCAATTATTAGATAAATATAAACAATATCTGTAACGACCTAATTTCTCATAAATTATCGAGAACGCAACATTGGATCATAAACATAAGCACTGCTCTTTTATTGAATGAAAATTAAAATAAGTAAATGGATCCATGGTTTTACAAAAATAAAATAATTGTCTTTAACAAACTAAAATGAGCAACAATAAATAAAACTTCAAAAGAAACATGCTTTAATAAAAAAATAGGCTCGCTTGATCTTCCTGACTATATGGTCCCAATGAGTATATCACGAAGCTCCTAGGTCCCACTCACCACCGACCTTTCTATCTTTAATTGTCTGAATCAACAACATCATAAGGGGTGAGCTTCTAAGCCCAGTAAAGAAAATACAAGCAAGAGTCAGTCATACAATCATATAATCAAACATATCATAAATTTCACAAGAGTCATAAATAACTTATTTATACTAATCATACAACATCATAAAACCCTAGGTCATAACATAGCCTAAATCATAATCATAATAATAGTTCATAGTCATAAGTCATAGGTCATAAGTCATAATCATAACCATAGGTCATAGGTCACAAGTCATAATAATAGGTCATTGGTCATAATAACAAGACATATATAATAAAAAGATAAGTGCTTATATAGGGGTGGCAATTAAGCCCCGGACATAAGCCTGTCATACAAGTTTGGCAACCGAGCCTACCGAACATCAACTTAGGTTTGTCATACAAGTTTGGCAACTGAGCCTACCGGACATAAGTTTGTCATACATCATTGGACACCTTAGGTCAAGCCACTTTTACCCCTTTATTGTACCAAAAATGTTAGGTTATACAAAACATAAACTAGGTCACAAACTAAACTACCTAATTTTCCTTACCTTGAGTATGGAGAGAAAAGAAAGAGAAGAGATTGCTTGCTATAGAAAACGTCCAATCAACCTTAAATACAACATAAGATATTTATATTAGAGCCTTATAATGAAACTATACTTTCAAGAATTTTTTAAACCTCATAAAGTCATACCTTCAACCTAGAACCAAAATGATGAAATCTCGAGTCTTCTTCTCTCTAATGTCTATCTCCAACAACAACATCAAGAGTTTGGATACTTGGGTAGATTTTGGCTATATATTGGCTTGATGGGGTTCAATATTTCAGCTATAATAGGGTTTAGAAAGACAATAGTGTTTAAGGCAAAATAAAGGAAATAAAAGAAAAAGATCCCAAGCACTATAAGGGCTAGTGTTTCGGCTATGACTATGTAGAGTGTTTATGGAAAAATGGAGAGAGCTTTTGGGAGTATGGATTTCAAAATCATGAGAGGTTTTTGAGAGCTTTTGAGTGTGAGAAAAATGGTGAAGGGTAAGTCTCTATTTATAGCCTTCAAACCTCAACTCCCTTCCTTGATTTTCTCCACATTGTTCAACTTAAATTTTAAAAATCAAATCTTCCCTCCACTATATGGTTTTTGCCAGCCTAGTCTTACTCCCTTCTTGTTGCTACATCATCTCCAAGTATGCCACATAGTCTCCATTTGGTTCAAACTTTAGTCAAAGTCCAAACTACTATCATATATCTCATAACTCTGGACTCTCATGTACTAAAATTAATGTAACTGGAGCTATAGAAGTCCAATTTAGGCCATTTTTATACTGTTGAAAAACTAATTCAATTATCTACAACTTTGTAGAAATACTATTTTTCCAAAATCATAATATAATTTGGTCAAAACTAGGTCCAAGGTTACAACACCCTAAAGTTACGAAAACTTCATTTACTTATCTAACTCTTAGTTCAACCATCACACTACTATCTCTACTTAGTTACTTGTTAATTAAATTAAATCTTTTAAATCCCCATTTATCTAACTCTTCTTGACACATAGTCACTTAATTCAAATAGATCTAATCTTGCTTATCTTTAAAATTTAAAAAGAGTCAAATCCTTCCTATTTTTGTGCCAAACCTAAGACTAAGCTATTTTGGTTTTCATTTTAATTCTAATACTTGGACTTAGTTTAATGCCACATGCTCACTTCTTAATCCATCAAATAAATTGTGCATTTAATACTTAATAAACTATACACTAATTTAATCATATGCTAAAATAATTATAATTACCCAAACTATAATTATTTCTAAGTGTTGACCACGATTTTGGCCAACGACGAGTAGACGTCAAAACTACAATGAACCTTCAAGAGAAAAATACAACACAGATAACTTTATAGTAGTTCAGCCCCAATTTATTGGTAATAGCCTAGTCCACTTAGAGTTATGATTATGAATCTACACTCAAGATCAGATGAACCTGAGTCAACTGAGTTTCTTCAATGCGCAGGTATGACCGATTCTAGCTGAAGACGTTACTGGAATCTCTTGCGTAGCAATGATCTGTTTAGTCGGTCCACATCACACTCAGAAGGAAAATTGGAGGGCCAAAACACTTCTCCGGTCGGCCAAACCCTCACTGGTCGCCTAAGACAAGTGACTGGTAGGCCAAACACATGTCTGGTTGGCCAAACACTTGATTGGTCAGACAAGCACCTGACTCGTCAGACAAGCACATGACTGGTTGGACAAGCACATGAGTAGTCGGACAAGCACTTGATTGGTCGGACAAGCACATGAATGGTTGGACAAGTACATGACTGGTCGTTCATGACACTTGACTGGTCAGTCAAAAATCTTCACCGGTCTACCGGATCACTCCTAAGCCAGATTACCCAACCATTCCTTGCCATTTGTCACTTCTATTGCCACATCATCATTTTCAAATTTTGGGGATAACATTTTCCCCCCAAGTTTATTATATGATTTACTCATATGATAAACTTTTCCTCTAGCAAAATGTTTTCGTGGTCATCCAAAAGCTTCCATCCGGTCAGTAACCTTCACTTTTGTTGTAAACCCACGACTTAACTTTCCTGTCCATAAAAACGGTAGTTATCAATTTCCTATTTCCATTGTTTTTTCAGGCTCACGGGTATAGGATAATCACTACTGTTATCTTGAAGTTTGTTGAACCCTTGAAATTCAACTTTTTGATCTTGTTTGCATAGTTCAAAGTCAAGAAAATAGGTTCCCCTTTTAGCCCATCAAACCCATAACCTTGGCCACTTTCAGCTATTTAGACCACTCAGATTCGTGCCTGTACTTCCCGGACACACCAATCCAGCTCCTCGGATGGCCAGCCAGCATCTCAGATGCGCACGGATCCTTGGATGGTTAGCCAGTAGCTCCTCGGACACTCGACCCAGCTGATCAGATCCGCGCTTGCTGCTCGGACACAGACCCCATCCCGCTCGGACATTCGGACACGCCCCCAAAGCCGCTCGGTCACTCCATGCAAACCACTCGGATGCCTGGCCTAAACACTCGAACACTGCATCATCCGCTCGGACACCACGTGGACCACTCGGGCACCACGGTATCCTCTCAGACCATCACCCAGCCGGTCCGGGCACTCTTCCATCCGCTCGGATGCCTGACAAACTGCTCGAACACCACGCCTGCCACTATCCACTTGGATGTGCGCATGACGGCTCGGACGCAGACCCTAGGCTGCTCGAACACGCACACCAGCCGCTCGGATGCTCCTCTAATCGCTCAGACACTCGCACTACCTGATCGGACACGCCACCATCTGCTCAGATGCCAGCTCCAACCACTCGGATGCAACCTATCTCGCGCAGACACGTACACAAACTGCTCGGTCGCACGCCTATCTGCTTGGATCAGAGCATAGCCGATCGGACACCAGAGCCTAACCGCTCGGCTCTCGGTTCTGAATGCTCTCAAGTCTTTGGGCTTGTAAAAAATGGTTCACTCCAGGAACTCATTGCTGTTAGTCATGCTCAACAACAGAGTTTCCTACTTGACCAGTGATATATGCTCAGTCGACCAGGGAAGTTGTATCTACTCTCCCGACCAGGAAAACTTTGCACCTAATAAGCTAAACTTTGTGTCTGGCCAGTAGTTTACTCTTTTTTCTTGTGAAGACAATTGTTGCTTAGCAGCTTTGATATTTTTATCGTACAGCCGAGGTGTTGGCATTTATACTTTACTTTTCTTTGTTAACTTAACAAATTCTAAGTCTTTTTAGACTTAAAAAGTTATAAGTTTTTTGTGAATAGTAAAGTCACTCTGATGTATGCCTTATATTTTCACATGAGTACTTAGTTTTCTAACTTAGAAATTCTAGATATTTCATAAGTCCATACTAAGTATACTTTCTCACACTCTTATTGCTCTAACATTTTATGAGCATAATGTTATTGTCACATGAATATTTGCTTCTAACTTGAAATTTTGAAAAATTCCAAGTTACTTAAGCTTTGTCAAACAAGTTAGCTTAATGGCCTATTTTGACTTCAAAATTTTACAAGTCAGCCTAAAAGCAAATACGTTTACTCGTGCTCTAATTTCCTGTGTTAAATTATATACCAGCATACCCCATGTGCCCCCCAATCGATCAAGGGTTGAAAGATCCTGGGTCACTTGCCACTTGACCGAATCTGTTCGAGCAGTTTATTGCTCGTGAAACACATAGAATATATTGAAAATATTCGAGCAGTTGAACACTGCTTGAACGTATCGACCAGTTGAACACTGTCCGATTTTACCGACCAGTTGAACACTGTTCGAATAATTAACACACATGCACATTTGTAGCAAGAATCGACCACGCTGCGTGTAGTCTCTTTTATTACTCGTAAATTAAAAAGGACAAAACGTGTTTAATAACGAGTCTTAAACAACAAAAATTGATCAAAAATAGATGACTGGTCAGCAAATGACAAGCTCATAAACCAAATTTAAATAACAAGTTAAACAACTTGAAATTAAACTACCACTCTAAAAGCGATATTTAGAAATAATATATTCACAGACGCTCGCCGTTCTAGTGGCTCCTGATCCTAGCACTCCCGCTCATTTTGAAGTGTCTTGGCATACCTCTCCCTTGCTTTGTTGCTATCCTTAGCCAAGTATGGACCTCCACATATAGTGTCTAAGGTAAAGTCCACATGTCCGGGCTGCAAGGGTGGAGATCTTTTTCGTTTGAACCCAGGATTGCTGCTGCCTCCTTCTCCTTGGGGTGTCTCTGCCCGGTACTTTCTCAACTTGCTCGACCGGAGAAGAAACTCTATCTTGTCCTTGAGGTGATTGCATTCATTCGTGTCGTGACCATAATCTCCATGGAAACGACAAAACTTATTCGTATCTCTCTTCCTCATCTCTTTCCTGATGGGTGGAGGTTTCTTGTAGGGAACCTCTTCATGACTAGCATGATATATTTCTGCTCGGCTGGCCGAGAGAGTGGTGTAATTAGTGAACTGAGGCTCATACTTGGTTGGATTTTCATTTGAACTAAACTTTGCTTTCTTTTCCTCATGGTGGTCAGACCCGTTATTTCCACGTTTCTTTCCATCATTCTTAGGAGGGTCAGTTGATCCGCCCGGATTGTTTATGCGATTCTCCTCTTTCTCAATTGCATCATCTAATTTCATATACTTGTTTGCTTGGTCATGAAATTGTTGAAGTGTTGAAATTGGATTTCTATGTATACTATCCCACAAAGGGCTCCAATAAGTTATCCCAGCGGATATGGCAACCATCTTCCCCTTGTTTCCTACAACAGTTGCTCTATTGGCTTCTCTCACGAATCTCTGCATATAATTCTTTAACGACTCATCTTTTCCTTGTTTGATATCTACCAAGTGGTTGGCATAAACTAGTGGAGTCCTGTAATGACCCAACTACTCTAGACTTTGGACCATTAACGACAACTATACATAGACACTAATCTTTAATAAAACTTACAAGTGAAATAATCATTACTTCATTAAAAACTTGTAAAAAAAAATGTTAAACTACATAAAACTTAAAGTAGGATATGGGATCCCATTGTTTGTAAAAGAAAAACATAACATAATTTAAAATAAAATGGATTACATAATAAAGTGCGAAAAATACATGTAAAACCATAATTAAAGAGACTTCATCCTCGAATCGAACTCTCGGCCCTTCGATTCCATTCTGCCTCAATACACATCCCCAAGCTTCCATGAACCTTTCCCGCCACCAAAGCTATTTTCCTGCACATATAAACATAAAGGAGTGAGCCTAATGCCCAGCAAGGAAAATCTAACACATAAATCATAAAAATTCATAATGTAACATATAATAAACATATCATAAAAATATGTCACACACATACTATAATGGCCATTATTACTTGGGGTCCCATAAACAAAACAAGTCATATGCCCATTAGATTTGTGGGGCTTGCTAGCTAAGCAAGTCATATGCCCATAAATTTATTGGGGCTTGTTAGTTGTACAGGTTATATGCCCAAGTCTACAAACATACATAACACACAAATCATAAGTTATCATAACACATCATAAGATAACATATGGCATAACACATAATATCCTATCCTATTTTCCTTACCAAAAGTACCGGGATATGAGAACAGAGTTGGGACTTTGGAACACTCCAAAAAACCATAAATGAAAGGGTGAGTATACTAAAGAGAAAGAGATGAAAAGAATGGACAACTATACCATCAAGAATATACTTACCAAAAACCTTATGTTCAAGATCTTAGATTTCTTATCCAAAAATAAAGAATAAAGTTAGGGTGCTGAGTAGAAAACTATAAGTACTTAAAGAAAACAATACCAAAATGAACTAGAGTTTGGAATACCTTGAATACTTCTATGACCAATCTAAACCTTGAACCGAAATGTGCTATAAACCTTACTTCCCAAGTGTTTGGTAAGCTTATAATCCCCAACCCAAGTGTTTACACTCTCAAAATAACCTAGCAACTTGCAGCCTCTGAACTTAGCTTGCTGAATGAATAAATGGCTAGGTACTAGGTCCTATTTATAGAGTTCAAGAATGAAAAGATCTTCATTTAACTTGAATAAAATAATGGATTTTTAAGTGAAAAACATTTGAATTATCGTTCAGCAGAGGCTGAAGACTCGGTCAGAAAGATGCTGGACTTATCAAGAGGTTAAAGATTAAAAAGAGAACGTTTTCAAAAACATTCAAAATTATACTAAGGGAGCCGATATATCGTCCCTTGTAGGCGATATATCACCTGGGCCAGCATGCCCGAGGCTCGTCGAGGTGCTCGTGCGAAGTTACGTGTTTTTCGTATCCCCGTACTGCGATATATCGCCCCCTATAGCTGCGATATATCGGCATACGCTGAATATTTAAACACGAAATTGCACATTTTAAGCTTAATTTGAATTGAGTAAACAGTCTTGACTAAGTCCTCTAACGTTTTCAAAGCTGCTGACAAACCCTAGGATATTCAAATTTTAATCTTAATAAACTTATTCCTCAAAAATACTTAATTATCATTAAACATACACATGACAAGTGTTACTTTCTTATTGGGTCTATCTAAACCTTATAATATAATAAATAACACCATCAATATCAGTCATATTAATCAAACCTTAGGTTAAAATTAATATTCTTAAACTATAGGTTAAACTTAGAAAATCTACAAGTGTTACTATGAGTGTCCAATTAAATCCCGGTCTGAACCAAAGTCCACAGTCATAAAAATACTACTACTATTACTACTATCTAACTAGCTAAGTAAAGTTCTTAGACTCTACAAGTCTGGGCAGTGTTGAATTGTCTACAAAACTCCTTCCTAAATGCTCCCCAAGAGGTAATGTAGTTCAGCTTAAACTTCCAATACCATTCCTGGGCGGTATTTGACAAAGTAGTCGGGAAAACTCTACACCGATAATCGTCACTTACTCCGAGCAATTCCATCTGGTCCTCAAATTTCCCAACATGTCTGATGGGATCTGGCTTTTCTGTATATACTGGCAGAACCAGTGCTTTATATTTTGCCGGCGGCTGAGCTACTCTAATCTGGGCACAAAATGGGCTGCCACTCCGGTGGTCTATCGCATCTATCCCGGAAGGTCGTTTTGACAAACCTTGCACTGCAGCCATTAGCACGTCAAGCTGGGCTTGGATGGCTAGTGCAACTGATGAAGTTCCAAGGTCTTGAAAGCCTGGTCGGGCATTACCATCTGGTGCACCGTCGTCAAGTATTTTTACTTGACTGGTAGGGCGGTTCAGATTTTGCCCTTCGACCGGGACGGTTTTCCTCTTGTTGGTGATAATGTCCCTTAGATCCTTCTGGGAAGCATGCTCTCCTGCCTGATCGAACACCGTACTCTTTGATTTTTTAGAGGGCTTACTACGCGGGAATTGCTCTCTCCCGCTACGCTGCTGGCCGGGGTGCAGTGGAGGCTTTTCGGTACGTCTCGGGCAGTCTTTTCCTCCTTGTGGGTTGTTGTCTTCTTTATCCTTTAACTGGTCGGTGTGGTGACTATCAGCCTCATCACAACCATGCCCATCTTTGAATTGTGAAGTCCTCTTATCTCGAGGAGTCCTGGTCTGATCCTGCTTGGGTGGAGTC